>NW_022589710.1:62618521-62649707 GCF_004348235.1 Phoca vitulina | reverse complement strand
CCTAACAAGGGAGCCCTGTATAGGCGTCATGAAGGACTTTTGGGACGAGGTGACATTTTCAGTTGAGATGAGAAGAATAAATGGAAATTAGCCAGATGGAAGGGGGAGAGGAACATTCCATGCTGAGGGGTCAACTCATCCAGAGGCTGAGGTGGGCAGGAGCATGGCTCAAAGACGCAGGTCTACCGACCGGGGCCCACAGAGATTGGCACAGGGGCTGTGTTGGATCCGGGCACCTGTCGTGCAGAGCCCTTGGGCCCCGCCCTGGGTGAAGATGGGCGTGTCTTTGGAGTTGGAGGTAGAGCCTCTGGGTTTTTTCCGTGCAACGAAGCTCATGGGCCTTTGGGCCATTATCAGAGGGATCAAAAGGTCTGTGATTCACTTCCTTTCAATAGGCTCAGCTCTGAAGACCTGCTCCCCACCACTGACAGTGCACCAGTTGGCTTTGGGCCACAGAGCTGGGGTGGCTTTTGTCTTATTCCTCGGTGTGCTTTGGGGCGCAGCGAGCCCTGAGGGTCTAGTGCCCTGGGGGTGTGTCCTCTCCTCTCCCCATGTCATCTCATTTCCTCTTTCTGCCCCTGTCCCAGGCCACACAGATCTGTCCCCCAGCCAGGAGGGGCTGCTCTGTTCAAGCACCATTTTTCTGTGTTGGGAAGGATTAAAATGTAGATGGTGATGGCCATACAGTCATCGTCTATATCACATTATGTCCCCGTATTGACTTCTTACTGTGTGCCAAGAAACTCTGTTGGGTATTTTATATTTAATTCTCCATAAACTGTGTGAGGAGGGGAAGTGCTCGTTTTTTTATATAGGATATTGAGGCTCAGAGAGGTCCAATACACAGCTCATGGTCACACAGCTGGTTAGAGTTGCAGGTTCAGAAATTGGCTTTGGATATTTCTTGCTCCAAAACCTGTGCTCTTTCCACTAAGCCACACCAGGCCCCCACCAAAGCTGAGTTTACAGCGTGGTTTACAAGCCTGTGGCTCTGGCCGCATTGAGTCCCCCGTTTTGACCTCAGTATCTGCAGTGAACCCTGAGCACCTCGATGTGCGCTGTCCTCTGTGGTCGCCACCACTCACCTGAGGCTCCCGGGGACTTGCGTCTCATCCAAGTTGGGATGTGCTAGGAGTGGGAAGCATGGGCCACATTTGAAGACCCGCCATGAGAAAAGGATGTAAACATCTCATTAGTGGTCTTTAAATATTGCTTGCATGTTGAAATGAAAATGCTTTGGATAATAGTCGGTTAAATAAGGTACATTGTTAAAGTGAATTTCACCCGCGTCACCTGACTTCCTACAATATGGCTCCTAGAAATTTGCAGCATAACTTGTGTGGCTCGCATTGTATTTTGACTCAGCAGGACTTCGGTGAGACTGTGATTTCTAAGGACCTTTTAATGCTTCCATCTGCATTTCTCCTCTTCCTGTGCGATGTCCTTGAGCCCCAAGCCCCCTTCTGAATTACTTGCCCCACGTGTGTCCCTGAGACTCTCCAGGGGGACTCCTCTCCTACCTGACCTCTGACCCCATCACAGGAAATGCTGTTCTAGCATCACCTGCCACCCCAGACAAGTCAGTCCACCTTTCTGAGTCTCAAATGCCTCGTCTATAAACTGGAAGTGACTCTTGCCCTCCTCGTGGGGTTGTTCAGATACGAGGATATCCATCAGGCCCCCACACCTAGTAGGGACCTTCTGTAGCTGACACCTGTCACCCTCATGACAGACAGCAGGTGATGGAATGCTGCAGGGCAGATAGGGTGGTGCTGTCCCGTCCTGTGTCCTGGAGGCCAGGCCCGTGGGTTGGAGGCCTAGCTTTGACGTTGTGCACCTGGCGCAGGGAAATCAGAGAGAGGCCTCTGAGCGAATGGGTCAAGTACCCACCCATAATCCTGTCTCTAGTGGCCTTAGGTCCCTCACTGGTCCGTCTGTTCCGTCACCTGGGCTCGGATCTAGAGACCCTGGGGTCAAAGAGTTAAAGCTAAGGTGATTCACGGTGCTGGTGGGGCCATCCTGGCTGGTGGCGGTGACGAGGGGCCGGGTAGAACAGAGGGCAGGGCAGAAGGGAGGGAAGGCTCACCTGCCCTTAGAGAGTGTTCTCTCTGAAAACAGAGCCCTCGTAGGCCGTGAAAGCCGCTGACTCCAGAGCGAGCCCCTGACCGCCCTGGCCCGTTTCCTCGTCTGTACTTGGAGGAAAGCAGTGCCTTGACTTACCAGTACTGCACGGGGTGCCCGCGGTGTGGTCTGCAGGGGTGTCCCCTGGGGTACTGGTCTGTAGCAATTGCTGGTTTTGTTTTCACGTGGTTATACAAGTCCTGTAACCACATTTGGGGGCCCCCACCCTCACACTTCCGCCACCCAGATTTCTGTATCGTCCCTCCAGTCTTTTTCCTGAGTTCCTATTTCCACACTTGTATCCATTACCCCTTTGAGCCCTGCTCTGTGCTTTTCCGTGTCACGAGTGAGCGAGTGGGAGCCAGGAATAAAGATGAAACAGAACAGTCTAACTGAATCTTGGGCTCCTCCCAGCCCCTCCCCATCTGGCAGAGGTCGGGCGGGGGGGTGATTTAGGGTGGTCCCGGGAGAGCTGGGCATGAAAGCAACCCCCCCCTCCAGGGTGGCCCGCCTGGACGGAGCCTCACGGGTCAGCTCTCTGAGGAAGGGGGTTGTCCAGAGTGGAGAGGGAAGGAGGGGAGATAGTCAGCGAGTGCTGTGGGATAAGGAGGATCACAGCACAGAGCCCGGGGGCGTGGGCCGAACCCTGTACTGCTCCTCAGATCAATTCCCCTGGAAGTTCCTGGAGGGAGGGTGTCAGCCTCGTGCTCTGGAGAACAGCGGTTCTCAAACCTGAGGTCCCTTGTCCTCAGCGCAGGGCGATTTTGCCCCCAGGAGACATCTGACAAGGTCTGGAGACATTTCTGGTTGTCACAGCTGCAAGGATGCTTCTGGCATCTGGTGGGGGGAGCCCAGGGATGCTGTCAACATCCTATGATGCACAGGACGGCCTTCAGCACAGAGAATGACTCAGCCCAGAATGTGCACCCTGCTGGGGCTGAGAAACCCTGCCTTAGGCCCATCAGAATTGCTTGGAGGGCTTGCTGAATCACAGCTGTCCGGCCCCACCCCAGTAGGTCTGGTTGGGGCTGAGAATTTGCATGCCTAGCCAGTCCCCAGGTACTACTGGTCCCTCAAGATGGATCGATGACCCCTGGGCACATTCATCCCCTCTGCTCCTGCCTAAGGCTGTTTTCAGTGCTTGCGAGAACTTGCCAGGCACTTTGTGAACAGATTACCTGCATATCACAACTATCCTGGGAGAGGGCTACTTTTGTCATCTCCCCCATTTTCCGGAGGAAGAAACTGAGGCTCACAAAATATGATTCGCACTAAGTACCTGCATGCATCAGCCCCCAGTGGAGGGGTGAGCTCCCCCTCGGGAAGGACACAGGCCAGCCCAGCGGCAGCATCCTGGTCCAGCGCTGCTGGGAGTTGAGATCAGTGTGCTCCTTCCCCTTTCTCCCTTCCCAGTCCAAGTTCTGCTCATTAGCTTCACAGGGTGGGAGGGAAGGGTCCCTGGGCTTTGGTCCACTGTCCTAGAGAAGAGTAGCGAGGGCAAGCTGCCCAGGACTGCCAGCTCTGGGGACCTGTCTCCCGCCCAGAAGTGGATGGACGGGACCTTGGAACTCGGCGGGGGGGGGCGTTAAGCCCCCTCCTGCCCCTTCCTGCCCGCGGGACTTGGTGTGGGAGCTGAGGCCTGACGGGCCCGTGGAGGGCAGGGGGAGACCCAGGTCTGTGGGATGGCCATGCTGGGTGTTGGGCCCCCACCCTCCTGAAGCCAGGCCTTGAATCTTGGCTCCTCCCCTGACTTTGCACAAGGCCCTTTTTCACGAGAAATGGGGGAAATTCTCCTACCCCAGTCAGAACTGTGGTGCTGATGCCCGCCGTGCGTGTAACCAGACCCAATGCACAGCAGCCCTTCTAGAACCAGCAGCTGTTGGTTCTAGGCTGCCGAGGAGCCACCAGACCCTGACCGGCCTCCCGGTCTCGGTCTCCTCAGCTGAGAAGGAGGTTTGAACTGCTTGGCCTACCTTCCTCACAGTGCCAGAGAGGGCCCCATGAAGCCTGGGTGAGGAATGTTGCTCCCTCCACGCCCCGTCTGTCTACCTTTGCCGCTCACCACCTCTAGGCAGCCTTCCTTGATTCTCCACCTCCTGTTTCCAGCACCCCAGCACTTAGCCCTCTGCCCCCTAACGAGTCTTGACAGCTCTGCTCTGTGAGGTGTGAGTCCCCCCGGGCAGGGGCTCTGTTGTGGTCCCTTGTGTCCCCAGTGCCTGGTGCAGAGTGGGTGCTCAGCAAACACCGGAACGAATGCACGGAATGGCGTGTGCTCGGGGAGCACTGTCGCTCCCGCTTTCAGAGCACTTCCCCTCTGATGTGGATCTCAATGGGGCTGGGCACCAGGAAACCCAGAATATTCTCTGCAGGCTCTGGGTTTCCCTGGCTGTTCACTCCTGACTTGGGCGAGCCTCTTTGGGTTGGGAGAGAACCCAAAGGGGGAACCACGGGGAGGACCCCGGGCAGCCCAGGTCTCCCAGGGGGCTCCACCCACTGGCTCATTAGACCGTAAGTTCTGCCAA
The DNA here is from genome assembly GCF_004348235.1 of Phoca vitulina. Classification (NCBI taxonomy): domain Eukaryota; kingdom Metazoa; phylum Chordata; class Mammalia; order Carnivora; family Phocidae; genus Phoca; species Phoca vitulina. The sequence goes on along the minus strand of NW_022589710.1, from coordinate 62,645,064 downwards.
GGCAGGATTTGGTCTAGTTCGTTCATGGATGTGTCCCAAGTGTCTGGAACAGCTTCTGGCACAGAGAGGGCACTCAATAAACATTTGCATGAATGAATGAATGAATTCTAGAAGGTGCTGGAAGGCTTTTTGTGAGGCATTAAAATACCTGGAACCTGGTGGTAACATAGGAGCTTTTAAAATAAGCTTCCTTCCAAAGATATGTTGGAGTCGGGAAAGCTGAGACGGACTCGCAAACTGGCCACTCGGGCTGTGTGACCCAGGCAGGTTATTGTGTGTCTCTGGGCTCTCTTTCCTCTTCTGCAAAGTGAGGATGATGACACCCAAGTCATGGGGCGGGGGGGTTAGGTCGGATATGCTTCTCTGTGTGCATCCTGTTCCGTTTTATGTTAGCGTGCGCCAAGCCTGCTGCCCCGCCCTGCAGGTATAAATGCACCTTTTATTTTTTAAACATTTATTTATTTGAGAGAGAGAGCATGCACGTGAGCACAAGGGGGAGGAGGGGCAGAGGGAGAGAGAGAACCTCAAGCAGACTCCCCGCTGAGCACGGACCCCCCCCCCCCCAGTGCAGGGCTGGATCTCATGACCCTGAGATCGTGCCCTGAGCTGAAATCAAGAGTCGGACGCTAATCTGACGGAGCCACCCAGGCGCCCCTTAAATGGACGCTCATCTGACGGAGCCCCCCAGGCGCCCCTTAAATGCACCTTTCTGAGTGGAACAGTGCCTGCTCACCAGGGATCCTCCTGGTTTACACTTGGCCCGGTGTTCAGGCCCAAGATCTCCTTAGCCTGGGTGGAAAGCTTCTTTCTCCCTCATACAGATGGTGTGTTTTTGGGGAGGGGGCTGACAAGTTGGGGAGACACATTGCTTTCGCCGAGGTTACCATCTCTTTGCACGAGTGACCCTCCCTTGTCGGGGGCCCCTGGGCCGGCGGCCGTCTGGCGCCATGAGCAATCTCTCATTCCATGGCCCAGCCTGACTCCAGGGGTGGCAGACAAGACGGCGGAAGAAGGTCCTGATGGCTAGAGGGGGGCTCCTGTGATGCAGCGGGTGGTGGGGGCTGCCTGGTGCAGGCTGAACAGAATCCATCAGCTAGCTCTGCCTCAAGCAGGTCTTTCTGTCCATGATGACAAGAGAGAGGCAGGCTTCGTGCTCTGTGGTCAGCTGGGGTACCAAACCCGTTGGGGGGTGGGGTGGTGGGAGAGGAGAGCGAGCTGCAGGCGGGTCCCAGTCGGGAGCTGGGCACAGTGGTGGTGGTGGTCAGGTGGGCTGGGGCAGGGATGATCACTGGCGTCTACAACACTCTGACTTTACGGTAGTTCTCAGCAAGGGCTGGTGAGGCGGGGAGCACCCGGAACGCCCTCACTGCTGGCAGGCATGCAGGATGGTCCCGCTCCTTCGGAAGACTTCGGTGGTTTCTTATAAAGCGATACACACACTCCAGTTCGCCTCCGTCGTTCCCCTTCTGGGTATTTCCCAGGAGAAATGGAAACATGTTCACACACACAACACTGTCTCTCTCTATATATAGTCTCACATTGTTGTGTGTGCTCTATTCCCAGTAGTCAAAAAGTGGAAACAAGCCACATGTCCCCGGGCTGGTGAATGGCTTCCCAGACAGTGGTGCTTCCCACAGAGGAGTCCTGCTCAGCCATGAGAAAGGGCATAAGACCCAGGGTGGATCGCCCAAACGTGCTAAGTGGGGGAAGCCAGATTCTGAAGGCTCTACGTGGGATTCCATTTATAGAACATTCTGGAAAAGCGGAAATTATAGGACAAAAAAAATGGACCTGTGGTTGTCAGGGGCCGAGGAGTGGGGAAGGGAATTGACTACAGTGGGGGCACAAAGGAACTTTTTTGGGGGATACACTATTCTGTATCTTGAATGTGGTGGTTACTCAATTTTATTCATCACAACTCATAGAACTGTATACAAGAAAGGGTGAATTTTACTATATGTAAGTCAGGCCTCAATAAATCTGAGTTTAAAACTGGGGGGAGGGAGAGAGAGAGAGAGACCACGAACAAGCGGAGAGTCTCGTTATCACAGTTGTTTTCATGTTTATCACAGTTGTTTTCAGGATGCTGGCGTGTTTGTTGAAATGGGACACTGCACAACAGTGGCCTTTCTTGGTCCTGGGACCATTGATATAAGTCAGCACTTTCTAAACTGATCTTTGATATCTCTTCCTCGTAAAAGCCACGGGAACCCCACTGAGCCCCGGGCATAAATTTCCCTTGTAAGTGAGACTTTGCAGACTTCTTTCAAGCCTAGTAAAGTGAGACCTGCAGGGAGAGCCACAGGTAGGAGTCTGGCAACCACCCTTTCACTCTGGCCCCAGCAGGCACCAAGCCCAGAGCCGTCTCTGGGAGCACACTAACCGGCCTGCCTTTGCCTTCTCCACTTCCAAGAGAGGCTGACTGAGGGGCGATTCTGGATCAGTCTTCATTAGGTTTGGCTGTGCATTACAGAGAGCCCCAAATAATAGTGTCATAAACAGGTGTGCATTTCTGCACAGGCAATCCAAAGCTGGTAGGGCAGCTGTGCACCACAAAATCTGAGGGACCCAGGCTTCCTTTAGCTCACCATGCTGCCATCTCCTGGTCTAGCTCTTGGCCTCATGATCCAGCGTGGCTGCTAGAGCTCCAGCCATTACCTTTAGTGTTTCAGGCAGCAGGGTGGAGGGAGGGACAATAAATAAGGGTCAAGCAAGGGGTGAGTGCTAGATCTCTGTTAGCGGAAGTTTCAAGAAGCTGTTTCTTGGCATTTCTGCTGACATCTCATTGGCCAGCACTTGGTCACATAGTTGCAGTGAACTTTGAGGCAGGCTGGGAAGTAGAACCTGTGGTGCCCACCTAAGAATGGGGCTCTAGTTCTATGGAGAGAAGAGAGAATGGATATTTGGGATGGAAAAGGCAACCCCTGGTTTCCACCACAGCTCCCAGCTCTGCCATGGTTTTGCTGTGGGGCCCTGGACCAGTGTCAAAGCTCTTTAGGTCTTATTTTCCTTCTGTAAAGTGAGCACAAGTCCTTCTGCTCTTGCTTGTTACGGGAATTAAACAAGATGATTATAATACCCGCCCCCCCCCCCGGGGGGCACTCAGTTTCCCCATGGTAACCATATTTATTACTCCTACTGTGTTTTCTCTAAGTGGCCTCTGGTCACTAAGGGGACACTTCAGGGAATACCATACAGAGAGCACACACTTTGAAGATACCCAGAATCCAGCCATCCAAACCTATTTACCCAGCAGTTAACTCTAATAGGCCCGCAGGACCAAGCCCCTAGCTTCTGGTATCACCGCGAGCTTTCCTCTGTAGCGCCCCGAGCTCAGTGCCTTTTGGTGAGCTGGAGTGATGCTGCTGTCATTCCTGTTTAGCCCGAGGCACTGAGAGGCTCAGAGACCTGCCCGAGGTGGCACGGTCAGTGAGAGGCAGGCTGAGATTTGAGCCCAGGCGGCGTGGGGCCGAGCCTGGGCTCCCTTGCTGAACCGCAGGTACCCACGGCTCCGTGCAGGGACTGACTGTGCGCACTGGGGCAGGATGGGCAGACATGTTACAGGGGGCCATGGGCTCCCCGAAATTGATGCCCCCTTGAAAGCATAGCAGTGCGGTAGAGATGGAGGGAGGGGACCATGCCAGGCAGAGGGAAATGCTGCTGAAGGTGGAGAGTGGGCTGTGTCCATCGGGAATGATCTAGATGAGGTCATGGTGGGATTTATTCCATTTGCCATTGAACTGTTGGTCTTCAGAATAAGTCCTGCACGTGCGGGGCTGGGGGGCGGGGGGCTGCCGTTGACCCTGAGTTTACAGGGTGATGTGAATCCCAGCTGTGTAACCTCTCTGAGCTTCTGCTTTGTTTTTCCCCATATCACGGGCCTGACGCCAGGCCTGCCTGAGGAGACTGGACATATCCACTCAGGAAGTGCCTGGCACCTGTCTGCAGCGGCCTGTCCTCCCCTTGACCCGTCCTGACCATGGCCTTCACAGGCTCTGTGGCCTCCACTCACCCTGGCTGAGGGTCTGCTCTGCAGAGCAGCCCCCCTTCAATGTCAGGATCTGTCATGCCCTCTTCCTTGGGAGTGGAAGGAACCCCCTGTCCTGCCTCCGAACAAGGCTGCCGTGCTTGGGGGAGGGGTGGTCAGCGCCCCGGTGGTCACGGTGGGAGGAGGGGCCCGAGCCGCTCATGGTCACATCTGATTGCCACAGGTGCCTTTTCTCTGTGACTCGTGCATGCAGCAGAGGGGAGGGGAGCAGGTTGCCGCCTTGAAAAGCCCCTGGCTGGACCTCAGGCTGGGAACAGAGGCGCTCTCCCCGTGGCAGACCAGTGGGCGTCTGATGTTTTCCTCTCTTGGCTTTGCGTAGTCCTTAATTTTTCTACAAACAATATGTTGAGTTTTACTAATCAGAAAACCGGTTTTTAAAGAATGAGCTTCCAAGCCTTCCACCTGGTGCATGGGCGGCACCCAGACGGGCTTCCCAGACCTGCCCCCAGCCCTGCCTTCCCTGCAGACACATCCACCCCGCTCGTGCTTTCTTTGTGTCCATCTCAACCTACTCAACAATGAGAAGTAGCAGCTTTACAAAGCTTTTTAGTGAAAAGTACCTTGGAAAGAGGAAACAGCAAGTGCAAGGGTCCTGGGGCAAGGATTTGTTTGCCGGTTGCTCTTCTGTTGTGGCCAGCTGTCACTTTCAATGACCTGGTCCTTTGTGCAACACGAGAAGCTGACTTTTGTCCCCCTGAGGCCTCTCCTCTCCTTGTCTTTGCTCACATTTTCCCCTCTGCCGTGAGTGCTCCTTCAGCCCCGCAAACTCCTACACATTCAAAGAGGCCCAGCCCAGTGTCACTTCTGAGAAGCCTCTCCTGATTACCACCCCAATGCAGACTAACAGCCCCGCCCCTTGCAGTCCCCGGCTCCGCTTATACTTAGCCCATTGTGCAACGGACATTTGTTTGCCCATGTGTCGCCTCTGCTGGGCCATTTCTCAGGAGTAGAGGCTCTTAGTCACCCACCCGTCTTCAGCACCTGGCCCAGTGCCGGCCTGCAGGACTGCAGTGTTTGTCGAGATAGCTCTGACCTCAGAACGGATTGTAGCCTCCTGCTTAGCCTTTCCAGCTACCAACTCCTTACATGAGACTGAACTAACCAGCTTGTGAGCCTTGCAGCCTGAACACATTTCCCGCCCCCACCATGTCCTCCACCCTCCCATCATGACCAGATGGATCGAGCTTGTCACAGGGCTTGATCAGGCAGGAGCCCAGCAGGGGACTCACAGAAGTGAGTGCAGGGTTGGAAGAAGGGCTGTTTCCGAGGCGGGGGCAGGAGGAGGGCCCCTGCAGGGAGCGTGCGGCACTGGGAGGGGAGGGGGGCTCATAGCAGTGGGGAGTCATTGTGGGCACAGAGAGGGGGTGAGGGGTCCCCTGGCAGGAACTAGGGGCCAGGGTGGTTGAATGCAGCCCTGGCTAAAACCACAGCTGGGGAGGTGAGGGTGGCGGCAGTGGGATCAATCCTCTGCCCCCTCTGCCCAGCGGTCCTGCCAGCATCGCCCATGGGCTGAACCCAGTGGGTGGCCAGAGGATGAGGGTGCCCAGTGATGCAGCCTATGGAGGGACTGGCCTCCCTGACGGGGGGGTGAATTGGTGGGAGGGAATGTGCAAGTGGAGACTGAGCCCTACAGGGACTTACATTCTCCTCCTCAACAGGGCACTTGAAAATGAGTGTCTTTCTGTGTGTTTTTATAGACCATGAAGTAACTTACAAGCTCACGCTGCTCGGAAGGGACTGGTGAGGGAGAGGGAGCTGGAGGGAGCTGGGACGTGGATGCAGGTCTGTCTCCAGGCTCTTTCTGCTCTCCTGATCCTTCCGTCCAAAAGCTGGTGGGCTTGCGTCAACTTCCCATAGGTCCCTGAGGGCTGGCTGTGTGCAGGGCCCACCCCGTGCATGCCAGCCAAGCACCCCATCCCTTCTCCTTCCAGAAGCATGCTGGGCTTTCATCCCCAGGAGCCTAGCTTTCTTCTCCTTTATTGCAACCATCACAGTAATTCCGTGGTTGGGTTTCTTGATTCATACCTGCTTCCCCATGGCAAGCAGGGGGCCATGCATCTTAACTTATCACTGTAGCCTAGTCCGGGGCCCGGAACATTTGCTTAGCAGATACCTCTAGAAATATGGGTGACTCCTACCTGTTCATTTTCAGTTCTTCAGCAGGCAGGCTGACCACTCTCCTGGCCATTTGGGGAAGGGGTTGCCTGGAGAGTTGCCTCCCCCCGCCCCCTCAGCATCCCATCCCTCTGTCTCCATGCAGGGTGCAGAGAGCACCTGCTTTCTGGTCTGTGGCCCACACCCACCCCACCCCCCACCCCCCCCCAGCCAGGATGGGACTGGCTCCTTCCCTGCCTGCATTCTGCAAGCTGTAGCTGCAGCTTTGGGGGAGAGACCGAGGAGGGAGTGGGCTTTTTCCTTTCTCTCTTTCCGCTGCTTCCTTTCTAGCCATTTCCAACACCAGGCCCGGTTTCTAGAGCCCGTAGGTTGGTCTCACGGCCCCAAGGAGGGAGGGAGGGGCCTGGAGCCCACTCTCAGCCTCATAGGGAAAGCTCAGCCAGGCGATTTGTTGTTGCCACAGATTTATGTCTTCATTTCACAAACCAGACGGGGCCCCGTCGGGGGCAGCGCACCGGCTTGGTTCTGCCCTTGTGCACTGGTGCCGGGGTTTGTATGGTCTCCTCCTGCCTGCAAGGTCAGGCACTCAGAACCCACTGGAGACTGCTCCTGGCCTCGGGTCCAAAGAGGACAGTGAAGACTGGATCCTGGCAGACTTCCCAGGAGGGCTTCAGAAACATGTATGTTTATTTGATCTGATTTAAAGACAAATTAGAGAAAACGTGGGAGTATAGGGTAGGGGTAGAGAAAGAAAAGTATCTTCCAGAGCATTCACTGTGACGTCCTTATTGTCGTGTTATGTATTTGTTTATTTTGATCATCTCTCAAATACATTTATGTTCATTCTCACAGCCATGAGAGGCTACTTGCAAAACTGCCTTCTGCTCTGTGTCACTCACCTACCCCTTTTCCTGCTGCTTGCTTGCCCCTGTTGGGTCACGTTCAGTCGCTGGCTGGGGGCGCTGGGGTTGAATTAACCATGTCCTTGGAGGTGCACAGACTCCGGACCTCCTGTTCCCCACGCCCCCGCTGGTATCCTGTGCTCCCACAGGCCTGTCCTTTCCCAGCCTTATCTAGCCCTCCCAAGCTTGCTTGTGTTAATCCTTGATGATTTCTCTCTAGCTCCCAGAGAAAATCCTGGCTCCTGGGAAAGCTGGTGTTTTTAGTGGGGGACACAAGCTCGGTGACCCCCACCTCCTGCCCTGCCACCAGCCCAGGAATCCAGAGAGCAGGTGCAGAGGGTCCCCCGTACCCCCTGAGAAGGCGGAAGGGGAGAGCTGTTCTCAGGCTCTTGACCTGAAGCTATTTAAAGTCAAGGGCATGGTTTCCCAGGAAGGAAAATCAATGTGTAAGACAGTACGGTTATTGCTCCTCCTGCCCAGGGGTAGGGGGTAGGGGGAGCCCTGGGAGGGCAGATCTCCTCGCATTACTGGTCTTTGTTTGTGTTGTTGTTATTTAAACCATTCTAGGGAAGGTTATGAAATCTCTGGAGCCTTATAAAAATAGCATGGTTTCTGGTTTTAAAAGTAGTCCTTGTGCCCTGGATAAAATATGGAAAATACCCAACATATAAAGAACTTTGAAAATAAAAATCATCTCACATGGCACCACCCAGAGATGACTACCATTAACGTTTTGATACATTGACTCTTCAGGCTGTTTTTTTCATTTAAATGTGTTGATGGCTTTAACATAAATGTCATCACACGCTGTATTCTGGACCTGCAAACTGGTCCCAAAGTCACTGCTTAGTGATCTTAGGGCCTAGTGCTGTCGAGCTAATGTATTCTCTCCGTGCCTCCACCCCTTCATCTGTGAATTGGGCCTGAGGTTAGACCTTTCTCACAGGCTTGCGGCAAGGCTAGACACAGCCCAGCCCCAGGCACGGGTACCCAGTGAGCTCACGATAAATGCTCCTAGTCACCATTCGCGATTTCAGTTGGTCGCATGTACAATTTGGGACCCTACTCTTTTTCATGTTATATTAGGCTCTCAGAATTTTCCCAGGTCTGAAATGTCGGGTGAACATCGTCCTGTGGCTACGGGAGAATTCTCCTTACGATGTCTTTAGCCACTGTCTACAATTCAGTTCTCTGCTTTTCCATTCCTTCCTATAGATCCTGTGATGATGCATTTCCCTGCACGTTGCCTCTCATCCCCGTTTCTGATGACCTTTTAGGACGGACACCGAGAGGCAGACATACTGGGTCACAGGCTATGGGAATTGATTTCTGGGGCTCCGGACAGAGACCAGATTGCTCTGCAGAAGGGTGATAGCCCCTCGTGTTCCTCCCCCCCCCACCGGATTCACGCGGGCTGCCTCACCCCTCCCTCGCCCACATTCTGGTTGGGTTGATGTTTATTTGCAAAAGTGATCAGCCCTGGCCATGCCTGTAACCAGGAGCCTCTGGGATGAAAGGCGGCTACTCTGGCCAGTGACATTTCCAGGGAGGACGTGGGTGGCCGGGTTTTGTGTTTCTGGCGTGGGCAGCCCGCAGTCCTAGTTGTCAGGCAGCTCTGAGAAGGGAAGGAGCTGTAGCATGCAGATTGGTGTGGGCAGGAAGAGGAATCTGTTTACAGAGCTATTGCTAGGCTGCTGGGTTCCCGCTGAACATGGGCCTGCAGCAGGTGGTTTCCTGGATGGCGAGCCAAGCCCCAGGCAGACAGGAAAGCGCCACGCCTCCCGCTCAACTTGGAAATGTTTCGTCAGTAACCAGGGACACCTTCGTCACTCTGGTTCTGCTCCAGCCAGTTAAAGCCTTTGCCACGGCCGTTTTTCTTTTAATTGTCTTGGTTCTTTGGGGGAGGAAGAAAGTCCTAATGTGACCCCAGAGCTCGGTCAGGTCAGAGCCTAGCAGGTGGCTAGGAGGATGGTCATACTGATGAGGATAATAACTACGGCCTCGGTAACTGGTGGTGTTCAGAGAGCCATGCTCTTGCCATGCACCTGCTCATGTGACTCCGGCGACATCCAGGTGGGTTCCCCACCTTGTTTCTCTGCACCCCTGTTCCTGGGCCGCCCGGAGGAGGTACCTAGAGGAGAAAGGGGTCCTCCCCCTCCAGACTCTTCATCTTCACACGTTTAGCTCCTGCATATTTTATTATGATTTTTTTTATTTGGGAAAGCAAATTTTTTTATTTTGGGGCAAACCCTTTTTTTAAACAAAGTGCATAAATCAACCACTTTAAAGTGTAGAAATCAGGGGCGCCTGGGTGGCTCAGTCGGTTAAGGGTCTGACTCTTGGTTTCAGCTCAGGTCATGATCTCAGGGTCGTGGGGTCGAGACCCTGTTTTGGGCTCCGCGCTCAGCGTGGAGTTTCCTTGCAATTCTCTCTCTCCCTCCCTCTTTGCCCCTACCCCTGCTCGCGTGCACGTGCTGTCTCTCAAATAAATAAATCTTAAAGTCTACAAATCAGTGGCATTTAACATGTTCAAAGTGTTGTCCATCTGTCACCTCTCTCTAGTTCCAAAAAGGAGATCCCCATGCCCGGTAGCAGTTTGTCCCCGTGCCTCCCCCAACCCTAATCCCAGTAAGCACTAATCTGCTTTCCGTCTCTATGGATTACCGTTCTGGATACTTCATTTAAATGGAATCATACAATATGTGGCCTTTGTGTCTGGCTTTTTTCATTTTGCAGGATGTTGTCTGGGTTCATCCATGTTGTAGGGTGGGTCAGCACTTCATTCCTTTTTTATGGACAAATAATGCTCTGTGACATGGATATTACCCATGTGACAGATATTACCTTTTCCCCCTCTTGATTCTCCCGCCTCCCTCTCTGGGACTTAGTATTTTATTTTATTTTTTAATTTTTTATATTTTTATTTATTTATTTGAGAGAGAGCACAAGCAGGGGGAGAGGCAGAAGAAAAAGGAGAAGCAGACTCACTGCTGAGCAGGGAGCCCGATGCGGGGCTCGATCCCAGGACCCTGGGATCATGACCTGAGCCGAAGGCAGACGCTTAGCCAATTGGGCCACCCAGGCGACCCTGGGACTTAGTATTTTAAAGTGAATTTCAGACATTGCACTGGTCCATCCATAAATATTTTAGTATGTTTCTTTACGAGATAAGGACTCTTTTAAAAAGCGTGGCCACACTTAAACCAATGAATGATAGTTTCTGAATATCGCCAAACAGCCGGAGGAAGAAGTTTCTCAGCCTGGCCCTTGGCACCCAGACCTGCCTCGTCTTCTCTCCTCCTCGTCCCGCAGATCGGAGAGCTCACGAGACTTGATCACATAGTCCCACGTGGATCGATTGTTAGTGGCTGTCTGGAGCACTTGGCAAAAAAGAATTTGGAGGTCAAGTGAGGGATGGGTGGGAAGGCGGGCCGTGGTTCATTAGCAGTGCCCACCGTGGGCACGGAGGGGGCCTCTGCCTTAGGTGCAGAGCCCAGCGATTGTCTCTGCATTCATTCAGGAACCCAGTCACCTGTGCGCTCTCCCTGACATTCCACCTGCGCACCCCTCCTCCACGTCCCCCCGCCCCCCCCCCAGCTCTCGCCCTGTTGAGTACCCAGCGCAGATGTGCATTCTTCCAAAAGACCTTCCCAGTTCGTCCGGTCGTTGTTAATCTTTCCCTCTGTTGCACTTCGTGGTCCTGTCGTGTGTCTCCAGAGGAGGAAGGCACATTTTACAGCTCACTCCGTGTTTACCAGGCACTGTGTCCACCACACAGAAGAAGCCTTCCTGTTTCCCAGCAGCCCCAGCATTCCGACGTGGGCCCTGCCTTCCCGGGCTGATTCATTCTCTCTCTCTCTCTCTCTCTCTCTCTTTCTCTCTCTCTCTCTCACACACACACACACACACACACACACACACACACAAACATACTTGAATTTCATGCTCTCATTTCCTGGAGAGGAATTCAGTGCCCTGAAGGAGTGATTCGAATGGGTGTAGTTTCAGGCACCCATGAAGGATGGCTGGTGTTAGGGCTTGATTCTCCACCCAGGTCAAAATCAAACTCGGAAAGCCATGGCATCCTGCAACAGAAAACAGCCCTGGAGCCGAAGCCGCAAGCATTGCTGCAGCTCAGCTCCGCTCTGGGACCTTGGGTGACCTTGGGTGGGTCGTTGTCCCTCCCCCGGTCCTGCGCTGTCCTGCGTACACCAGGGCCGTGGGCTCCATCATGGCTGATCCCTCTGCCGGCCTGGCGTCTGACGGCTGCACTCCTGTTCCAGCAAAGAACAGGCCAGACCTGCTGAAGAGAGGACTTGAAGCAAAGAGGAAGCAGGAATTGCCGCTGTTGTTCCTCTCGGGGCCCTGTTCTGGCCTCTGCTCAGGACAGTAGTCCTGCCAGTGCCCAGGTGGGAAATGCCTTGGGAGTCGGCTCTCGGCTCTGCCCTGGGGTGGGATCTTGCCCGGTGCCTGCAACCTGGACTCTGCTGCGTGTGTAAACCTGGCCCCACCTTACTCCCTGCTGCCTCATGGTCAGCTCTGAATGAATCATCGGCTCTTTCCTCAGATCTGACCCTTCCCACCTCACCCCCAGCTCCTGCCCTTGTTCAAGCCCCCAGCACTGGTGTCTGGATTAATCTTGCTTCCTAAATGGCTCCTGTTCAATCTCCTCTCCATATGCTGCCAGAATAACATTCGTAAAAATTAAGTCTGATCTAGCCATTTGGTTCTCTAGAAGTCCAGATCTTAGTGCAAGAAAAACCATTCAAGATCTGGTATTTGTCCTCTGCTCCTGGAGAACCAAACTGTTCGTGCTTTTTTGCACATGCTGTTTCCTGGAGATTCTCTTCTCCAGCAACTGTGCCTGGTGAACTCCTATTCATCCTTCAGAACCCAGTTCACATCTTCTCACCTCCCATACAGCTGATGCTCTGAGGAAAACCACTAACCATGATCAGGGAGGGACACACAGCCAAACCCAGAAGGTCTGGCCCACAGCAGATGAGAATGGAGCCATTCTTTGGCAAATTGGGGGATGGTGGAGCAGGTGCCTACCCGCTTCTCTCTCTCCCTTCATCTGCCAGTGTTGGAGTGGCCCATCTCTGTGCAAGAATAACACGTTGTCACAAAGGATCATGGGAGGTCGCCAGTCAGATTTTCTTAAACTTGCTTCCAACTTTCCATACGTAGATGGCCTCGATGGGACCATCTTCATCTCAAGCCAGGAAGTGTTGTCATAACAGATTACAAGAAATGTCAAAACTGTTTCCCAGTGATAGACTTGATTCTGGCTCTGGGTACTAGTAGATTACACCTGTGGAAGCATGAAGTATCTGGCACCGTCTTTCCCCCCAGTCCTGATGGAGTACCTCTGAGCAGAGAGACCACTTTGCCTTTGCAAGGCCAAGGGATCCCAGCATACAAAGGTCTCCTATCGATGCCGGCAGTTCCACGCTGCCCCGGAACTCTGTCCAGGGAAGTACGTACATATCCATAGCGCCACCAGGCATCACCTCCTCAGGGAGCCCTCCTTGATACCCCCAGTCAAGGGGGTTAGGAGCTTACTGCTAACCAGAGTTTGTAGCTGGGGCTTATTTGCCTCTAGACCACAAGCTCCTGGAGGGCAGGGATGGTGCATTTCCATCCTGTTTTTTCCTGTGTCTAACACAGTGCTGGGTGCAGAGGTGATGCTCAGGGTTTGTTGAATGAATGAGTGAATGATCACTCACTGATTGATCATTCTGGATTTGGGGGAGACCGCCTGACTGTCCACCACAACCTGGTTCTCTGGGTTTTGCTCTCATTTCCCTATTTCAGTTTTTCCTTTGTTTCTCTTCTCTCAATTAGCCTAACCTTCTCTAGGCCCGGCCCTGAACAGCTGTTCCATGGTGTCTGCCTGCTTTATATTTGAAACATCAAAGGGAAGTGTGTTTACAGAGGTTTCCATCAAAAGGAGTTTGTTTGGATCATGAAGAGATAAGTTTTGGTCCTCTAGAATCTTCTCTGCCCCAGCGACCACCTAAATGAAGTGCCGTGCCTTGAAATGATTCATAGGGGTCACAGGTGGGCCATGAGCTTGCACCCAAGTCTTTGGCTCCTGATATGTTTGCATTGCCAGAATGTAAACTAATCAGGAGTCTGATAGCTTGGCTTGGTTATTCTTCTTTGGCCTGGCCGAGGTCCCCGTCTGTAAGTTGTTCACGGTGGCGTGGGATGGGGAGAGGTTTCTGGGCACTTGGCAAAGGCTTCTTGGCACAAAGTCCATTTTATTCCGAGGCCACCTTGAGATGGGCTGCCCGAACAGCCAGCCCATGGTGAAGGACTTGCTCAGCCGGGAAGGGAACGAAGGGTCCCAGTGGCAGGGGCCTCAGCACTGTGACAAGCCCCCCCTCCTGTGTCCCTGTATTTATGGCACCAGAAGGACCGGGTCAGGACCCTGGGGTCGATGCCCTCACCGACTTCCACCTGCCAGAGGGGATGATAAAATTAGGGCTACTATATACCTTAAATCCTATTCATTTTAAAAACATGGTGATGGATCTCAATCATTCAGCAACATAGAACGGGACAGTGACCCCCCCTGCCTCCTTCACGCTTCAGCGGTAACGGAGTTGTGACCACTCTTGTGTCACCGGTGACCTGCCCGCCCACCTGGGCTATTTTGCAGCAGATCTTGGACATTATATGATTTTATCCACACGTATAGAGGAGAAACGCTTTTAAAACTTTAACTACAACAACATCATCACACCTGAAAACCAAACCAAAACCCTTTAGTTAATTATCAGATACCATGAGCGTGCGCATTTCCCTGCGGCCTCAGCATCGGGTTTTGGTTTTGCTTTTTGCCCTTGTCGCTCACGTGGGGATCCAAACAAGGGCTGCACCTTATACTCGGTTGCTCTGTCTTCCAGGTCTTTTTAAGTTAGAGGTGTTTTGCGAGGGGGCTTGGAAATTCTCAGAGGGTTTTGAGCGACAGGGTCCCTGCCCACGCCCCCCCCAACCTCCACGCCCCCCCCAACCTCCTAGAGCTTCTGCTTCCGTCTGTCCTTCCACCCTCCACGCTTCCATATTCCTGTGTTTATTTTAGTGTGTCCTAAATGTCCCCCGCCCCTCAAGGTTTGTGGTCTGAGCTAGACACAAGGATGAGTCTCACCAAAAAGACATGGGTGAGGTGCCCAGTATTAGTCAGAGTCTGTTCACCTGTGTGTGCGTGTGCATGTGTGTGTGTGATCACATAAATCTGGTGCTCCTTGTTTCCCTCGGGTCTTTACCCTGATGCTACCTTCTCAGTAAGGCCCTCCCAAGACACTGTATTTAAATCAGGGTTTCTCGACCTCAGTGCCGAGGACGTGTTGGCTGGGGGATTCCATGTCGTGGGGGTGCTGCCCTGTGCATTGCAGGATGTTGAGCAGCCTTCCTGGCTTGTCCCCCCTGGATGCCGGTAGCTCCCTCCTCTCCATTGTGACCATCAAAACCACGTCTAGGAATTGCCAAATTAGTTCTCAGATTGAGAACTAATTTAAATATAAATTGGGGAAAATAAAAATCACCTGTTGCCCACCCATTTCCACCCATTGCCCTGCCTCCATCCATAATCTCTGTCTCCTCTTCCCTGTTTTTTTTTTTTAAATGTTCTCTTTAGCCCTTACTCCCTCCTAACAGAGTAGACATTTTACATATTCATGCAATGGATCGTTGGCTTCTCCATACCAGACTGTGAGTGCCACGCGCCTGGGACTTTTGTCTGTGTCGTCTGTAAGATACCCATCTTTATGGTCTCCTAGACCACCGCCTGGCCCGTGGGAGGGATCATAAATGTTGCATCAACCAGGGACCGTTCAGTAATACTGCAGGACACACGCAGAAAGAAGCAGGCAGGCAGAGTCTCCCCTGCAAGGAGCCACACGAGGTTTGGAGCCTTCCTTCCCAGGCAGCGTGCTAAGGCTGACCAGCTCCCTGGGGCTCAGGACATGCCTCCCCCCCAGGCAGTGGCCTGGGCCATGTGCCCGAGGTGCCCAGGAAGTGACAGGAAAGGCGCCAGACAGCCGCTGCTGGGCAGGGGTGAGTGTGCTACTGATCACATGATGACATGGTGACGGCTAATCACGAGGCCACGAGTGCAAGGTGTGGGCAGGGGTGGCAATTAAAATACCAGCTGACTTCATGGTCCTGGGTGCCATGTAGCCCTGGGAAGTTTATCAGGTGCAGTTAGTGCAGTGTGGGGTCTGATGGGGAGAAAGAAAGAAAACAGACATTGCCAAGCAGAGCAGGGGAAAGAAAGAGCAGAGGAGGGAGGGAGAGTTCTGGGTGTGCAGATATCCAATGGCTAACAGGCCAGGAGGAAGCGAGTTGGAGCAAAAAAATCGCAACGGGGCAGGGGCTGGACAGCAAAATTAGGGAAGAAAAATGATAGTAGCGGGAAATATAAGACGGGCAATGAAGGATAGCATGAAACTGATCGGTAAGCCAGAGCCCAAATGATGAAACCTAGAGGTAAAAGGGCAAGGCTCTTCCTTGACTTCGTTTGTCACAAACACACAGCAAAGAAGTAAAAAACAGCTCCCCAACCACGTGGGTCAGCCGCGTGTTCTCGAACACCCAAAGCAGGTGGAGGGTTCCTGGTTGGACGGCTGAGTTCAGAATGAGCCGGCGTCGTGAGACTCTTGATTGGAGACGTGCGTCCTGGTGGTAGATCATTGAGAGGTTCGGGAGGATCGCTCACGGTCATTGTATTGTAGGACCCGTTCTGGGGAACAGTGAGGACTCGAGAGATTGTAGCTGTTTTATTGCTATTGACCTGAGGTGTGTGTCTGAGTGGAGATCACGTAGGCGAGGGCGGAGGCAATATGTGCAGAACCAGAGGTCAAATACATGTGCACATTTATCTGCCCTCCCTTCTCCGCCTCCCCTGGTGGCGGGCTAAGTCATTCAAGGTCATGACATTCCCGAGATGCAGCCATGGGTGTAGGGGGTGCGGGACAAAGGTGATTGTTACTGATCTGTCACAAAGACCCCTGAGCCTGTCGGGGCTGTTCCTGAATATGGCTCATTGCATTGGGAGTATTACTTGTCTAGGGGTGAGCCAACTTCAGATTGGGGATGTCAGGCCTATTGGAAGACAAAGCTGACCACGGGCAGCTCCTGGTTATAGGTGAACTATAGTCTCATGAATGCTGCATCCTCCTCTCTGATAAGCACATGGCCCAACACCAGAGGAGGAATCCTCCCACGCAGGGGTGAGTAATGGAGAAGCTCGCCCAGGTGTCCACAGGCTCTGGACGTCCTCTGGGGCTTTCCACTGCTGGTCCCTCTTTCTGGAATGTTCTTCCCACTACCCTCTGCAGGACTGACTCCTCCTCACCCTTCAGGGTCCAGTCCTTTAGAGTCTGCTGAATTGGGGGGGTGGGGGGGGGAGGGAATGTGTATATATACATTTGTTTATAAAAGTCTAAAATATTTCCAGAAGAAATCACACACACCACGACTAAATTATTTGCTTTGGGGAAAGGAAATTGACTGGCTGGAGAGAGAGGGAGGTCAGGTTTATTATCTTATTATTATTTATTATTTTATTATTCACTTTTGTTACACGTTTTAAATTTTGAACCACGTGAATGTTTATTCAAATTTACATTGAAACAAATAACGGAAGAGTTTCAATACTTTGGCCCCCCAGGGTTTTACCTCTGGAGCCCTGTAGACAATGTATAGTTATTTTATTGATTAGCTTGAGTTTGGCTTTTCATCTCTCCCTCAGAATATGAACCCCACACAGGCAGGACCGTGTTGGCCTAGTTCCTTAGAACTGGGCACAGGGCTGGGCACACAGCCTGACTTAACCATTTTGTAAATGGAGAAAGAATGAACTAACTCAGGACATGTGGCTGGTGATTGTAGTAATGAACTGGAATTTGTATCCACCAAATTCCACACTTTGAATGCTGCTGTAGATGTCAGGGAGCACACGGAGGCTGGTGAGTTTAGTGCTGAAATGCCTGAGTTTCCTGGCCCCCCAGCACAGGGCCTGGCACATAGTAGGTGGGCAGGAGAGATCTGTTGAGTGATGCACAGATGGCTGACTGTGGTGGACTGAGTACCTCGCTCTACCCAAGGATGATCCCTGTTTGACATTGTGGCATTTTCTTTTCCATACCTTTTTCCATTCAAATATTTATATTTTTCTTTAAGAGAAGACAGGGTTAATGCCTATCAGCAGGAGAACGGATAAACACATCGTGCATTAGTTATACAATAAAATAATACACAGCAGTAATAATTTTTTTAAAAGACCACAGTATTGGGGCGCCTGGGTGGCTCATTCGGTTGGGCTGCTGCCTTCGGCTCAGGTCATGATCCCAGGGTCCTGGGATCGAGCCCCACATCGGGCTCCCTGCTCCGCAGGAAGCCTGCTTCTCCCTCTCCCACTCCACTTGCTTGTGTTCCCTCTCTCGCTGTGTCTCTCTCTGTCAAATAAATAAAATCTTTAAAAAAAATAAAAAAATAAAAGACCACAGTATTGATACACACAGTAACATAGATGAATATAGGAAACATTAATGGAACAACAACAAAAAAAAAGACACAAAAACCAGGTACTATGTGATTCATGTATCTGAAGTTCAAGAATAAGCAAATTTAATCTATGGTGATGAAAGTCAGAAGAGTACCTACCTTTGGTCAGGGCCAGGTGGATAAGGACCGAGAAGGGACACAGGAGAGCTCTCTGGGTAATGGAAATATTCTGTATTCTTAATCTGGGTGGTGGTTATACAGATACATACCTGTGTTAAAATTTGTTGAGCTATATGCACTTAATTTTTGCATTTTGGGAGAAATTAAGAAGAGGTTTGTGCTTTGCATCCTGCTCTGTTCCCTGATAATTGACCTTGGTTTTTGAAACATTCTGCCATGCTGTAGATCTGCATCATGATTTTAGTGGCTGCGTGGTATTCCATTGCGTGGATGTCATTCGTATCTTCAGACCAGCTTTGTTCCCAAGTAGAACATCCTTTTGCAATGATGCAAGAGGAGAGGGGGTGCCCAGTATCTGTGGTATTGTCCTTGTGCTTCTTGGGGATGTGGTCTCTGCAGACAGGGTGGGAGAACACGGCTATTGGTCTGGGATTGAATGTCCAGAATAATTTAGTTCATCAGGAAGAACTTATAAAAAGGGAACAGGGTGTCATCAAAATTAAAAACTTTTGTGCTTCAGAGGACACCATCAAGAGAGCAAAAAGACAACCCACAAAATGGAGAAAATATTTGCAAATCATGTATCTGATAAGGGACTTGCATCCAGAATGTATCAAGAACTTTTATAACTCAATAATAAAAAGACAAACAGCCCAATTTTAAAAAATGGGCAAAGGATTTGAATAGACAGTTCTCCAAAGAAAATGTACAAATGGTCAATAAGCACACGAAAAGATGCTCAGCATCATTAGTTATTAGGGAAATGGCATAGAAACCACAGTGAAATACCACAGTGAAATACCACATCACCCCCACTAGCTGGCTAAAATTAAAAAAAAAAACAAAAAACAAAACAGACAATAGCAAGTGTTGGCAAGAATGTGGAGAAATTGGAGCCCTCATACACTGCTGGTGGGAATGTAGGATGGGGCAGCTTGCTTTAGAAAACAGCCTAGCAGTTGCTCAGAATTTCATTTACCATAAAAAATCCAGCAATTCCACTCCTGGGTATCTACCCAAAAGAAATGAAATCATACATCCACACAAAACTTGCACATGCGTGTTCACAGCAGCAGAGCAGCATTATCCAAAAATGAAAACCACCCAGATGTCCTTCAACAGACAGATGGATAAACAACATGATGTCTGTGGGATATTATTCAGCACTAAAGAGGAATGAAGCCCTGATTCATGCTACAATGTGGATGAACCTTGAAAACGTTATGTGGAATGAAAGAAGCAAGTCACAAAAGGCCATCTGTGAGGACTCCATTAAGATGAAATGTCTTAAATCAAGGGAGAGAGTATGTTAGTGTCTGCCTGGGGCTGGGGAGGGGGTGGGGATCAGGGGTGGGGATCGGGGAATGACTGCTAACGGGTGTAGAATTTTTGTTGCGTATTCTAAATTAGATCGTGGAGATGTTTGCAGGACTTTATGTTTGTACTAAAAACCACTGACCTGTACTTTAAATAGGTAATGGCATGTGAATTATATTTTTAAGAAATGAGGAAGGCACTTGGCAGATATAATGGGGAATTAATTATTTTTTATTAAAAACCTTGAATTAGGTGATGATGATGGGAAGATGGCCAGTATAAACAGTGCTAACTGGACTGTGGCTTGACAAAGAGATGGGGCACGTCACGTGGGGAGGGTCCCGTGGGCAGCCTGCATCCTGGGCTCGGCCCTCCCCCGTGCTGGGTGTTTGACCCTGGCCAAGTCATTCTACCTCCTTGGGTTTTGTTTATTTATTCATAACACAGAAATCCTGTGTTAGGGGAAATGTCGCTGCTGTAACAGATAAACCTACACATCGCAGTGGTTTAACATAGCAAAAGTTAAAAGTTAGTATTTTTATTATTGAAGTATAATCGACATTCAATTTTAAATTAGTTTCAAGTGTAAAACCTACTGATTTGACAGTTCTGTGCATTACACAGTGCTCACCGTGGTAAGTGTAGCTACTGCTGTTTGTCACCATGCGACGTTATTACATTATTGACTCTATTCCCTATGCTGTACTTTCATCTCCGTGACTTATTTTATAACTGGAAGTTTGTCCTTCTTAATCCCTTTAATCTATTTCTCCCCTCCCCCATTCCCCCCTCTCTGGCAACCACCCAGTTTTCTCTGTAATTAAGAGTCTGTCTGGTTTTGTTCACTTTGTTTTTTAGATCCCACATATAAGTGAAATCATATGGTATTTGTCTTTCTCTGTCTGACTGATTTCATTTAGCATAATACCCTCTAGGTCCACTCATGTTGTCACAAACGGTAAGATCTCATTCTTTTTTAGGCTCAGTAATATTCCATTGTATGAATATACCACATCTTCTTTATCCATTCATTTATCGACACTTGGGTTGCTTCCATATCTTGGCTATTGTAAATAATGCTGCAGTAAACATAGGGGTGTATATATCTTTTTGAATTAGTGTTTTTGTTTTCTTTTGGTAAATATTCAGTAGTGGAATTACTAGATCTATGGTATTTCTATTTTTAATATTTTGGGGAACCTCCATACTGTTTTCCACAGTAGCTGCACCAATTTGCATTCCCACCAACAGTGCAAGAGGGTTCCTTTGTTTCCACATCCCTGCCAACACTTGTTATTCTTTGTCTTTTTGATACTAGCCATTCTGACAGGTACGATATGTCATTGTGGTTTTGATTTGCATTTCCCTGATGATGAGTGATATGGAGCATCTTTTCATGTGTCTCTTGGCTGTCTGTATGTCTTTGGGAAAATGTCTGTTCAGGTCTTCTGCCCATTTTTAATCAGATTATTTCTTTTGTTTGATGTATAGTTGTATACGTTCTTTATATATTTTGGCTACTAACCCCTTGTCAGGTATACCATTTGCAAATACCTTCTCACGTTCACTAGGCTGCCTTTGCACAAGTTAATTTCTCACTCATGCGAAGTCCACCTTATAGCCAGTAGATGGATGGGAGAGCATGTGGGGGAGGGTGTTATGGCCAAGGTAGAAGTGATGCACATCCTTCCACCCCATCCCATTGACCAGAATTCTATCACATGACCCTAGTTGGATGCAGGGGCCCGGAGATACCGTTGGCCTCCTGGGAATGTCTCCACAGTTTGGAGGGAAAACATGAACCTTTGTGGGCAGGCGGCCAGGCTTGTGGATCCAGGAGGGGAGCCTGGCAGAGGCTCAGGCTGACAGAGCCTTTTGACCAGTCAGGAGGCCACATTATTGTTCAGTTGGACCATGAGGATAAGCCCTTTGATGAGTTGGAAAGCAAGATGTGAACACAAAGCACTCTAACCTTAATCACAGGTCATGAGCTGGGATAAAATCCTTTGGGTTCTGAGGGTCAGACCATCTGACCACCTTTCAGATCTACCAATCAGAGGGGAAGCAAGTTTTTAAAAGAACATCTATAAAGTGCCAAACCAAAGGCCCGTAGCGGCTGGCCTACAGCCCCTTCGCTCTGGGCTACAGCTGAGGCCTTGATGTGACTGCATGCATGGCTCTGGTGTCTCGTGTGCTGGTGGCAGCTTCTCCCGTGGCCTGCGTGTGAGATGCATTTCACCGGGAGTTGGCTGCTCACTGCTTGCAGCTGCTAGGAGGCTTGTGTTGTGGGGCTGTTGCTAGAGAGAAAATCTGATTATATTCAAACTCAAATTCATTAAATCAGAATGTTCTTTTTCCTCGAGGCTGGAGAATGTCACAGGGAGGCCCTTCCTCCTTCTGCCTACCCCAGGCTATTGGAAAGTATACGTTCAACAGTGTGTGTCTGAGAATGAAAAGAAGGCCTTGTTCCTTCTGATCCCAGCCATCCGCTCGAAGGATGATTCACTGAGAGGTGAAAATGAAATGTGATGATTGCAAATTATTGCAGATAGGAGGGCTGATACACAGATAGTGCCTTTCTCCTCCCCTTTCCCGTATTCCACATGCCACAGTTCATACCTGTGTGTATTAGTCAGGGTTCTCCAGAGGAAAAAGAACCAACAGGGCGTGCATATATATATAGAGAGAGATTTATTTTTAAAAATTGACTAACACGATTATGGAGACAGGGGAGTCCAAATCTTCCGGGTGGGCTGGCAGGTCAGAGATCAGGGAAGAGCTACAGGTCCAGTCCAGAGGCCATCTGCTGACACCATCCCTTCTTGCTCAGAGGAGCTCAGTTTTTATTCTATTAAGGCCTTCAACTGATTGGGTGAGGCCCACCCACATCATAAAGCGTCGTCTGCTTTACTGAGTCTGCTAATTTAAATACCAATCTCATTCAGAAAACACCTTCACAGAAAACAATCCAACTTAACCTTTGACTAGACATGTGGGTGCATGGCCTAATCAAGTCGGCACATAAAATTAACCATCATGCTGTGTTTAATCCAAACAGGCTCACAGAAGCAGCAGGCTGACCCACAAAGTGCATGGATGCTGGGAAGCCAGGGTGTGAATCTTTCCAGCCGAACTTTCTAGGGATGTAACTTTGACCTTTCGGAGCCTCTGCAGCCTTGGAAAAATCCCGGCCATTTATGGAGCCTGAGCGCCGTGGATTCGTGATTCTTCCCAAGTTTAAAGACAGGGCATCTTAAGAGACTGTCCTAACGCTATACTGCTTGGGGTTGGAAGAGTGGGGTGTGGAATCCAGGTCTGGCCTCGGGGTCCTGGTCGTCCCACCGCCACACACCAGCCCGGGTGAGGATTAGCTCAGTAAGATGCAGGTGCGTGGATAGAATACCAAGCAAATGCTGCCGTCTGCCTGGCTCAGTCGATAACAGGTTTCTTCTCCAAGGGGCCCCACTGGGAATGGTGGACTTGCAGAGTCTAGGGCCAGTTGCTGATGGTGACAAGGACAGTGACAGCCATCCTTCACTGGGCGTTTGCTGTGGCAGCCGTTTGAGCTCTTCACGCACTAGCTCACTGAGTCATCATGGCAGCCCCATGAGGTGGGGGCGCCGCTTTCCTCATCTTCCAGGAGATCGAGGCTCAGCTTACGTGACTTGCTGGAAGTCTCCTCCTTCGCCCAGCACAGCCACCTCGTCGCCCGTGGCTCCGCCAGGCTCTGCAGAGTCTGTCTCAGTCAGCCCGGGCTGCTGCGATGTGGTACCACGGGCTGGCTGGCTTATAAACGACAGGAACTCATTTCTCCCAGTTCTGGATGCTGGAAGGCGACAGTCACAGTGTCTGGGGAGAGCTCGTTCCCGGTTCACAGACGGCGCCTTCTCGCTGTGTCCTCACGAGGAAGCTCTCTGGGGTCCCTTCTAGAAGAGCACTAATCCCATTCATGAGGAGTCCACCCTCATGACCTAATCACCCCCCAGGCCCCACCTCCTAATACCATCACATTAGGGGTTAGGTTTCAACATATGAATTCTGGGGAGACACAAACGTTCAGTCCTTCACACTGCCCCCCCCCCCCACCAGCCATCCAACTCAGATATGCAGTTATTCTAAATGCGAGGCCCCATTGCAGATGAATGTTACGGCTTCATCGCTGAAATTCTGCAGTTGGGGTGAAGTGAGCAGATCTTCCATCCTCCTCCTCCTGGGCCACACCAGAGCCCTTTTTCTGGATGTCTGCGGCTACACCCTCCCATATCTGGGTCGCCCGGGCCTGCTCAGTGCCTGGCCCCAATGAGCCACATGTCCACCGGGCTGTTGGTTTAGCTGCCAGAAGCCGGGCCTGGGGTGGCCCCCACTGCTCGATGATTAAGGGCTTTGCATTCTACCTCCCAAAGGGCAAGTTGTGTGGCCTGGGGCGCATTCCCAGACTCCCTGGGCCTGACCTCCTCATCTGGAAAAGGGAGGAAAGAGTAGCACCTACCTCGAACTTAGCAAGATTGGGGCAAGTACTATCTCTAAAGCACGTAGCACAGTGCCTTGCCTGACACACAGCAAGAGCTCAAGAAATGGTTGTCTATTTTTATTAGGCATTTAGTAAATACCCAGCGGATATCTCTTGGCTGACCCCCCCGCTTGGTCCCGATTATTTTTGAGGCCATAGCTTGCTGAGCTGTCCTCTGGTCGCTGGAATGTATTTGTTTGTCTTTTGTGGAGGGAGGTGGGGTTGGCCTTCTGGTGAGCGAAACACCTGGAGAAAAGCTACGTGTCGAGTAGCCAGGCCCAAACCCCAGTTAACCATGGGGCGGGTACAGGGCCCTGAGAAATGTCGACTTCCAGAGAGTCCCCCAGAGCCTGACTCTGAGATTGGCTTTAATGCCTTTGAACAGGCGATGACACTTGATGGCTGGCGCCCCACGCGACTCGGAGTCACGTGACGAGTGCATGTTGACTCTCCAGGATGTTTGGGGACGCAGACGCTGGCCCAGCTTCAGCACCTGTCATCCGGGCTTTTGATGCCAGCTCTCCTGCTCCGAGGAGAAATTCCCAGAAAAGGCCTCTGGGGGTGGGAGCTGCTTGCAGGTTGTCGGGATTCATTCCTTCCCAGAATGAAGTTGATGGGTGCCCTCGGAGGCCAGGGCCGTGAGGCTTCCGGGTCCTTGTTGCAGGTGGGATCCTCGCAGGCCTCCGCGGGGGCGGTGGGGAGGAGCCAGCACCCCTGGAGACGGCCATGGATGGCCAGGGTTGGAAGAGCCACCCGGCCCAGCGGCCACTGTGTGCGCTGCTGGGTCCCCCTGCAGAGACACAGGTCTCCGGGACCTTGGCGACTCGAACGTTTGAGAACGAGAAAGGGGATGCCGTTCATTCTAGTTGATGCTCCTTATTCACACATCCCACATTTGCAGTTCACTCACTCGCTGAGACTATTTGTAACCCTAAAATCAATAGCTGTGGCTTTCCTGGTCACGTGCAGACATGCGCACAGTGGCAAAAAAAATTTGCGTCCTCTGGGGCACGGGGCCCCAGCTGAGTCGGAACAAAGTGACGGTCTGTCTTCTGTCTTCTCGTCTCGGCTCTCATCGGGTAGACGAGTGTCTTTTTTGAGGTCGAGTTAGTGTCACATTTGTAGCATTTTTGTGCTTTCCGTTGGTGATTTTGCTGTTTAAAGTGCCCCCCCCCCCATAGTGCTAAAGTGCAAGAAGGCTATGACCTACCTTATGGGAAAAATGCTCACGTTACGTAAGCTTTGTTCAGGCCAGAGTTATAGCGCTGGTGGCCATGAGTTCAGGGTTAATGAGTCAATAATATACAGTTGACCCTTGCGCAACCCAGGAGTTAGGGGGGCTGACACCTCCTAAAGTAAAAATTCCCGTATAACTTTTGACTCCCCCCGCCAACTTAACTACTAATAGCCTGCTGTTAACCGGAAGCCTTACCAGCCACATAAACCGTCGAATAACACATATATTGTATGTTATATGTATTATGTACCGTAACCTTATAATAAAGTAAGCTAGAGAGAAAACGTTATTCAGACAATCATAAGGAAAATACTTTTTCAGTAGGTACTGGATTGGTTGAAAAAATCTGCGCATAAGTGGGCCCCTGCAATTCAAACTTTCTAGAGCATGACTACTGTGAACAAGGAGAACCAACAGTATTATCTTTGGTCAGTAGGGATAAACTGGATCATGCAGTCACTCAAGACCTGACGCAAAGCCACCTCCTCCAGGAAGCCTCCCGTGGTCTCTCCAGCCTCCAGAGATCTTTCCCCTAGCCGGTTTCACCCCCCAATATGTTTATCATTGATTTAGCACATGACAGACTGCAAGGTGTTAGTCATTATCCCCATACATTCATCTTACTGTGTGACAATAGCATGAGCTCCCTGAAGGCTGGGGACATGTCCTTTATAATTCTTTGGCCCCTGCGCATAGTAGGCAGTATAATGTGTTTGATTCTTTCGGCAAATATTCGATTCATTCGTTTGACTTGTGTGTTCGATTCCTTCTTTGAACGAAAGACTGCCTGCAGGACTGACGGAAGGAAGGAAGGAATGATGCGCTCACCGAATGCCCGGTACCCGTGGGAGGCAGTGAGGCGGTAGGGATGGGGAAGCCATTAGTCACAGAATCTTGGGTGCTGCCGTAGTGGAGAGCGGAGAGGAGGCGCCCTCCCATCTAAGGAGGGAAACGGACAGCTAGGGGGAGAAGTGCAGGGACGGTGTTTCAGGCAGCAGGAACAGCACGTGCAAAGGCCCAGAGGCATGGCAAGCAGATATGTTAGGAAGCTGCAGACGTGCAGCAGCGAAGCGCATATGGTCTGGGGTTGGTGGGGAGGAGTTGGGAGCAGTGGGGCTGGGCCCCAGGGGCCGTGTGTTTGCACCGGAGCAGCCCTGAGTGACCAAGGAAGAGCCTTTGAGGGGTTGAAGCCCTCAGTGGTTTGCGGTCGGACAGTAATCAGCTCAGCAGCACATGTGCATAATGTGGAGCAGGGATCTGTCCTGTGCTGGCCAGGGGAGGGCTCAAAGGCACGTGGCACCCTGTGGTCCCTCCTGGGGTCCCTCTGGGGGCGCCCACCCAGGAGAGGAGCGAGACGCAAACTTCTTTCCCAGCCCCTCCAGCGAGGCATAAAAACAGGATCCCCAAACAGATCCAGATCTCGTTTTGCTGGCCGGCTCCCAGCCGTTCTGTGGGAACCACAGCCATCGCTTCCTCTCCAGTGTTTCTTGAAAGCCCAGGAGGGCCCGGTAGGGCTGGGGGCAGGGTGTCCTTCCCAGTCCCCGTCCCCGTCCCCGTCCCCGTCCTCCCTGTCCTCGTGAAGTACACGTCCTGGCACCTGCCAGGCTTTTCCAAGCAGCATTTCCTCCCTGCTCCTGTGCCTGAGGTCAAGCCCGGGGTGGAGGCAGCTGGTGGGTGGCCAGCGAGGGGGGCGAGTCCAGCCGGCCCAGGAGCCCCCCC
>NW_022589710.1:62584341-62618121 GCF_004348235.1 Phoca vitulina | reverse complement strand
CACACACAACACACAAAACACACACACAACACACACACACAACACACACACCCCACACACGTACTACACAGCTCCCCACACACATACCATACACACAACACACAATACAAACACAACACACATGTAGTACACACCTCCCCACACACCCCACACAGACATGCCATACACATACCACACACGTATCACACATGTACTACACACACCCCACACACACTCCACATATTACACATATATCACACACACACACACACACACACACACACACACACAAGGTACGCTGTGTTACCTGTGAGTGCCAGCTCCCATATGCTCCCTATTTCCTCAGAGGTATTTCCTATCAGCACTTTCTTTTCCGGGGCTCGCTGTGTTTATAGGGGTCGCCTAAGGATTCTGGCCAGGACCTGTTAATGTCAGCCACACGGACACCCCCTTGCGCTGGAGATCGCCCTTCCCTCCACATTGGGCTCCTTGGGGGCATCCAGTGAACCATGCACACTTCCGCTCCCTCTTCTCTTGGGATGAGCCAATACCTGGAAGTTTCTTTGTCCCTTGTGCGTAGAGACCCAGTTGGCTTTACTACAAGCCCTTCAGATTAGAGCAGTCTTTTCAGGAAAGATGGAAACCTGTCAACTCCTTTGGACATTGTTGTCAAGGAAATAATGGGATTCCTTGCAGAGAAACTTCTGCCGCTCCTGGGGCAGCATCATCCTTAGAACATAAGTAACCACCCCTGAAGGCATGCTGATGCTGCTGATGTCCACTTTTTAATTCTTACCATCACCACCACCACCACCACCAACCCCCCCCCCCCCCCAGCAACACAGGGCCAAAGGTATTGTTTTAGTGATTCCATAGGTGGAAAGGATGAATCTTGAAGAGTCTATTAGTTCTCTAGGGCTGCTGTATCAAAGTGCCACACACTGGAGCTTTACCTGTAGACGTTTATCTTCTCACAGGTCTGGAGGCCAGAGTCCAAGGTCAAGGTGCCATCAGGGTTGGTTCCCTCTGAGGACCGTGAGGGCTGAATCTGTTCCAGGCCTCTCTCCTTGGATTGTAGATGGCTGTGTTCTCCCTTTGTCTTCACTGGGTCTTCCCTCTGTGTGTATTTCAGGACACCAGTTCTACTAGATGAGGGCCTCCCTTTAATGACCTCATTTTAACATAACTACCTCTGTAAAGACCTCATCTCCTGTAGGGTCAGTTATGAGGTTCTGGGGGTTAGGACTTCAACATACAGATTTCTGAGAGGACATAATTCAGCCCATCATAGAGAGTTTACCCCTGACCACATAGCTGGGTGGTGGAGCTAAGAGAAGAACCAACTTCTGCCATACCCCAAAGGACACCCAATGGCAGCCATCTTGGAGAGGGCCTTGGGGGGTGGTTGGGTTTGGGGGGACTTGATGGGAAAGGATGGAGGAGAGCTGAGCCTGCCCATCCCTGCAGATGCCTTTATATCCTTGACTCTGGGGATACCCCACCCTCCAGCCAGAATGACCCGTAATGTCAGTCATGGAGACCTGTTCCCTCTGTTGCACATACCCAAAGGTATGTTGAAAATAGACATTCGGGGGTCAGATTCTGGTTCGGAAACTCTCTCGCAGCATGGCCTTGGGCATGCATCCCAAGTCTCATTTCTTCATTGGTGAGATGGTGATGATGGTGCCTGTCTGTCAGGACTCATGTTGGCAAGTGACAGAAACCTAACTAGAACTCACCGAAGCATGAAAGGGAGTAAATCTGCTTACGGATTTCAAGGAGGAGATACTGATTAAGCCACTAGCCAGGCAGGGATGTAGCGGGGGCCCAGAAGTAAAGGAAACCAGGACTTGGGCATCGACAACTGTTTCATTCCTCTCTGCATTTTGTCAAATTCCCTCTTATTCTTGGGGCGCCTGGGTGGCTCGGTCAGTTGGGCACCCGACTCTTGATTTCTGCTCAGGCCGTGATCTTGGAGTCATGGGATCGAGCCGTGTATGACCGCCATTAACCCCCAAGTTCAAATCACAGCTCCAGTCATGAGAGAGAGACATCCCTGGTGGTCTCTGTAGTCGCAAGTCCGAAGCTCCCAGGGAAGGAGCTCATTGGCTCAGCTGGGGGACCGTGTCCTCCAAGGCAATCTGTGACGGCAAGGGGCCAGGTTGTGACATGTGGTGGGGTCATGGCCTAGGCTGTGAGTTCCCAGTAGAACATGGTAGCTCCATACCCCTCAGGGCCACGGGGCAGCGGCAAGGGAGCAAGAAGGCAGCATCCAAAACAGGGAGCCCACAGACACTGGTGCTACAAGAATGAAACAGGATGGTGGTCATGAGCACTCTTAGCCAACTGCCTGCTTCTGGAAATGTTAGCGCCCTTCTCCCTACCCACCGCTTACGTAACGCAAGTGAACGGAAGGAGATTAATTTGAATTAATGAGGTGCAGTTGAAATATTTTTAACATTGAAGCACATAGTTATTCTATTAACAAAATATTTTAAATGGCCGGTGCTGGGTCTTTGTCGATGAATAGACACCTTCATCTACTGTTGGCATCCTTCACATCCGAGAGAATGACTTAAAATCCGTTCTTTAGAGAGGATGAAGACAGAAAATGAATAAAAACAGTAGCGAATAGTTCCTCGTCTAGACGCAATTGGCAGCAGGTACTCGACAATTGTTTAATTGGATGAACAAAGTATAAATCATTCCCTTTTACTCTTGCCTCCTTTGCCTTTGGTTTACTTCTCAAATTCTAACTAGTGTAAACTGCAACCCAGAATGAAAGATTGCACATTCTAATTTAAGGAACCCAGATGAAGAATGGCCTCATTGTATATTTGGTCCAAAGGAAGCCCTTGGGTGGCATTCAAGGCTCTCACGGAGCACCCCTCCTCCCCTACCTGCCACAGAGCTGGGCTTAGCACATCTCAGAAGCCGCCATTCATTATTGTTATTATTGTCATTACTATTCTGCTCAGGTGCCCCAGGACCTGCGAGTCCCTATCTGCTCAGGTGCCCCAGGACACCTGGAAGGGTCTCCAGCCTCATTTCCCACCGGGGACGTTCCTGAGGCTGGTGACCCGGTCCCCCAGCAGAGCCCTTCTCCTGCCATCCACATTTTACCAGGGTCTCTGACCAGCAGTGTATTTGGCAGTGTTTCTCCCAGACCAGCAAAAGGCACACGTTGTGGCCAGTGCATTGTTCAGCTTCACCTTTAAATGAGTAAATGAAGGGACATTTAGCCCCTGGTCCTTTAAGTGTCTTGAGTGAATGTTTAAGAGATGGTTGAGAAAGAGAGGTGTTGGGGGGCTCGTGGAGGATTCGGCCAGCACAGGGCAAACGCCCGCCCCTGGGCCCAGCAGGTGGGGTGTGCTCGCCAAGGCAGCCTATTCTCAGGGAACAAAACGGTGTTCATAAAGACAGCGCTTTCTAAGTTGTAAGCGCTGCAGTTATCTGGTAAGTCACAAAGCCACAGGTTGCCATTTCCTCTGGCAAGAGTCATTGTCTTACAACACAACCCAGAGTTCCTTCCCACGAGACATGCGTAAGCCTGATCAAATTATGCCGTTTTGTGAATAAGAGCGGGTTGAAAATGATGTAGGGAGCATCACGCAGTCCTTCCCAACTGGTGGCGGAGACTCGGTGGTGGGTGAGCTGCGGGAGGAAAGTGTGGGGCATTGTCCCCTGTGTCCCCCACCCCGTACAACCACCGAACATCCTGGTGTCGGGACCCTGGGCTCCGGAGAGCCTGACCGCCTGGGCTCAGACCACAGCAGTGCCCACTCCTAGGGGTACGACTCCAGGCAAGTTACTTGACCTCTCTGTGCCTCGGGTTTCTCGTTTGTAATATGGGATAATAACGTATTTGCTTCACAGGGGGAAAAGAATTAAGATTAAAAGTATTAATTTAGGCAAAGTGCTTAGAATACTCCAAACAGAACTGGCTATATAACATGACCTATGAGCTCCCCCAAATCACCCCACTCGTATAAACATGAGAATAAGGGAAAATAGGCTGGAGTCATGTGTTAGTGTGTCTGGCTGCTAGAATAAAATGCCACAGACCGGGTGGCTCGTAAATAACAGAAATTTATTTCTCATGGTTCGGAAGGCTAGAAATCCAAGGTTGAGGTGCTGGCAGATTTGGGGGCTGGCGAGAGCCTGCTTCTGGTTCACTGTTGGCCGTCTTCTTGTTGAGCGCTCACCTGATGGAAGGGGCATGCGAGGGAGCTTTCTGGGGTTCCTTTTATCAGGGCACTAATTCCATTCACAGGGGCGCCACCCTCTTGACTTAATCACCTCCCGGGGGCCCCACCTCCAACACCATCCCATTGGCAGTGAGGATTGCACCATGGGAATTTGAGGGGACACAGCATCCAGTCTAGAATAGAGCACAAAACTCAAGAACTTGGCAGGGACACAGAGAAAAAAGAGGTAGGAACCTCATAAAAACAACAGCCCAGTTTTATACCTGGGAAATGGTTGCAAAAGACCTGCAGCAGGTATGGGAGGCCTGCAGCTTGCTCGTGGGAGTGGGCACGGCACACGTGTGGCTCGTGAGAGATGGCCAGCTGGTGGGAGGAGGGTGACCCGAGATTGGATGGAAAGCTGTGTGTCCGTCTACTCCAGCTGCCGTCACAAAACACCTCGGGCTGCATGGGATGAATAGCAGACATTCTTCGTCCCCCAGGCTGGAGTCTGGAAGTCCAGGATCAAGGTGTTGGCTGCGTTGTTTCTCCCGAAACCTCTTTCCTGGGCCTGCAGACAGACGGCCACCTTCTTGCTGGGTCCCCCCATGGTCTTCCTTCCGCACGGACGCTGCCCTGGTGTCTGTGTGTCCGAATCTCCTCTTTTTATAAGGACACCAGTCATGTTGGATTAGGGCCCAAGCTAATGGCCTCATTTTTTATTCAATCATTTCTTTAAAGACCCCGCCACCCATCTCCAACTACAGTCACATGCTGAGGCCCTGGGGGTTAGGACTCCAACAGAGGAATTCGGGGAGGATGCTAGTCAGCCCATGGTAACCTGTAACACGAGGTGTGGATGGCTGTGGCCCAGAACACGGGCGGGGAACACAGCGGGTAGATGTTTGCAGTGTGCACACGTGAGTGTGTGTGTGTGTGTCTTTTATATATTCCTGGGTGGATCTGTTCAGCTCCGAGCAGCTGGGTGTTGCTGTCTGTGTACATCTAGCATTTCTCAAAGACAAAACTGTGCATCAGCAAATGCAAACTTCATGTCGTACTTAAATTGGCCCCTAACATGCCACTTGCGCCAGCAGGAGTTTGTGTTTTTAGCAAGGGTTGTAGTGGGCCTGGCTGTACGTGCTGGACTGTGCACTGAGGGCTGTGGGCTGCCTCTCCCCAGGGCTGACCGTAGCTCCCAGGCCACGGCGCCGGGCCCGTCCCAAGCATGTCATCCCCACCGCCGTGCCCCGAGTGCGAAAGAACAGCCATAACCCCCACCCCCATTTGCACAAGTGGGGACACAAAGGCCCGGGACCTGAGAGGCCTGCCCAGCAGCAGTGCTACCTGGGGTTTGGGGGGGCGGGACCCAGGCCCTTTTGATCTTGATGGTGGTTCTCAGATCTGCCCCTGCAAGAGGTTCGGCCAACAGGGCATATTGAACATGCAGATTCCCAGGCTCCTCTGCTGGCATGTGGATCCCATCAGGGCCTGGGCCTAGGAGGCTCCCAGGTGATCGTCATGACGTGACCAGGCAATGTTAGGTGATGCTGTCCTCCGTCTCCCAGCGTGTCTGCGACACTTGATCCGTGTTTGTAACTGTGATGATTCAGATGTTTGAAACGACATTTTCCATGTGAGCGAGACCTGCTCCTGAGGTTGGGTCCCCCGCCCCCCCCCCCCCCCCCCCGGAGCTGACCTCAGCCCAGAGAGGTAGCGAAGCTGAGTGCGAAGTACTGAGGCCGTGGAGGTGACCCATGTGCTCTATCTCGCTAGCTGTGAGACCCCAGGCAAGTCCCAACCTGGAGAGGCGAGCACGGTGGGTCCCATTTTACAGATGTGTAGACTGCGGCGCCCAGGAGTCGGCGTCCGGAAAGCAGGTCGCTTAGTGCCCGCCCAAGCTCCCGCTGTCCCCTCATCCTTTCCAGTTTGGGTGGTTGCGGGCGACAGCAGGCAGGAAGCTCAGGAGGGTTCGTGTTGTAGAAATTGCCCTGGAGTCACCAGACTACAGAGGTCACGAAAACAGTCTCCCCATAAGACGGCTCATATTTCCGACACCAATTGCAAGTTCAAGGGGTTCCAGAAATCACACTCTGGTTTGAGAATTCATTAGAGAGACACATACTCACTGAAGGCCATTACCCTCATGTTACCCTCGCATTACATTAGGGAAGCCCACTGAGCTGCGGTGCCCAG
Source organism: Phoca vitulina (assembly GCF_004348235.1). Lineage (NCBI taxonomy): Eukaryota > Metazoa > Chordata > Mammalia > Carnivora > Phocidae > Phoca > Phoca vitulina. The sequence goes on along the minus strand of NW_022589710.1, from coordinate 62,611,759 downwards.
CGTTTTCACTGAGGCACGATGACTGACTGACAGATTGCCCTCCTTGTTGAACTCGGTCTCCAGGCCAGCTGATACTGGGTGACCAGCCTAAGTCCACGGTTGGTCTTCCTGGCATGGCCAGCCCTACACTAAGATCCCGTGTGGTCAGCCCCTGCCCTAACCAGACATGCTCCTATTGCCTATGACATAGATCGCCTCCCAGAAGCCCAGCACGGACAAGGCCAAAGTCAGCCCTGCTCTGAAAGTCATGGTGCGAACTGGCTTTGGCTGATCTGGTGAATGTAAATACGCTCATGGGGGGTGGGGAGGCACGGCCATGGGTCCAGTCCAAGCACTTTGCAAACACCATTTCTCATTTCAGCCTCATGCCAACCACACGGTGCCGTAGACAACTCCCCCCACCCTACACACACACACACACACACACACACACACACACACACACACACACACGTTGCAGATGGGGACAGCGAGGGGAGGCCCCTTGCCCCCATCACAGAACCAGTAAGCTGTAGAGCCAGAATGCCTTGACCCCTGATAGTTGGCTATTAGTTTTTGAACTTTTAAAAAACATTAGTAAGTTGCTGCCCCACTTCAGATGGCCTGTCTAGCACCCCCTGGCGTTCCTTTGGTAATTTCCGGCCCCCTGGAGAAGGAAAGACCACCCCGAGTCCACCGGTCTTGGGGCCAGACCCAGCGGGAGCTGGAAGAGGTGCAAAGCCATAAAGCAGCCTGGAGGGAAGTTATTTTTCAATCAAGTTGGGCTTTGCCTCGCTAATCCTTCCCTTCTGCAGGGACCGAGGGCAGAAAACTCGTCTCTGCGTGACGAGACCCCGGGCCTGGTTCTGGCCCTCGGACCCGAGTGTAGAACCTGGGTCTAAAAGTAAAGGAATGCGTCTCAGAAAGCCACGTGGCCGGGAGGGTCCAGCTGCTCCTTCTGAAGGAAAAGATTGAATGTGGGAGGGGGGGTGTCCAACAAAGTCCCAACGATCCTCTGCGATTCCACCGCTCTGGAATCGGGGGAACTTGCTCCCTACATTTAGCGTTTCTCTTTCTTCCTGGGTGATCCTGAGCACGAAACTCCCTCACCTCTCTTTCCTGGTCTGTAAAGTGGAGGTCGCAACACCCACCTGCCGAGTGCCCAGCACGGTGTGCACAACTTAATACATTGAGGTGCCTGGTTTCCGCAAGCAAGGGTAATAGATGACCTTTGTGATTCGGACACCAGGCCCTCCTTGCTCTATAGCAAACGAGTTCAGTTGATAAACTGAAGACGTTCCGAAGGGCCCAAGGAGGGAACCAGTGTGTTTGAAAGATTGCAAAGACCGCCTGACTGGGAGATGAGCTGATTTAGTGGATTCCGTTGGCCAAGTGAACATCAGGTGCAAGGCAGCAAAGCTCTGGCAGCATGCAAGATGGCGGGTGGAGGTCTTAGCGCCGCCATCTAAGAACTAGGAAGATGGACATTGCCTTTGGCTCTTCAGCAACACCCCCCCTGACACACACACACACACACACACACACACGTGGGATCACTTGGTGCAGACGCCGAGTGCACATACCACATGGGAAATAAAGAGTGCGCGCAGGAAACCCAGAGGTTAGAGGGGGTGATGTTTGGTTCCAGGTGGTCCCCCGAGCAGATTTCCTGTATTGTTGTTAAAAGCCTAATGCCTTTTCAAGATCTCACAGTCTTTGCCACCTTTTTGAATACCTGCCCTTCCCAGTTTCCCCCAACTCCGCCAGCTCACCCCCCAACACACAGAAACATTTGGTTCATCATCTCTGAGACTTTTGTCCGATCCCGCCCCACCACCACCATGTTGTTCAGAGGCCCCGGGCAATATCCAGTATTTACAAATCCTTCCTCATGCCTCAAACTCTTGCATTCATTCATTCTTTGCACCCTGCAGTGAGAGGCTTCCTGGCTTGGCAGGGTGACCCCCAGTAAGGCTTATCTGCAAGGAAAACACATCCCTTAGCTCTTCGCCATTTGTAATTGTTTCTCGTTTCTCGCATAGACTCAGCAGCCATGATTCACTGAAGTTGGATGGCTTTTTGAGCACAGCTCAGATGGGGGAGGGACATAAAGGAGAGAAAAGACATCGTGGAGATCCCATTGCCTATCATGTGGCTGCTGAGCCGTTCTGCCGTGAATCATTTTCCGCTGCGGCGCTGGGGATGGGGTGTGTGCGAAACAGGTTTGCAGGTTGTGAAGTGATGTAGAAGAGCCCACCAGCGCTTAGGCATAGTAGTACTCATTACCGAAGTATTTTTAGCGGCCCAAAACATCACAGCTAGCCTAACTACCAACAACGGGGATGTGGCTGAGTCCACACCGATGGGTTTCTGATGGGTTTCGAAAAACAAGAGAACGTGTCTTGTACCAGTCAGGATTGTGTTTAGCTGCAAGTAACAAAAACCCAACTTACGGGACTTCATCCAAGAGGGTTCATCTAGCTCATACAACAGGAAGCCCAGAGCTAGGCAGCCTATGGCCCGTTCAGGACCCAGTGGGGCCATCAGGGAACCAGCTACTTCCATCCACTGCTCAACCATCCTTAGCACTGGCTCTTGTGTTTCTAGCTCCATGGCTCCATTCCGGGAAGCCAGAGGGTTAGAAGAAGGGCAAAGAGGGCACAGTCCAGCATCCTCCGCTCCCTTCTACAGAGCACTCCTGGAAACCCCACCCCTAACTCCCTAATTTCCACCCCCACTTCATCAGCCAGGCTCTGTCACATGACTACCCCTAACTGCCCAGGAAACTAGGCAGATTGCTGACTCAAAATTAGGATCCTGGGAGTTGAGAAGAGCAAAATAGTTATAGGGGAGGCATCCAGCAGTGTCTGCTCAGCCCACCCTAAGCCACCCGGCATCCATACACTCCTTCTTCCAAGGAGAGAGCCACAAGGTTTCATCCTGTTGTTGCAGCCGGGGCTCAAAATCCAGGATCGTGAAGGGCTGTGCCAGGTTCCCCACCAGGTCTGAACGTGTCTGGTTCCTTGTGCCTATAAACGAAAAGACAGGTGGTCTGCCCGCCTCCCCTCACCCAGCCCCAGTGTACAATGATGGAGAAGAGAAGCAAGATAGTAAGAATGACAACAATAACCACCATTCGGGAAAGGTGAGGAGAGATCCCTACTCGGCACCCAGCAGCGCCCACCACGCAGATAACACGCTGCACACATAATAGGGTCAAAAGTATGTTAAAACAAGCGAGCCAAATTAAAATGTATGCAGAAGGCAAAATGGAAGGAAAGAAGCAATCTGGGAATAATTCAACCCATATGACTTTTTTCTATTGACTTTTCCAGTTTTTTCTGTTCTAGGTAACTTTTTTGAACAAAATCCTTTTGTCAAATGCTACATTTGTAAATATTTCCCCCAATGGTCTGGAGGACAGAAGATCAGAAACATTGTGCTCTGCACAGGGTTGAGTACATGGAAGGTTTTTTTTTTTTTTAAGTAAAATTTAAAATTTCTCCCAAATATAGGCACATGGTTAAAAAGATAAAATACACAGACAAGCTTATAATGAAAGCAGGGTCCTTCTCCATCAGCTTTCTCCACCTGCTGGCCTGTCCCCACGGGGAAGCCCTTTTGTAGCTTTTAGACTTTTTCACATAGGGTTCTTCCCTTGCCCGAGGTATGGTTCTTTGCAGAACAACTGAGTAAAATATGTGAACTTGAAAATAACACAACCCCGAAAATATGCATCCATCTGCAGAAGGATCCGCCAGGGTGGCAGGCAATGTGGTAGGAAGTAGTGACCTAAATTGGAAGGACTTAGAATATTCTACTAATGATCTCCGTCCTGGTTTACTGGGAAGTCTGAGTCAGTCAGGGGCAAGGTCGGGAGGCAGTTCCATAGGACCACAGGCTTTGGGGTCAGACCTGGGTGTGAAACCCGGCTCAGTTTCTTGCCAGATGGGGTGACCTCGCTTGTCCCTGCCTTGGTAGGTGCATCTGTGAAATGGGAATCAGGGATGTTCGCCTTAAGGGCTCTTTGTTGTTTTTTTTAACTTCTGTTGATTCTATTTAAAGTTTCTATTTCTTCCTGCTCTCATTTTGGCAGTCTCTGGTTTTCCAAGGATTTATTTTAGTTATGTTTTTGAACTTTCAGAACAGTTATTTTATTTTATTTTAAAAGTTTGTTTGGGGGCATCTGGGTGGCTCAGTCAGTTAGGCCTCTGCCTTTGGTTCAGGTCATGATCCCAGGGTGCTGGGATCAGGCCCCACATAGGGCTTCCTGCTCCACGGGAAGCCTGCTTCTCCCTCTCCCACTCCCCCTGCTTGTGTTCCCACTCTCACTGTGTCTCTCTCTGTCAAAGAAATAAATAAAATCTTAAAAAAATAAAAAAAATAAAAGTTTGTTTGAATCGGGATCCAGAGAAAGGCCCTACATTGCAATGGGCTGGTGTCTCCTAAGCCTTTAAACCTTTCTTAATCCGTAGGTTTTCCTTCTTCTCTTTCTTCTTTGTACTTTGTTGAAGAAACTAGTGAGGGACTTTTAACTGTAACCAACAGAAACCCATGAGAACGTGACGAAGCTATAAAGTTGCATTAAGAAAACTACAGCGGTCCCACTGAATCCAAAGGCCCGGGTGTAGCAGGGCCTCAGGTAAAGGCTGGAACAGGACTGCCCTTTGCACACTTTGCCCCGCTCCATCTTTTTCCTGATTGTTCTTTTTTGCCCTCCAGTCTACACAGCAGCTGATGGCCTCCATACCACCCGCTGCATTCAGAGACCAGCCGGACGGAGGCTGCATTCAGTCCCCATCTGAGTTCCCAAGAAGGGGCTCTGATCCAGTGGCCAAGTCGTTGGCCTCCGGGGTCCCACTGCCTTTACTACTCAAATCTACGGGCAGAACACTCACGGGGTACACACCACAATGAGAGTACCCATCTCATAGGGTAGCTGGGTCAGAGGAAAGAGACAAGGCATGCGCAGTGTGAGCCCCAAATACACCGCACCTTCAGCCATAAAAAACAGACCACCGAAAACGTGTAGGAGTCATGAAGTTTCCTTTAAGCACAATGAGGCTACACGGCACAGCACTCCACTTCTTCCTGAGAGTCAGTCAGACCTAGCTTCGTCATTGGCCATTCATTTAAGCCAAGTGCCAAATGCTAACGTGGGCCAGATGTGGCCCTTGGCCACTGTGTGCAGGTGGTGGGCGGTTATGCAGTCAGGCTTGACCTCTTGGTTCCTGAACCCATGCACCAAAAATGCTGGCCTGGGAGAAATCCCTTCATGGGAACAACCCTGTGGACTTGGATTCCAGGTCAGACCCCCACTGATAGAACCACAGTGATCTACCCCATCAGGGCCAGCACACTGCTGAGCTGGTCCCCACGCTGTTTCCCAGGAATCTTCCCCGAAGCTTTCTGGGTTCTGTCCCGTTGGATCCGCCTGAGGTTGTGGCTCCCAGAAACAGCCAGAGCAATACTGTGAGCAGAGACTGTGGGAGTCGCAGGGGGCAGGTACAAAACGGGAGAAGATCTGGATTTTTTCCTAGAGCCATGCTGGGGAGGTTAGACAACAGGCTAGAGGTCAAGGTTGCAGTTGGAGAGTGATCCAGGCTGTATCAGAATGGGCGTGGTGGTTTCGGAGGCCAGATGCAAGGAGCAGACTGGCAGGTGGGTTTTCCACTCACTCGACAAGCATCTGCACTCACGTACCAGGGGCAACAGTGACGTACAAGACACTTTCTACTAATGGAGTTACTCATTCACGTGTTGGTGCATTCACTGAGGATACCCTCCCTTCTTGAACCAAAACATCTCAGGTGGCTTACCTGATCCATAAAACAGAGTTAAAAAGAAAATCTACAAGAGTCTGTATTGAGTAATATCTTTGTAAAAATTGGGTAAAAGTGAGTATCCAGATTAGATTGGGCCATGGTCCCATTCATCTGTGAAACTCGGACATCAGGTTTCATAAAGAATTTCCCGGCAGCAGAGCAATAAAGGAAATTCATCTGGCTATGAGATTTTTGTTGCCCCCAATGAGGAAAACGTGAGTATTTGCAGAACCCCTGCACCTTTGTGTAAGAAGCTGTTCGTGATAGGCTCTGTCCCTGCTTTGGGTAGACTCCTGTGTTTTCATCTCCTGCATAAATGCACAGATTCATTTTCAAATACACATTCCTCCCAAAGAAATCTGGGACAAGGAGAGTCGTCATAGCATATCCGGATGGAGGAATGATAATAGTTTTCAAGAGCAGTAACAAAACCTTCTTCCAGCTCACCAGCTTTTTCGGCAGCCTGAAAACCACTTAACAGGCTTTCTATCAGAATCAGCTGCTGGAGAGTATCGGTGTGTTTTTAGTTTCTTTCTAAAATGCTAAGGTTTGAAGGACTGGAAGCGTTTGGCCTCTCCAGGTAGCCCTCTCCAGCTTGGTCACCTCTGATGGCCTGCCTTCCTGATGTCAGACTGAGGCCCGTTTATTTCCTCTCGCTTCCCTAACTGTTGTACCCCTACTGGATTTGCCCTTTTCCAAAAGACAGCTCTAAGATCATGGGAGCCTGATTTTGGAGAAGTGCTGAGCACCTCGTCCTGTGAGGCATTCAAGTAGACTCTGGATGACTGCCTTAATGCCAGTGCTGGATGGGAAGCTACCCTCAGTAATCTTATTTAAGAACCTCTCCAACCAAAACACCAGATTCCCAAATGGTCTGATGAGCAGAGTAAATCTGGGTTCCTCGTGGGGCTCAGAAAATGGGGAAAAAGATTACTCTCCTTGAACAAACTTTAATCTACTGAGAAGTTTTGCCTACAAGTAGGAGGTAGCCTATTTGATTTTTTTTTTTTTTTTACTCGTTTCTATTTAAACATTACAGAAGAAGAGAAAAAAAGTCAATGATGATTGTTTGGGGTGGTTTTTCCTCTTGCTCCCTTGGGTTCCTCAGACAAAGGGTATGTTTAGCAGGGGTGAGGCGAGGAAGGAGTAGGTGCTCTGACCGACTTGTCTTGGAAAAGGCCGGTTTGCTGAACAAGGAAAGCAAAGGTAAGAATCATGTCAAAGCCTGGTTGCCCAAATGTTATTTTTCTTACTGGTTTTGGTGACGGGAGGAGAGAAGGCATTCTCTGATCTGCAGGCACCAAACCTCAGCTTTTCTGCTTCTCTTTAAGATTTTATTTATTTGAGGGGGGAGAGGGGCAGAGGGAGGAAGAATCGGAAGCAGACTCCCTACTGAGCATGGAACCAATGCGGGGCTCGATCCCTCGATCTCGAGATCATGACCTGAGCCGAAACCAAGAGTTGGATGGCTCAACCGGCTGAGCCCCCCAGGCACCCCTGTTTTTCTGCTTTTCTTTCCTCCATGCCTGCCACTCCACCCACCCCACGTACCCCACCGCTGCTATTTTATTTTCCTATGACAGTAAATAGAATGCAAACAAAGCCCCGCTCCGGAAGCCCTAAAGCGAATTTTTTAAGAAGTTGGGCCGTGAGGTCGGGCCACCAGTTAGACTTGGGATGGCTGCTTAAATCAGGCGGTGGGGCCTGTGGAGTCTAGAGCAGGGCTTGGCAAACTGCAGCCCACTGCCTGTTCATATAAATAAAGTTTTATTGGAACACAGCCATGCCCATTTATGTACTGTCTTGGCTGCTTTCCCACCAGGACCGCAGAGTTGACTAGTCGCTGGAGACCATGTGGCCTGCGAAGTCTAAAACATTTACTATCTGGCCCTTGACAGGAAAAATGGCCAACTCCTGGCCCAGAGCAGTGGCGCTCAGCTCTGGCTCTGTGTCAGAATCACCTGGGGAGCTTTGAAAATGCAGATGCCTGGGCCCCGCACCCAGGGACTTGGATTCAATTAGCCTGGAGTGGAGCCCAGACATCCCTATATTTTAGAGCTTCCCCAGGTGACGGTCATGTGCGGCCACGGTTGAGAATCACGTGTCTAGTCTCAGTGGGGTTTTTTTTGTTTTTTTTTTTTTAAGATTACAGACCTGGAATTTGCCATTCTGCATTTGTACCCAGTGACAATGATCCAACCTTGACCTCAATGTCAGAGTGCAGCCCTTCGGTCTGAACCATGTGTCTGTGGCATCAGGGAGACCTTGTAATGATAAAAATCCCTCCAGTGCCCCTGGGACTAAATGTGCCTGAAGAGGGTCGGAGGTGAACTGCATTACGGTGAGGGGCACGCCTGCACGCGCACACAGATGTGCACGAGTGTGTCCGTTTGGATGGCCCGTGTGAGTAGGCAACTTTTGTCTGCTTTCAGACAAAGCATTTTTTTTTTTAGGTTTTAAAAAATTTATTTTTTAATGGAAACCAGTGTCGTGTGAAGCGTTTGTATTTGTCACTTTGGCGCAGCTCGGTCCCTGGACCCCGGCACGGGCAGCCTGTCCTCTCTCCTGCTAATTAATGTGAAATGTTGGTGACACCTCCAGCCTAAGGAGAATCTGACACCTCCTGCCTCCCCTGACCACAGGTTCCAGCCCTCCCTCTCCTGCTCAGAGTAGGAATTTAGAGTCATGCTGGTGTCACTTTTTTTGGCAGGCAAAAGCGGTAAATGGGGGTTTCACAGTTTGCTTTATCCCTTGCATTTAAAGCAAATATTAACCACCTTGCTTCTCGCTGTCTGTGTCACCCACGGGGGGATCCCAGTGCCTTCCGCCCTCCCGGCCGCTGTCCCTGGCCGCAGCACCGTGTCTACCAGCCAGAATGACCAACTCATCCTAGTGTGCCGGAAACTTTCCCAGTTTTAGCACTGAACGTCCCGAATCCTGGGGTTCCCCCCTCGGTCCTGGGTGAACTGGGACAGTTGGTCACCCTAATACTCGAGATTCCCGCGGCTGATTGGCCTTTGTACTTGAAAACATTGGTATGTGGAGGGCAGGTGCGAGGTTTATTAAAGACAGATGTGCTTAAAAATGCAAATTAAGGTCATTTGTATGCAGTGGAATGTTTTTAATCTCCTTTAAAAAAAAAAATAGCTGAACCCAAGCGGTCGAGTTAATTCTTATTAGGCCTGTTAAGATCTGTTTTGGGATAAAATACCAGGTCAGCTGTTATTCCGCAGTTGAGCTAACCTGGGCATGAAACAGGTTTTTCATCAAGGTTCTTCAGTAAAGTGTTAATTTTGAAGGGGTTCGACCAGCCCAGCGCCGTGCCGCGGGGAGAGTCTTGGCTTACAGCAACCACGCTAGAGTCTTCTCCCGGTTCTACCGCCAAGTCTCCGAGACTTGGTGTCCTCGTCCACGCAGGAAGTACTTGTCGCTAACCTGGGGGGGGCGGTGGCTGGGACAAATGAATGGCGGGTGTCAGGTGATTCTCACTGTGCCGGGAACAGACTTAGTTAATGTTGGCTTCCTCCCTTCCTTCCCGGGGAGCCTGGTTCTCACTCAGGACACGTGTTAGCTAGGGCAGGCAATGCCCCAGCAACAACCCCAAGATGCCTGTGGCTTAACTCAGGGACGACGTGTTTCTGACTCACTCGGTGGTCCAACAGTGCTATTCCTCATCAGGTTGCGCCGCCCGGTGATCCTTGTCCAAGGGGAGACTCGGGAGTCTGGGCTCCTTCCCTCCTGTGGCTCTGTCATCCTCTGTGTCCTTGGAATGGTCCCTGTGTAGTGGTCACAAAGCACGGTGGATTGTTCAGGCCTTGTCTGAAAGTGGCAGGTGGGTTCATACCTTGGACCCACCTCCATGCCACCGTCCAGGTCTCAGTTGTGAGGCCCCCGCCACCTGCAAGGGGGGGCTGGGAAGTATAGTTTGGCTGTGTGCCCAAGAGGAAAAGGATGCAGGGCTTGGCAAACACGTGGTAGTCTCTGTCACAGGAAGTGTGGCTCCCCAGTTCACTGGCTGTGAGGACCCAGTGGAGACATCCCTCGTTAATGAACATCTCTCTGTATTTGCAAAACAGGCTCCTACAAGGAAGTTGTGATCAGTTTTACACAGAAGAGGGGTCTGGCTTCAAAGGAGCTTGGTTTAGACCAAGTTAAAGAAAGTTTTTTTTTTATTGCAGGACTTATCAGAACCTTTAATATACTGCTATTTCCCAGACTTCCTGGACTCCTCTTTTGAGAGGCCTTTGAGAACTAGTAGTCTACAGAATGTGGTTCAGAAAACACTGCTTTAGAAGTTACTCAGTATTCAGAAGACAGAATACTTTCATGAAAGCACTCGTATAAAAAAATCACCAAAATTTGTGGAGAGTTCAGTCCCCCAAGGATCTCTGCGTTAGGGGTTCATGAGGTGAGCCTTCATGCTGTGTGAAGAGAATATTTTTCTACCTTTCCTTCCTTTTTTCTTTCTTCCTTCCTTCCTTCTCTCCCTCTCTCCATCCGTCCTTGTAGAACCTATCAGGACAGGGTCCCCATCTTCTTATCCACAGCTGAGTGTAGTCAGTACTGTCTGCTGTCTGGATGGGGATGTGAATGATCTGTGCGGGGCCACTTAAATCCCCATCTCTCTTTCACCTGGACACGTCAGGGCAGTCCGCCTGGATTGGTCATGTCACCCAGGTCTGCCCATCTGGGTGGATGTGAAAAATCCCTTTTCCTAAGCTTGGGTTTTTATGGCTGGCTGGCGTCATCTGTCATCATAAAAGTGAACTGAGGTTTAGCGCTGAGGTTAGACAGAATCACTCACAGAAAAAACTAGAGCGGGTTTATTTTTTATTTCTGTTACAGGCACCAGCCTAAATATATATATAGCTTAAAACTTAATTTGGTGTGTAATTGGGACTAGCTCTTTGGAGCCCTGGGTTATGTGTTTTGGAGCAGCTGAGAAGCAGGGGCACGGCGGGGCAGGCCGTGGTATGTTAATTGGTGGCCTCTGGGACCTGTGAGAGAATTGGATTTGAGTCCCCAGTTAGAATGAGCTTGGCAGTTTTATTTGCATCTCTATGGGTGCATACTGGGGAGACCACCGGTTTGTGCTGGCTCGAGCAGGTCACCCCTAGTCTCTGTCCACGATGCCCCTGGGCGCATCCCTGGCCTGCACGAGGGACAGAGGAGAGCAGGCACGAGCCAGAGAGGGTGACCGAGCTCGGCCAGCTCTGGCCTGCCACTTCTCCGCACACTTAGGCGAAGTAAGTTGCGTGCTGCTTGGCCTGTGGTCCCAAGGAGGGTTTTGCATTTTATTACCAAAGTCTTGATAAAAGGGACTCAGGTCAGAGCAAACATTCAGGGAGGAAAAACAAAGGAAATTAAATGCAAAATCACTGCGGGTGCAAACCACATGGAGGCCTTGGCTTTAATACCACCAGAGCTGGTGGGGGGAAGTGGCCCCCAGGAGTCGGAACCAGGGAGCGCTGGCCTGGGATTCCTGAAGCCTGGCCCCTCTCCTCTTTAAAAAGAAATTGCCGTTTAATTTGTTTCTGAGTTTTATTTCTCAAGTGAACCAGCATGGGGCCATGTAATGAGCTTGTGTTTCTGGGAGGTGTTGAAAGATGGGAAAGGAGCAAAACCACGGCCAGACGGGGTGGCCAAGGGCTCCCGGGGCTCCAGGAGCGGCAGGACTGGAGGGGCAGGCGGGGGTTGCCCGAGCGCTGGCTTCTCTGGGTGTTGTCTGGGGGGCGCAGGAGGTGCCCTTGCATGGGCCGCTGCCTGTCCACCGGGAGACCAGAGCGAGGGAGCGGTCTCTCCATCTCTGTTTAAAGATCCCCGGGGCCAGCCCGAGCCGCCGGAGGAGGGTGGCATGGCCGACGTGAGCCTAGGACACTTCAGATGAGAGTGGGTCTGAGCCGTGGAGAAAAAGATTTGGCAAGAACGGGAGAGTATATGTAAGCCTCTCAGAAGGCTGCTGGTAAAAGGATGGGCAAAGGCTTTCTGGACCAGGTTATTATCAGAGGAAGCCCTAGAGATTGTCACCAGTGGGGGCTGCGACTGTCCCCTGGAGCTGAGATGGCCCTCTGTCCGGTGCCTGGCGGATAGGAGCAGGTGCATGCCAGGAGCTTGCCTCTGCACAAAACAGAAGTAGCTGTGGAAAAGTGTGGGCCCCCCCACCACCACCCTGCCTGCCCTACCCTCCCTCCTGGACAGAGAGGGGTGGGTGACTCTCCCCCTGGGGACAGGCACAGCCCACCAGCCGTAGCCAGGGTAGCAACGCCCCTGCCCCAGCTGACCTTGCTGTCCCAGTCCTGGGTATGTGACCCCTCCTTCCCTGCCGCCACTGCTGTCCCCTCCCAAACGCTGACCCGACCCAAAGGAGCTTGTGTCCAGGAGGACTTGCTAAAGGACCAAAAGGCGCAGGGCCACGTGTGTGCCCATGAAGGGCCGTGAACGGTGAGGACGAGTAGGTCCGGCTCCTGAGCTGCGTCACGCACCTGCACGCAGGGGCGCCACCGTCTCTGATTTACAGGAAGGGCCGCTGCGAGCCTGGGAAACGTTCGGTAGCCAGGCGGAGGTGAGCAGTAACGGTGACAGCTGTGTTCCCACAGCGCCGCGTGCCCTGCTCTGTGCTGAGCTCTGTGGATGCTTTGCCCCACGGAAGGCCCATCATCACCACCGCTGCCCCCGCTCTGTCCCCTCCTGCACCCTCTCCCCAGCTGCCTAGTGACCTGAAGAGTAACTGCCGTGCATCACCCACTCCCCGCGCCGTGGGGAAGCCCTCCTGTGATGGCGAAGGCCAGCCCAACTGCGTCCGACCCTCACAACCCCATGACGTGGGTGCTCTGATCCCCATTGTACAGATGGGTAAACAGAGTCCCTCAGGGAAGATAACGGCAGACCTCTCGTTTGCTGGAGCTCTTCTCTGTATTCTGTGGCGGGAAGGCTGAGATGGGGGCCGCCTGGGTGGTCCCATAGCCACACCCCCACCCGGGGCTTCTCACCCCGGGCGCTGCTGACATTCCAGGCCGGATAAATCTGTTCTCTGGTGGGAGCCGTCCTGTGCACGCTAGGGTGTGGAGCCGCATCCCGGCCTCAAGCTGTAGATGCCAGTCGAACCCTCTGCTCCGTGACGATCAAAACTCCCCAGATGCTGCCAGGTGTCCCGTGGGGGCAGAGGCACCCCTGCTTGAGCACCACTGGCTGGGAGTCAGGCCTTGAGGGGACTCCAGCCCGTGCAGGGCCTGCCCAGCATGGGGAGTGGGCCCAGGGCCGCCAGAAAGCCGGAGGACTTCCTGGAGGTGGGGTTGGAGCAGGGAGACCAGCAGCCCGGCCGAGGAGGAGAGCAATGAGGCCTCAGCCGGCCCATCTGCCTCCCACCTCGGACCAGGCAATGCCTCGGAAGCTGGGAAGAAACGCTCCCAGCTGACCGTCTGAATGGACATCGCAGAATGAAGGCCCCCTGCGGGCATTCTGGTCTGCGGTACTTCTAGTAAATTCTGGTTCATCTCTCAGGGAGTCAGAGAGATGTACGAATTCAGTGACTAAAGCCACTCTCAGGAAGAGCCCTTTGGACGACGAAGGAACAAGAAATGCCATTTTTCTTGCCCGTTGGCAGTAGGCAAGCTGGGAGCCGTACCTGTGTCCCCATCTTTGGTCTCTAGTACAACCTGTGTACCGGGCTCTGGACGGCCTGTTCCTTCTATGCCAGGTGACAGGCCCGGTGCACCCCACACGCTGCCTGAACATAACCAAGGGATTGTGCCAGTTGTCTCCCCCCAGTTACCTAACTCAGGTTCTCAAAGTGTGCCGCATTGTCACCCAGCAGGCTGGTTAAATGCAAGTTCCCAGGCCTTGGCCCCAGAAAGAGTGAGTCTGTAGGTCTTGGATCGGGTCCAGGAATTAGCATGTTAACTGTCACCCCGGAAGCTCTAGGTGTGAGTGATCTGTGGGCCATACTTTGAGAAACACCGAGGCACTTGCTGATCGCATTAAAGTTGTGTACATGAGTATCTTCGTGCTTTAGCTGTGTGTGTGCGTGTGTGGGTGTGTGTATGTGTGAGTGTGCACACATGGAGAGTTCTAGAAGGACAATCAGCAAATTATCAATAGTGGTGATCTCTGGGTGTAATGAGATTTTAACAGATTTTAGATCTATTTCTCTGTGCTTTCCTGTATTTTAATTTTTTTATTATAAGCACATATTTATAGACAGATAAGCCATCAAGGCTTTCTCATGGGTGGGGAAGAGCAGAAATATAATAGAGGAAATGTTATAGAGGAAGTAGGTTTAAGGGAAGTGTGGCCATAGGGAAAGAAGGCCACTGTGTAAATCAATCTATTTTAACTCTCAAGCCAGCGTCCCTCTCTCTGTGGCTCCCGACTCCTGAGCTGGCCACCGGTGGCCTGAGAAGGGAGGAAGGTCACATTTTGAAATTGCCTATTCTTTTTTTTTTTTTTGAGAGAGAGAGAGAGACTGTTCATGCGTGCACGTGAGTGGGTGGGGGGCAGAAGGAGAGAGAGAGAATCGCAAGCAGGCTCTGCTCAGTCTCATAACCCCGAAATTATGACCTGAGCCGAAATCAAGAGTCGGACACTTAACCAACTGAGCCACCCAGGCGCCCCTCTTCTTGGCCAGAGTCATGCAGGGGGATTCAGGATGGTGGCTTTGTGCCAAAAGCTTGGGCCTCCCTTTCCGCCTGCATCCAGTGGGTCCCAGGCCTGGCGAGCTCCCCATCCTCCACCCCGCCCCGCACTTGGATGGTGCTTTTACAACACTGTTATTGCTCTGCTGTTGCCCAGCACACCCACTCAAGGCCCCACAGACACTCCGTGAAAAGGCCAGACCCTTCCAGAGAAATAGCTCCCTACACCTTTACAATGTGATAGGTGCGGAGGAAAAAAGGGGCCACTGGATTTATGGAAACTATATAAAGTTTATGGAGTCTTGGCAGGCCAGAAGTAGAAAGAGCCTGCAGGGTGGGGGTGGGTATTTCGAAATGGTGAAGGTCGTGAAAGAATGTCAGACCTTTGTGCCGAGACAGCAGACAGAATACTGCAGGCCCAGGGCGCCCTGTGTGCCTGGGAGGCTAGGGAAGGTGGTCTTCCCTGAGCAGCTTTCAGGGAACCCTTGTGGGGTGATGCCTTTGAACCTTCACCGCATGCCTCTGAGGAAGGCACAGTTATCCTCCCTTCTGTACAGGGGAGACTGAGGCAAGGGTATGTTGGCAGTTGTGAACTTGCCCAAGGTCGCACAGCTAGTGGTATGTGGCTCTCAGGTGGATATTCTGGGGCAGGCTAAATTCTCACAGTCTCTCTTTCTCTCTCTCCTGTGTATTGAGCGATGCGTCCCAGTTTCAGGTCCAGAAATTATGGTCTCCATACCCTATTTCAGTTTGGGACTCATCTGATATTTGCGATTTAGTCTCATGGTCCCCTGGTGTCTTCAGTCATCACGGTGCCCTCCCGTGGGTCAGCTTTGCTGTCAGAGCTAATCTGTGCTCAGATTCACCCACAGGCCGTGGCTGGAAGGGAAATGAAGCCTTCTGCCTTCTACTTCTACCCCCCTGGAGTAGCCTTCCACTTCTGCCCCCCTGGGGTAGCCTTCTACTTCTACCCCCCTGGGGTAGCCTTCTACTTCTACCCCCCTGGGGTAGCCTTCTACTTCTGCCCCCTGGGGTAGCCTTCTACTTCTGCCCCCCAGGGTAGCCTTCTACTTCTGCCCCCTGGGGTCTGAAATTACCTCCTCTCATCCCCGTCAGCCCTGGAAATTTGTAATTTATTTTGCCATGCATAGTGCCTTGTAGCATCCATGTCTTCTCTCCTGCTTGGCTGTGAATTCTTGGGGTGCAGATTCCGTGAATGTGTGTTTTTTTTTTTTTAAGATTTCATTTATTTATTTGTCAGAGAGAGAGAGAGAGAGAGGGAGGGAGAGCAAGTACAAGCAGGGGGAACGGCAGGCAGAGGGAGAAGCAGGCTCCCTGCCGAGCAAGGAGCCCGATGCAGGACTTGATCCCAGGACGCTGGGATCATGACCTGAGCCGAAGGCAGACACTTAACCTTCTGAGCCACCGAGGCATCCCACCATGAATGTGTTATTTATCTCTGATTTTGCCCATAGGGTCTGGCATAGTTCCTGGCATGTAATGATCACTGACTAAATATCAGCTGGGAGGATGGAAATGGATGGATGGATGGTTACATGGTGGGTGGATGCATGGATGGATGGAAGGATGGATAGATGCATGGATGGAAGGATAGAAGGATGGATGGATACATGGTTGGGTGGAAGGATGGATGGTAGGATGGATGGATACATGGTTGTATGGATGGATGAATGCAAGGATTGATGGATGCATGCATGGTTGGATGGAAGGAAGAATGGATGGTTGCATGCATGCATAGGGAGAAGGATGCATGGGTGCATGGATGAGTGCGTGGATGGATGGATACATGGTTGGATGGAAGGAAGAATGGATGGATGGATGCATGCATAGGTAGAAGGATGCATGGGTGCATGGATGAATGCGTGGATGGATGGATACATGGTTGGGTGGAAGGATAGATGGATGGTTGGATGGATGGATGAATGCAAGGATGGATGGATGGACAGACAGATGGGTGGCTGGATGGATACATGAGGCATATATAGACTAACAGACACCCACTTCTTCTTTTGTACCCTTCTGCATGCATAGTTAAACCAACAGTCCAAACCAGGTTCTCTCAGGCTTTCACTGAATGCACTTCTGTTTCAGGGATGTACTTCGCTCTCTCTGAAGCCATATGGAGAAACCAGCCTGAGTGTTTGAATGTGTGTGTAAATACTTTACAATCCCATAAACTTGTTTAAAGACAGGTGGGGGTGAACGTATAAACCGGGGCAGCCTTTTGGGAGGGCAATTTTGAAGTAGCTATTAAAATTTTAAATGTGCCTACCACTAAGACCCTGCAGTTCCACTTTCAGTTGTCAGGCATGAGACATATATTCATACGTTTGTGCACAAAGAACTACTCAGCAGGGCACTTACACAAGGATGCGCACTGCCATACTGCTTGTGACCGTGAAACACCGGAAACTGCCAAGTGCCATCCACAGAGGGGTGGCTGCTGAGCTACGGGACACCCATACTATGGCAAACACTGCAGAAGCAGAAAGGTCCCAAGTGGGGCTGGCAGCAGGGCGCTCTCCAGTCTTCTGGAAACTCCGAGCCTCTGTAGCTCATGGCCCTCAGCAAATGCCCCGCTCCCTCCTCCCACATTTCTATCAACTTCTTTTCCTTTCCTCCTCTTCTACCCACAAAACACAGTTTACTGGAACTAGATCTTTAATTCCTACGCCTGCTTACTAAGTGACCTTTCCTTACAGAAAAGGAGGAAAATGAGAAAAAAGCAGTTAAGTGCATAATTACTGTCTGCCGGCTCTTCAATTAAAAAGATTGAAAGCCGTAATATTAAAATTTGATTTATGGGCACCACTATCTACCTAATAATGAGGCTGAGAGGGAAAAAGAACCATAGTCGTTACAGAAAACCGTAGCCCCTTGGCTCCCCCAGGAGATAAATTGCCTCCCATTTTCTTATTGCTAAAGAAATGTGGAATGGTTTTAAGCATATGTGATATGTTCTTCCTATATGTTGAAATCCAGAACTTAGTAATTCAGGAGTCATCTGGCTCAGACATTTCAAGGAAGCTTCCTGAGGGGCGGAGCAGCCTGAGCTTCGGGGTGCGGTGGGGGGCTGCTGCCACAGGCCAGTGAGCACACCGACCCGGGCACTGGCACTGCCCGTGGTCCGGGTCCCAGGGCACCAAGCCAGCTAATGCCGCAGAGCTCAGGAGCCAGCAGGAAACGCACGGAATCCAGCTCCCAAGTCCCAGCTTGGCTGCATCTTAGCTGTTTGTCCCTCCGTTTCTTCATCTGTAAGATGGGAATAACCTTACTGATTGTGTGATGTTGGGCAGGTGCCCCCGTTTTCCTATCGGAAAGAACACGTTGTTCTGTGTGTCTGAATTCATGGTTATTTATTGTCATTAAGAGGCTGTGGGGTTGGGCTGGGGAAAATGGATTCTAGGTGCCGCACAAGCCGTTGTGGACCCCGTCCTGGGAAGGGCTTCGCTTAATACAGGGGACCCGCCGGGGTCTGTCTGCCATCCACCTGGAATCCCCCTGGGGAAGAGGAGAGCCGCATTTTGCATGTATTCCGTTTCATCCAGCTAATGGCATTTCTTTGTTTTCAGTCGAGAGGGAAAATGTGCAGAAGAGGACCTTTACGCGATGGGTAAACCTACATCTAGAGAAGGTAAGCGGGGGGCACTTGCGTTTTTGTTAAGTGATCGATTCGCCCGTGGCAGTGTGCAATGCAGGAGTGTGGCGAGGGGGACGGGGTAGCTCAGTGTTTCGGCTGTTACTTTTTTCATGCATTCATTTAAACATCCACTGAGTACATTCCACTGCCAAGTGCCCAGCTCTGTGTCGGGAACACGATGTTAAGAAAGGGTTCTGCCCTCATGCGGTGATCAGTCCAGGTGGGGAAGGAGAGGGTCTATCTTTAAAAAGGAATCAATGAGCAAATATTAGAAGACATTCATTGTTGAACACTCCAAATGCTTCCGCGGACACAGGGACCCGTGGGGGGTTGGGGCTGGGCTTCCAGTCCTGGGGGGATGGCAGGGGACTCTCCGTATGAGAACCATTTGTAGGTATTCGGATTGAGTTATGCAAGAACTCAACACCTTTTAACAAAGCCAGATTCTCTTGTTAATCACAGAACGTTGCTACTGACCAATGATATTACCTGCCCCTTTGGGTGCATCACACATCTTCAATCCCCATGACAACCCTCATTACCCCTCCTGTTACCAGTGAGGGAAGAGGCTTTGAGACCAAAAGGGTTTTCCTGCAACCAAGAAGGAAGCTCTTCCGTGGCTTCCCCTGTGTATTCAACTTCTTCTCCCCACTTTTCTTTCTTTCTGACACTCTGGGGCCAGGCAATTTGGAATTGCATTTTTGTCTGCAGGCTTCTTCCGCACACTCACCATAAAATGAAAGCGGCTGACCTGGCTCCTGAGAAGCAGACAGAAGGATGAGCAGCAGAGGAGAGGATGGGTTGCAGAGTGGATAAACAGCCCAGCCTGGAGCGAGCAGAAATCTGAGCCCTCAAGCCCTCCACTCACACCAGTTAGCCCCCAAGACGGGGAACATTCTACCTTGCCACGGGCAGGGGGAGGAGAGATGATTTGTCTCTTTAGAAGTCAGCTGGTTCATCAGGCTTCATTTCCCTCCCATCATTTCTTCTTAAATTCCACTTTGTGGTCCCCCCGATAGATGCAGCCCACCACACATTTCCTTATAAAGCTGCTAGTGTTCAAGTCTCCCACGTTAGTGAGATTAGGTGTGTGGATTTTCTTCTCTCCTGTCCTTCTAGAAGGTATAAAACCAACTACTCACTGCCCATAGCATTAACCCAGAAGAAAGGGTCATAGAGGAAATCTGAGATTGCCAAGAAAATAATTGTGGTTCCTTGGAAGGGCAGCTCTTGACCAAAATTCTAATTTCTGCCATTTGCCTTGGGGCCGGTAATATTTCCCCCGAGCAGCCCCTGACCACCCACACCTCTATTCCGCACCTGCACAATGGGGTCCCTTGGACCCAGGAGGGCTCCCGAACTGCCCGGGATACAGCATTATAAATCACTTGCCAGTTGTTTTGACTCTTGCTGCATTTTCGGCAGGGCTCATAAAGCGAAGTGTTATTTTTGGAAAAAAGGAAAACCGTTCCCCCAATCTGAGTTCGTGGAACTCCTAAATTAATGCCTGATGTGGGTCAGGGTAGCTGGAAATTCCTCCTGGTGGATGGAGTGTAGCCATGGCAGATCTTTCTTTCTTTCTTTTTTTTAATTGAAAAATAAATACAGAAAAGGACAGAGGGTAATGTAGCAAATAGCCGTGCACTCACTCACCAGCCTCAGGGAGCCCCTGTTTGTGCCTGTGGGATCAGGGATGGCCTCCTTGGCCAAGGCCCCTGTCCCTTCTTTGGGGCAGGTGGGTCGCCCCGCTCTGAGAATAAATCAGATAGCACCTGAAACCGATGCCTAATAAACAGGGCGAAATTAACAGCCATATTTCCAACCTGGAGACTTTCAAGACCAACCTTTCATGTCAAGGAAACCCGGGAACCGCTCAGGGACTTGGGCTTAACTACAATTTGAAGGCTGTCAGAGATATTTACAGAGCCTCGGGCTTCTGGAAAAATTCCTTCATTTACCAAAGGAGTTAGATCATGAAGAAAGCCCTGGGGGTGCTGTTTACTCGGCCATACCGATCCCATGAAGCCCGTGGAACATTTGGGGCCCCAGCCGTGTTTTCGCTGGAGCAGGTTCAATGTCTCCCGCTGCCGCCCCGCCGCGTGGACTCTGGCCAAGGCCCCATTTGCTGCTCCTGAGGCTCTTCCAACACTGTCGGTGGAAGTTACTCTCCGGGTTCAATGCCCAAGCAAGGCTTGGCCACGGCCGGGGCGGGTACCTGGGAATTTTGTTAGTCCATCTATCAGGGGGTGTTTTGTTCGGGCGTCATGTTTTTCTGCCTCGAGTTAGCAGGAATAACATCCCGTGAGAGGCTTGGTAACCTGATGCCGTCATGTTCTGAGTGGAATGTGCCCAGGGAGCTGTGGGGGTTTGCAAAGAAAATAATGTGCCTTTTGGTTCAAAGGCATTGTTGCCCTAGAAGCAGATCCCTTTTCTGTGCACCTGTGGGAGGAATTGGCCTGTATTTGGACTAACAGGGGGTCAGGGGTCTCGTATAAGGGGTAAGGAAATGCCACCTTCCTTCATAAAAAAAGAACACACGGACCCTCCAAAGCTTTCACGGGAAGGAGGCCTGCCCGGAGGGAAAGGGTGCCCCGACCACAGCTCCTCCGTGTTTCCGAGACTCTCCTCGGACCCCTGAGTCTCTGGCTGGTTTACATCTGCCACCCCCTCCCTCTCCCAATCCTGTCTCCTATGTGAACACCCCATTCATTGTACCCAGGAGCAGAGCCCACCTGTTCCAGCGTAGCCAAAAGCCCCACTACCAAAAGGTAAACTGAGAATTCATGCTGGGGTGAGGGCGTATTACAGTGCACATGTCTGGAGCCCGTTCCCTAAGATTCTGCACCGTAAGTTCTAATCATCCCGCATTGAAGGAGCTATTACCAAGCTGGTTTGGTCAACAGCGACCTTTCTTCGGGCAAAGTGTTACTTCAAACCCGAAAGGCCAGTAAGAGCTGAGCCTCTCTGATCAAAGGGGGCTGTGGGGGATCAGACTCCTTCTCAGCACCCCTGGGTCCCCATAGGACACCCTGAAGCTGCTCTGCTCCAGTCTAGGGCTCCAGGAAACACAGTCTGGAGATCCGTGTGCTGGAGCATCTGACTGACAGGTTCCAGGCAGCCCCGGGAGCTCCAGGCCACACGTCCAGCCAGACTCCTGGTGGACACAGGTCACCTAGACAGTCGATCTCTCTGCATCCAGGCCCAGAGAAGAAACCCTGGGCAGCCTCCAGCTTTTCCCACCCAGGCCTCCTTCACGCTGCAGATCATGGGAGCCGAGATGCCTCTTCCCCCAGGGAGAGGCAGGTGCTGAGGTGCACTGGAGTTGACCCAGGAAACCCAGAAAGAGAAGCCAGTAAGGGGAGGAGAGAGAGTGATTCAGGGCCGTTCCCTGTGCAGAGGTACGGGCGAAGGACATCTTTTTACCACTTACGGCCGTGGGACGTACACCCCCTGGCTGAAATGCCTTTCTACACAGAGTACCCGAAGACTCTGCAGGAAAGAAGTCACTTCCTGGGCTGGTTTACTGATGCACTGACCTGGGAAGGCAGGTGCAGTACCAGGCGCTTTCCCTGAACGATCTCATCTCATTTTAGCCTCAATGCTCTGAGACCTTGCAGACCAGGACACTCGGTCCCAGGGAGGTTAAGGAAAATGCTCAAGGCCCAGTGCCTGTTGAGGGTAGGGCCTGGATTTGAGCTCGGGTAGGTCTAACTCCCTTGATTCTTAGTGGAACAGGCAAAAGGTGCATCTTGAGATAACGCTGGTTATCCAGAAGTCTGGCTTTTGTGAAGGAACCGAGGGACTGGTGTTCAGAATGCTGATTAACTTTTTTATACAATTTTAATTAGCTTGATTTGTAATAATGAGCATGGATTACTTTTGTAGCTAAACATATAAATATACAATAGAACATCTATGGATAAATCGGCCTCCCAACCTTTGAGTCCTTAACGGGCCTACAAATTTGGTGGGGGGAGAGGATTCTCCCCCTCGGCCAGCAGTCTGTCCATCCAGCCCCTCCTTGCCACAACTGAGCCACACACTGGCCACCTTCCTGGCTCCCTCTGCCAAGGGTGCCTTCAGAATTGGACCGAATAGTGATGAAGTGTCAGCTGGCATGTCGGGTCGGTCACATACGGAGATGGAGCAGTGTGGGAGGCGGGGAATCCCTGCTGACATCAGCACTGAGGCCCAGAGGGTCACTGACCCAGGGTCATGCCATCGTGGCGTGGGTCTGGACAGCGCCCATGGCTGCCAGTGTGTCCTGATGAAGAAACAGGACTGATGGTACGAAAGAGCTGATCTGACCAAACACTGGGTGTGTCGCCTAGCCTCTTTGAGCCTCAGTTTCCCCAAATCTAAAGGAAAGGGCTTATACTAGGTAATTTCCTGGGAGTCCTGCTGGAATCATTTTTATTCTATGGAGGGCTGTAATTGAGACATGCCTTTTCTTTCTCCCCTTAGGGAGAAGTGTGGATGTAATGTAATTTGGGGGGGTTCTCAGATCTCAGGGTCCCAGGGATCTCCAGGACCCTGGAGTGTGATTGGCCCTTTGGTGCCGAGTCTCCTCCACGGCTCATCAGCACACTTTCTGCCTGGGCGTTTCCCCCCGCCCTGCCAGAGGCTACCTGTAGACAGATCTGGACGTATGCAAGTCTCCTCCTGGGGGAGTCCTGCAGCTTGGGCACAGTTTGATGGACTACACAGGCCACTAATCAGCTTCTTTCTTCCCCTTCTTCCACAGTGCAGCCCACCTCTAGAAGTTAAAGATTTATTCATTGATATACAAGATGGCAAAATCCTAATGGCTTTGTTAGAAGTCCTGTCTGGGCGAAATCTGGTACGTATGTCACAGAAGGGTCAGGGAGACATAAGATGCAAAGGAAACCACTTCTGGTTTCTGTTCAGTACACACCTACACGTATGTACCCATATCGGGCCACACGTGATCTTGTGACGAGAAACTTAGAAGGGTGACATTCCTTTCTCAGGGACCAAGAGTGATATAATCATGTATAACTAAGCAGTATCCTTTTTTTTTTAAAGTAAATATACTTTAGTAAGTAAATAAATAAATGCTCAGTGTTTTCCAGGAGTCTGTTAAAGATTGAAACTAGATCATTAAACTTTAGCTCTCCAGCCGTTATATTAACTAGAACAATAGCCAAGAATCAGGAAGATTGAGGAGAAAGGCAGCTTGCCAACCAGATTCCATTATCCACCTGAGGCTAAAACTACAACTGCTGGCTTCTAGAACCTTCTCATAAGTCTAGTCATTGCCCCTTATCTGCGGAGCATACGTGCCAAGACCCCCAGCGGAGCCTGAAACTGCGGACAGTACTGAGCCATGTCTATGCTATGTTTTTTTCTATACACACGTCCCCGTGATGAAGTTTAATTTAGAAATTAGGTGCAGTAAGAGATTAACAAGGATGAATAATAATAAAATAGAACAATTATATCACCGTATACGGTCATAAAAATTTTGTGAATGTGAAAAAATTAAATTAAAAATAAATAAATTATGTGAATGTGGACTCTCCCTCTCTCAAAATGCCTTACTGTCCTGTCCTCACCCCTCTTCTTGTGATGATGTGACATGATATCAAGCCCACGTGGTGAGAGGAAGTGAGGGGAGTGACGCTGGCACGTGATGTAGCATGAGGCCACTATGACCCTCTGACCACATGTCAGAAGGAGGGTCGTCTGCTTCTGGACCACAGTTGACTGCGGTCGCAGAAAGTGAAACCACGTATAAGGGGCGTCACACTGAGCTGCACCAGCTGAGCTGGAGGCTCCTTCCACTTTGGATCTCCCCCTACGTCTCCATGTTGTGTATGTCTGCTGTGCGCAGGTTGGTCGTCTCTCTCCCCTTCCCAGAGCAGGGCTTCTCAACCCCAACACTGTTGACATTTTGGATCCATAGTTCTTTGTCGTGGAGGCTGTCCTGGGCATTGCAGGATACGTAACAGCAGCCTTGGTCTCTACCCACTGGATGCCAGTAGCACCCCCACATGGGACAGCCAAAAATGTCACTCGACGTTGCCAGATGTCCACTGAGGGGGCACAGTGACCTGGTCAAAATGCCCATGGTGTTGATGTTGAGAAGCCACACTCTAGAGTCTAGTGTTTGATGTGGCCTCCGTGCCCCATTGCGGCTCAGGAGAAGGTGCTGCCACAGGTCACAACTGCCAGCCCATAGCTTGGCCATTGTGGACCTCTCGAGATCTATTTTTAATTGTAGGTTTAAAGTCAAGAGCCCATCCTGCTTTCAGATCTAATGTAGCTGGAATCTCGTCATGCCCCTTAACCGTTCCCATCTTCACGTCCCAAAAGCAAAATGGGAGATTCCTGTTCACTGCTCCAGGGGGGCTGTGCAGAGTCTCATAACGAACTCTCACAAATGCTGGACCCACTGTGGTAAAAACAGTATTTGGTTCCTTAGCTGACAGTATTTGGTTCCCTAGGGCTGATAATGAGCCAGCAGCACAGTCCCCATAGGCTTCCTGAAAAAGTGTATCCTGCTTCCTTGTTCTGTGATCCCAGCGACACAAGCTCCCACCTGGTGGTCAGGCCACTGGTTGATAGATACAATGTCCTTGGTGGGCCTCTGTTGGGGGTCTTTGATTCTGGAGCCCAGCCAAGAACAGGCCTCTGCCTGCCCACTAGCCTGGCTGGCAGTTCTCAGCTGGTAGAGCTGACACCCGCTGGTTTGCTGTGTAATGTAGACCCCCCATTCCGTGAGCTTCAGATCAGGAGGAGCTTCCTTGGGATATTCAACTACCATTGTCAGAGTTGTAGCTTCTGCAAGTGTATCTCTCTCTCGCTGTCTCCATCTCTCTCTCTGTGTCTGTCTCTTGTCTCTCTCTCTCTCTCTCCATCTTTCT
The DNA here is from genome assembly GCF_004348235.1 of Phoca vitulina. Taxonomy (NCBI): domain Eukaryota; kingdom Metazoa; phylum Chordata; class Mammalia; order Carnivora; family Phocidae; genus Phoca; species Phoca vitulina. Next base: position 62,586,777 of record NW_022589710.1, on the reverse strand, counting down.
CTTTCTGTCTCTCTCTGTGTCTCCATCTCTCTCTCTGTCTCAGTCTCTCTCTCCCTGCCTGTCTGTCTGTCTGCTTCTCTCTCCGACCTGGGACAACCGTCCACAAGGCTCCTAGCAGAAAACAGAAACATCTGCTGTTCGCAGGAGGGACTTGCCGGATGATTTAGCAGCTGTGGGGACGCCCCAGCTGATGCTCCCTGCCTGTCAAAACCATCAGCGTGGCGAGGAGAACGCGTCCCTGGAGGTCTCGGGAGGGGGAGGAATATCAAAGCCAGGAGCCGGGTCAGAGAGAACAATTTGACAAATCTGTCCCCTGTTTAACCTGCCTGGGTCCCCCCATTCACCAACTCGAGTGAGTTAAGTCCCAAGGACCATAAATAAGGAGTGGGTTTCAGCTGTGAGCCCCTAACTTTCTCTTGGGATTAATGAGAAAGAGGTAAAGACAAAGGCCCGCCCCACAGCACCCCTGCGCCTGGAGCGCCTCTGTTGGATTCACTTCTTGTTTGCTCTGTTCTGTGTTACAGTTGCACGAATACAAATCCTCATCCCATCGTATTTTCCGGTTGAACAACATAGCGAAAGCACTTAAGTTTTTGGAAGATAGCAACGTAAGTATTTGAAACACATCTTGTTAACACAAGCTTTTCTTGTGACGAGAAGGACGAGTGCCGGTCACAGGCGAAGCGTGAAAAGGGGACCCTGCTAAAATGGCAAAATTTCAGTTTAAATGTAATGGGACTCCCTCCGGTCATCCTTCAGCTGGAGAGATGGTCCCTGCCTCCCTGCCCGCCGCGCCCTGTCCATCCGATTCCATCTCCGTCGGACACCCGGCCGTGGGAAGGGCAGAGCAGCAGGCTGGCTCTCCGGCCCTTAGCATTTCACATTTCCTTCTTTATCCCTTTGAAGCATGGTGCCCCGAACGTGCCACAGTGGGACACTTTCTCTTAGCAAGGAACTTTCTAGATTGAAGTTAGCTTTTTCTGTGTTTTGAGCTCTGCTTCATGTCCTTCGAAAGTGGGGAGGGACAGTCCTGGAGGGATGAAATTTCCAGAGCTCCTCTTCCATTAAAGCTTCATCAGTTAACCTGGATAGAAAGCCCGCGGCTTGCCCGATGTGTCTGCACGTGCAATAAAACTTCAAGCGTGGGGTTCTTAATGGTAAGCAATGGAAGCTGACCTTGGCAGGGAAAGGAATTTGTTGAAGGGATGCCGAGTAGCGCACAGAATGCCTCGCTAGACTGAGGAGTCAGGCAGTCCAGGGATGCGAGGTGCCAGGACCATTGCAGAGCCTGCCTCCCCACAATGTAAGCACCCGTGTGCACATGGCCCACTGCCTGTGAGTGAGAGAGGACATTCCTGCCCCCACCACAGCCCCTGGAATGAACTCTTAGTGTCCCACATTCAGGTTTGAGGCCTGGGCCGCTGTGCCTGGATCCCGCCCACATCCCTGCTGCCATGGGGGAGGGAAAGCAATTTCGGCTTTTGAAGAAGGAGGTGGGCTCCACCTCCCATACTGTGGGGAAAGCTCCAGATACAGGAGTGATTTCAGATGGTGGCAGCTAAAAAGCACAGTATACTTTACACCAGCATCATTAACAGCAGCCAAACGGTGGAGGCAACTTGGGGCGCCGGGGGGGCTCAGTCGGTTAAGCGGCCGACTCTTGATTTCAGCTCAGGGTCATGGGATCGAGCCCCGAGTCAGGCTCCACGCTCAGTGTGGAGTCTGCTTGGAATTCTTTCCCCCTGCCCCTTCCACCCCCCTGTTCTCTCTCTCTTGCTCTCTCTTTCTCTAATAAATAAATAAAATATTAAAAAAAAAAAAAAAAAGGCAGAGACAACCCAAGTGTCTATGAGCAGATGAGTGGATGAAAAAAATGGGGTCTGTCCATACCATGGAATATTATTCACCCATGAAAAAGAATGAAGTACAGCATGGTTGAATCTTGAAACCATTATGCCATGTGAAGGAAGTCAGACACAAAGGACATTACTCTTTGATTCCATTCCTATGAAAAGTCCAACACTGGGAAATCTTTCAAGACAGAAAATAGAGGCACCTGGGTGGCTCAGTCGGTTAAGTGTCTGCCTTCGGCTCAGGTCATGATCCCGGGGTCCTGGGATCGAGCCCCACATGGCATCTGGCTGCCTGCTCATCGAGGAGCCTGCCTCTCCTTCTGTGTCTCCCTTTGTCTGCCACTTCCCCTGCTTGTGCTCTCTCTCTCTCTGTCAAATAAATAAAATCTTAAAAAAAAAAAAAAAAAGACAGGGCGCCTGGGTGGCTCAGTTGGTTAAGCGACTGCCTTCAGCTCAGGTCATGATCCTGGAGTCCCGGGATCGAGTCCCGCATCGGGCTCCCTGCTCGGCAGGGAGTCTGCTTCTCCCTCTGACCCTCCCCCCTCTCATGCTCTCTCTCTATCTCATTCTCTCTCAAATGAAT
>NW_022589710.1:62515951-62584241 GCF_004348235.1 Phoca vitulina | reverse complement strand
TATGATCCTGGAGTCCCGGGATCGAGTCCCGCATCGGGCTCCCTGCTCGGCAGGGAGTCTGCTTCTCCCTCTGACCCTCCCCCCTCTCATGCTCTCTCTCTATCTCATTCTCTCTCAAATGAATAAATAAAATCTTTAAAAAAAAAAAAAAAAAAGAAAATAGATTCATGGCTGCTTAGGGTTGTAGCAGGGGGGTGATAGTTAAAGGGTACGGGGTCTCTTTTTGAGGTGACGAAAATGTTCTAAAATTGTGGTGACAGGCGTGTATATCCATCAATACGCCAAAAACCATTGACTGATATACCTTAAATGGGTGAATGGAATAGAATGTGAGTTATATCTCAATAAAGCTGTTTTTTTTTTTAAAGACTTACTTATTTTAGAGAGAAAAGGAGAGATAAAGAGTGCACACGAGTTCCGGGGAAGGGCAGAGGGAGAGAAAGAGAAACGCAAGCAGACTCCCCACTGAGCACAGAGCCTGACGCGGGGCTCGATCTCACGACCCTGAGATCATGACCTGAGCCGAAATCAAGAGTTAGACGCTCAACCAACTGAGCCTCCCAGGTGCCCCAAGCTGTTTTCATAAAAAGCACATCACATTCTCATGAAAACGGCTGGCCTGTCTGTGGCGTTGGCCTCACCTTGGTGTCCGCGCTCGTGGGGTGGCTCAGAGCACGGGTCCTGGGGCACACCTGCCGGGCTTCCAACCCGGGAAAATTCGGCAGACTCTCTGAGCCTCGGTTCCCACATCTGTAAAATGAAAGTGATAAAAGCCCAGAACCTTGTTGAGGATGGAGTGTGTCTGGCCCGGTGGAGGCCACCCAAGTGCTGGCCCTGGGTGAGGGCACCCTGCCCCCCTGCACCTCAGCTCCTGGAAGGCAGCGCTGGGCATGGCTCTTCTGAGCAGTGTCTCCCCCATTCCCAAAGGGGCGTGGTTTTTGTCGTAACTGAGAGCCTTGGAGTGACTGCCTGGAAGATTCATTGCTCTTCCTTCCTGCTGGTCGACCCCTAAGCACGTTCCTGCCCTGTCAGTTGCCCACGTTGATGGGCCTGGAATATAGGCAACGGAGATGGTGGGTCTGCCCCAGCGGCCCTTCAGGGCTCATTGAGCAAGTGTCTTCTGTGGGCCTGGGTTTGTGCTCAGCGATGGGACACACAGCGGCATGAGAAGCACATCTGCGCCTTCAGGGAGCTTAGAGTCCGGCGGAAGAGGCCTCGTGTGGCCGGCAAGCCGCGTGTTGCACCAGGGGCATCCTGGGGAGCCATGCTCCCTTAGTGGCCTGCAGGGAGCAGCCGGGGTGGCCGGCCATGCAGGTAGGCCCGGGCAAGCCCACAGCTAAGGCAGGAAGGCTTGACCTCTGTCACCCTCCGAGGCTGGTCCACCAGCCTACTCAGTGTCTCCCGACAAGGCTGCTCTGGCATTTTCTGGCTTTGGAGGGTTTCCCATAAAGCTCAGCTCAGAGGGCCGCGCTTGGCTTCCTCGAGGTGGGAGTGAAGGCCGAGACAGGCCCGTGGACCGCTTTGATCCCCTGCACAGGGGTGAGTGCATGGAGGGGGCTGTCAGAGCAGAGGGGTCAGGAGATAGCAGGCCGTGTGTGGCCAGCGACTCATCCCGTGGGACGGGGCTGCCCCTGACGAGCATGCAGGGAATACTGGACCTGAATTTCATCAGCTGTTTTATTCACCACATTGACATCTTCCTTCCTGGCTCCAGCCTGCCCGTGATGAGCTCGTGCTGCTTAAGTTATATGCTCTCTGTGAGACAGACCTGAGCCAGAGACCTCGGGGGTCTCTCCCCCTTTAGGAAAGCCCGGCCCTAGCGCCTGCGATTGTCAGAAACCCCTGACCCGCTGATAGGATCTGAGACCCGGGTGAACAGTTGTAAAAGGCCCCGGGGAAAGGGGAGAAAGGAGTATTTGTGCGAGAACGCTCTCCTCGTGCTTGCTTTCCAGCGTCCCCTGGCAGAATTTTGCAGGAGACCTTGACTGACTTTATTTCTCCTCTCTACCCCCAAAGAATGGTTTTTACTTTTGTAGAGGAGTTGGGAAGAAAGAAGAAGCAAATGTGTCAGAGGCCAGTGTGGCCTGCAAACCCTTGTGGTTATCTCCCACCCTTTACAGAAGAAGTGTGCAGACGCCTGATCTGTGCACTCAGATTCTGTTCGCAGGTTAAAGTGATGTCCTCAAACCTGAGTGTGCGTCAGAATTGCAGGTGACGCTGTTGTCCCTGGCCCAGGGAACACACTTTGAAAACCTGCCTTAGGGATTCACCAAAAGCATCACCCTGCGGTCAGAACATAGTGAAATAAATAGGTTAGTTCCCCTAAGGGTTTCTATAATAGATGCGTTTTAACCAGGATATTTGGTAATGATGCAGACACTCAGGGTATAAGCCTTATTCCAACACACTCTTTCTTTCTTTCTTTTTTTTCCAGAGAGAGGGAAGAGAGAGTGAGAGGCAGGGAGGGGATGAGGGGGCTGAGGGAGAGAGAATCTTGAGCAGACTCCACACCCAGTGAAGAGCCTGACGCGGGGCTTGATCTCACGACCCTGAGATCATGACCTGAGCTGAAATGAAGAGTTGTAGCTCAACCGACTGAGCCACCCAGGCGTCCCCGAAACATGCTATTTCTACTTAGCAGTGGATAACTATCTTATCCATTGGTGGTCCATGATTGCTGATGTTGGTGCTCTGTGTTTGTCCAAAACCGTGTTAAGCCGTGGTGTTAGTGTAGCATACACCCAGACCAGCCGGCACTTACCATCTCTCCTCGAAAAGAATGACCAAGGCCTTTCCTGGCTGCGTGTCCCAGGCACGTTACATTTGGCCTCGGTGAGATTTCCTCACCTGACACATGGGGATAATAGAAGTACCTACATCGTGGGGTTGTTGTGAGGTCAAACTGAGTTACTCCTTACAAGTTGCTTAGAATAGCGTCTACCCCTGGTAAGTACTATGGACACGTTTATTAAACTCATTTGCGTATGTTTTTGCACGTGGGGGTCCCCGAGGTGGCCTTGGGCAGCACTGAATGATACAGATGAGAAAGAGCGACAGGCCCACGAGGGCATCCGGAAATAACAGGTTGCAACCTTCTTGAACGCCCCGTGTTCAGCTCATAAATTGCTTCTTTCCAGGTAAAACTGGTTAGCATCGACGCAGCGGAAATAGCAGATGGCAACCCCTCTTTGGTTCTTGGGCTGATATGGAACATAATCCTCTTCTTCCAGGTAAAGTGATTTCTGTGACGCACAGTAATGATCTCCTTGAGCCTGCTTAGTGCCCTCAGAACAGAGGGAGGGCCACGTCGGGGGAGACTGTGAGATCTTGTTTCTGACAGATTGTGACTTTTCTGTGTCTTGAAAAAGAACCAGAGGCCATCTGGTTGCTGACGATGTGGGTCCCTGTGATTTTAATAGGGACGTGAGCGCCGTTCTCCAGAAGGGTAGAGCCATCCCCTTGGGACTTCGAGAGTTACATATTCAGAAAATCATTTTATTGTAAAGTGTTACGAGAACTGGGGAAATACTGCTAACCAAAAATTGAGTTTGGAGTTACTTTCCAAACATGACTGGCGCACAGCAGACCGTTAAGGAGCCGGTCTGAAAGATGGCTGTGGGAAGGGGCATGCGTGAGAGGTGAGACTCTGCTCTCCACCCTTGGCGACTTCAGCCTGTATTTGGAAACGCGGATTTTATAGGGAAGGACAGGATCCATGGCTGGAGTCTGAAGGCGGCATTTAAAACAAGCTCAAGTTCGCGAAATAAGTCAATCAGAGAAAGACATGTATCATCTGACCTCACTGATATGAGGAATTCTTAATCTCAGGAAACAAACTGAGAGTTGCTGGGGGAGGGGGGGGAGGGATGGGGTAGCTGGGTGATAGACACTGGGGAGGGTATGTACTATGGTGAGCGCTGTGAATTGTGCAAGACTGTTGAATCACAGACCTGTACCTCTGAAACAAATAATGCAATATATGTTAAGAAAAAAAAAAAAAGAAGAAGATAGCAGGAGGGGAAGAATGAAGGGGGGAATCGGAGGGGGAGACAAACCATGAGAGATGATGGACTCTGAAAAACAAATTGAGGGTTCTAGAGGGGAGGGGGGCAGGGGGATGGGTTAGCCTGGTGATGGGTATTGGGGAGAGCACATTCTGCATGGAGCACTGGGTGTTATGCACAAACAATGAATCATGGAACACTACATCAAAAACTAATGATGTAATTTATGGTGATTAACATACCAATAAAAATTAAAAAAAAACAAAAAAAAAAAACAAGCTCAAGTTCTTGCCCCCGAATAGGAGGGAGTAAGCTGACGTTTTGTCCTCTAAAATCCCCTCTTCTGAAATAGGAAGCCGTGGCTCCTAATTGAATTGCCCTGCCAAGAGTAACAGTGACCTGCCCGGAGGTGATTTACCGAGGCTTTTGTCTCAGTGCTTGTGTTGCTGAGAGGAATGTGCACAAGCAAGGTTTACGGACAACAGACCCAGTTCCGTGTGAGCCTTGAACTTAAAGAAACAAACACTGTCTCTCTGAGCCTCAGTTTCCACATCTGTGAAATGGGAACAGTGGTCAGCTATGTGGGAAAGCCCTTTGTCAACTGTACAGTGTTACATACAGGCTTCAGTTACTAATGTCTCTTACTAAGCTCTCCGATCAATGCTGGAAACATCCTGAAAATGTGTCCAAAGTCAAGGCCTTAAATCTACCCCCGATCTTCATTCATTCATTCAGTAAATGTCTATCGAGTTTCTCCTATGTGCCAGGCTCTGCACACACAAAGTCCTGCCCTCATGACACTCTGGGACCTCAGACAAGGCAGTCCCATGTTATAGAGCCGTGTGGTGCAGGTTCTGATCAAGGTATGAGCAGAGTGTTGTTAGAATGCTGAGCAGGAGCAACTGTCTCAGAGTGGGAAGGGAGTGAGGAAAACTTTCTGGAGGAAGTGATGCCAGAGCTGGGTTTTGAAGGATGAGTAGGAGTACGTTAGACTTTGCTGTGCATACAGATGGCCTGGAGAAGGTGTTGAAATGCAGATTCTGATTCTGTAGGTCTGGGGAAGAGCCTGGGGTTCTGTATTTCTTGCAAGAGTTGCATGATAGGGGCCCTATTTCGAGTAGCCAGGAATTTGGTGATGGAGGAAAGGAACATCTAGGCAGCAGGACCGGGATGAACATAGGCATGGGGCTTGAAACAGTATCATGCATCCTAGGGCTGATAGGCCATGAGGGGAAAGGGGTAAGCGGAAGCAGGTCAGGAAGACCTTGCAGGCATGCATGGCCAAAGTACCAAGAGAGACTCCAGGAAGAGATGAGCTTCCCTGGGAAGTGTCTGCATGCACCGCAAGCCACATAAAACAGTCTGGCCATTATGGGTACTTTAGGAAGCGGCTTCTCCTTATGTAGAGAACCAATTGTGCATGAGCTGGTCCCTCCAGCCAGGCTCCTTATGGCCTGGGGTCAGAGAAGGGTTTGCCCTGGGACTCTCTCCGGGGCCTGAAATGCCGTTTTCCCTCCAGATTAAGGAGCTCACGGGCAATCTCAGCAGAAAGTCTCCATCTTCCAGCCTGTCACCTGGCTCGGGGGGCACGGACTCAGACTCTTCCTTCCCGCCCACGCCCACCGCAGAGAGGAGCCTGGCGGTATCCGTGAAAGATCAGAGGAAGGCTATCCGGACCCTGCTGGCATGGGTGCAGAGGAAGACAAGGAAGTAAGCCATCGCGCCCTGTCCCCACCCCCAACGACATGCTGTTGTCAGGCGGGGGGAGTGTGGCGGGGGGCTTCCCTGGGTGGGGTGGGGCAGAAGAAGGGGGCACCAGCATGTATTAAGTTATGCACCTGTCGCTCCCTAGAGGCTCTGAGAGCAGACAGCGCTGTACATTTTCAGTCTCTGCACACGCAGAGCTGTGTTTGCAGAATGTTTGGTTTGCAGAAAACCGATAGGGAGTTTGGAATACAAATCAAAGGGGCTTGGATCCTCCTAACAGGTACATATTCATTGGCAAGCTTCAGGGGATCTTTCAGAGTCTGTACCCACTTAAACACTAGGAACAATAAAGGCTGTATCGTGCTCAGTTAGGTCCAGCCTTTCCAAAACGGAGACAGGTGACTCAGAGCAAAGGTTCCGGGCTGCTGGGTGAGCCCATGCCAGCAGGCCAGGGCTCTCTGCAATTTTGTGTCAGGTCTTTTACTGGCAGCCAGATGACAGCCCCTGGGACCTGTGGGCCGTGGGCCATGGGCCGGGATGGCTGGAAAGTTAGGCCACGTGTGATGAGAGCCACACCACCGCGGGGCCACCCAGCTCTGCGGCGCACAGACGGGGGGCCTTCCCGGCACATCACAGGATGGTAACTTATTCTTGGCTGCTTTCCGGGACAGTCAGGATTAAGTGAAGCAAGCTCGTGAAAGCGCCTTGCACGGTCCCAGCACTTAATAAGCGCTTACTCATCGGGTCCCTTCTCCCTGCTCTATGGAAATGAAAGATAAAAGAAGAGGGGAGAGAGTTGGCTCTTTGGGTTTGGACCAAAGGGTCGAGCATGATAGAGTTGATGAACGTAAACACCCCTCAGATGTGGTTTAAAAATAAATCAACCGAAAGAGAGCTCAGTGCCAGGAGGTAGGGCAACCGTCTAGGAGAAGACGTGTCCGGGGGATGGTGGCCCGATTCAGTATCTCCCTTGTGGCGGCGGCTGCAGGCCTGTACTTGACCGAGTGGCGTGGTACCCTACACCACCCCCACGGGAATGCCAGTGGAGAAATCCGGACGAGGTCTGTGGCTCAGTAGTCACCCACCAATGTCAGGGTCCTCCTTTTGGTGATACGCTCAGCTGACAGAGGAGGCGCGAGGGAAGCTGGACGAAGGTATCGGAGGTCTCCGCACCTGCTTTTCCAGCTTCTGAGGAATCTCAAGCGATTTCTAAATAAAACTGTCTTTTCAGGGAGGTCAGCGACCACAGTTGGAAGATGGGTGACGTCTCTGGGGATGGATCCCAGAGGAAATTAGTGCCTGGCAGGATTATGTATCTTTGTCCCTCACTTGTAAATTGTTAAGGTTATTGATATGAATAATGACATTGGCGGCCACTTAGTTGGTGGCTTGTGTATGCACGTGGGCAAAACCTCACACTTCCCCCCAATAGCCACCAAGAGGTCATAGTGAGACGGTCCTCATTGTACAACTGAGGAGGTTGAGGGCCAGAGAAGATACGGGGCTTGCCTCAGCGGGGCCGCAGCCCTGGGAACGCACAAGGGCCGGCCAGGATGTGACCTTGAGTTTTGACCCTCACTGCGACGTGCACGGTGTGGAGAGTCGCTCCTTTGTGTGTCTGGGAATCTGGGAGCATAAGCTCCTATCTGCCTCTGGGCGCAAATTACACCTTTCTGTTCTATGATTCTAGATTATTCTGACATTATTCTGTTTCTTTGGAAATGGAGATCTGGGTGGTTTGGCACTGCTCTCCCGGGACCCAGGGCCTTGCGAGTCAGCAGCTCAGGGCCCGCGAGGCTGCCGCGTACGGGCTCCTCCCTGGGGAGGGGCGTGCGCTTCCTGACCCGCGGCGTGGCCGCCGTGGCCACTTCGCTGCAGGTATGGTGTGGCGGTGCAGGACTTTGCGGGCAGCTGGAGAAGTGGGATGGCCTTCCTGGCCGTGATCAAGGCCATCGACCCCAGCCTGGTTGACATGAAGCAGGCCCTGGAAGACTCCATGCGGGAGAACCTAGAGAAGGCTTTCAGCATCGCGCACGAGGCCCTTCACATCCCCAGGCTCCTGGAGCCGGAAGGTAGCGCTCATTCTCTCTCTTTCTCTTGCTTGCTTGTTAATAATTTTGGTGACATAGGGAACATGCTGTACATGTAGAAAAATTTGGAAAATACAGAAAAATCTAATGAAGACATGTTTATATTTCCTATATCCCTACCCCTTAGTATTTGTCTATGCATCTCATGACAGTTTTTTTACGTCATTGAGATCATTGGTGCACCAGTGATCTGTGCATCTCATGACAATTTTTTTTACATAATTGGGATCATTGGTGCACCTATATAGTTGACCCTTGAGCAACGCAGGGGTTAGGGGTGCTGACCGCCCACCGCACTTGGAAATCCACGTATAACTTCTGCCCCCCTAGAAACTTAACTACCAGTAGCCTACTTTTGACTAGAAGCCTTACTGGTAACATGAAGTTAATTAATACATTCTGTGTGTATGTCATATGTATTATACACTGTGTTCTTACAGTAAAGAAAAAGAAACAAAAACGTTAATAAAACATAAGGAAGAGAAAATACACTTACAGGACTGTACCGTATTTTTTGAAAAAAAAAAAAATCGTATGAGTGGACCTGCCCAGTTCAAACCCGCGTCGCTCAAGGGTCAGCTGTGGTTTTGTATTTTACTTTTTTTAATTAAGTTTTTTATTTTATTTTATTTTTTTAAAGATTTTATTTATTTGACAGAGAGAGACACAGTGAGAGAGGGAACACAAGCAGGGGGAGTGGGAGAGGGAGAAGCAGGCTTCCCGCAGAGCAGGGAGCCCGATGCGGGGCTCGATCCCAGGACGCCGGGACCATGACCTGAGCCGAAGGCAGACGCTTAACGACTGAGCCACCCAGGAGCCCCAATTAAGTTTTTTATTTTAATTCCAGTGTGGTTACTATACAGTGTCGTGTTAGTTTCAGGTGTACGATCTAGTGATTGGCAATCCTGTACACTGCTCAGTGCCCACGTGATACCTGTGCTCTTCTTCCCCATCTCCTGTCTGTCTTTTGCTTTTTTGACTTAGCATTGTAATTACGACAGCAGCTCTGAGCCTGTTGCTCTCATGTCTTTGTTACATATTTTTAATGGCTGCACAATGGCCCATCTCATGGGCATACCAAAATTCACTTAGGTCTCCTACCCGTGGTGGACACCGAGGTTGTTTTGGAAACAGTCATGTTTATATGCAACATGCAGTGGCCATCTTACTAGAAAGCTCAGTGTGCATCCCACATGACGTCCTCTGGGACCAGATGCCATCCGTGGAATACCAGAGTGGGAAAGTGCACACCTTTTTAAGGTGCTTGGCTATCTGTCCGATTGCTTTCCACGTGGCTTGGGCTGATATGGGACTCCCTCCAGCAGTGAAGAAGGGTCCTGATCAGCAGACTCGCTGATGGGGCCGGCAGTGAGCTGGCTGCTCCTGGGGGGGGGGGGGGGGGGGGGGGGGGGGGGAGGGTATTCAGCAGGGAATAATGGACAGCCTTGGGAATGAGGAATTCTGGATTCTGCATCCCAGCTCCGCTCTTCAGCCAGATGTGAGACTATAGTCAAGTGATTCATCCCGTCTGGGTCTAAATTTCCTCAAATACAAAACAAAGAGAAAAAACATCAAAGGTCTGTGGGACTCTTCACCATCAAGCAGCCCTTGATCCTGTTTAAAAATCGCATGTTCCTCATCCTTCTAACTCCTGTGTCTCTCTTGACAGACATCATGGTTGACACGCCAGATGAGCAGTCTATCGTGACTTACGTGGCACAGTTTCTGGAACATTTCCCGGAGTTGGAAGCCGTATGTTTGTTTCCCTTACCTTTAATGCAGAAAGTGTACATTTCCATCTGCCAGCCATCACACAAAGCTGGGGTTCGGGCCGTGTTGCTCTGTGCAACAAGCAGTAATAATCAAAACCAGATCTCAGATCCCTTGAGCGTTGCCTTGGCACATTTTAATTTCAGAATCATAGATAAGGTACTTTACATTTAAAAGCAGGATGGCAAGTTGGCCAGCCGTATCTCTTGCAAATATTTTCCCATACCAAACTTCACTGAGATTGTCAAAGATGCTCGCTTGTCATATGGATGGGCTACCTAATCCTCTAGGTGTCCGATGGAACATTTGGGCAGTTTAGCAGATTTTATCAAAGTGTGCAAAATGATAAAAGACAATGACCGTTCAGAAGCTCGCCCTCTTATTTTCAGAATCCCAGACTGTACTTGGAGCAGAATCAGATCTTTCAGAAGTTGTCACGGCTCCACTGAACTTGCACCCGCCCCGTGCCCAACCTTGAGATGATAATAGTGATAGCAACAATGTAACAGTAGATCTCTATTGAATTCATTGGTAATTTACCAAACACCTGCCACTTGCTCAGGGGGACTCAGCCGTAAGCTGGATGGATGAGGTCCCTGACCTCATAGAGCTTTGTTCTAATAGACAAAACAGTTAACAAGTGAGCAAACACATTCTAGACGTTCAGATAGTGGTAAGTACTAGACAGAAGCAAAATTAGCATGAAGAGCTAATGCTCACAGGGGGAGAGGAGCTGCCCTTGGAGCTGGAGGCTGGTCAGGTGAGCGCTGTGTGTATCTCCAGACTGACTGCCCCTCCAGTCCGACATGGCTCCATGTCATTATCCTCGTGTTATAGATGAAGATACGGACGGTCAGAAAAGCTTAAAAACCACCCCAGGATCACAGCTACCGAGAGACCCCAGGTCTCTGTGACTCCTCAGTTCTGGCTCTTAGATCCCTTACAACATGTGGCTGAAACTGAGGCCCCATTCTGTGTGGCTCTGAAGAGCCAGATGGGGTCCTCCTATGCTGTGGCTTTCATTCTATTCCCTTCCTGTGTGTGTGTGTGTGTGTGTGTGTGTGTGTGTGTGTGTGTGTGTGTTTCCCGTCTGTCCCTACACCATAGATCACTTCCCAGGGTGCTTTAAAAGCAGAATTCTCTGGGCTGGAATGGCAGTTCTGCCACTTAAAGCTGTGTGACCCTGAGCTGCTTACTTAACATCTCTGATATGTATCATCTGTGAAATGGAAATACTACCCACATTTCAGTGTTGTGTGAAGAATAAATCGATGATGTCAAGTACCCAGTCTTCTGCCTGCCACGACAGTTGATGCTCAGCAAAGGGTGGTGATTATGATTGTTTTGTAATTCAGTTTTCTCTGCCCATCACTAAATTCTGAGACGCTAAGCACGAGGGCCTTTATTAGCCCTGAGCTCTTAAGCTGTAGGCAGAGTTTGAAATCAACTGAATCTTAAGGTATCTGTGTGAGTCAAGGTCATAAACAGGATTCGGCAGATCTGACACTTGGACCTCCCCAGCGCTGGGGTCAGAGACTGGGGCTGGGAGGAGAGAGATTGAATGAGATAAGCTACCTGGAAACAGTGGTCCTGAATCACAGAACACAGTGCATCACTGCAGAACTGACCATATACCTCCTCAAGGAAATACAGATGGGAAGTCCCAGCTAATCTAGACACCCACTCAACTGTTCTTGACAATTCAGCTGAATTTAGTTCATTTTACTAAACCTTTAGTAAGCCCTGGTCAGCCATGTGCCAGACACCATGCCTAGCTTTATGGCCCAACATATGGTTTTATTTGGGTAAATGGATCACATACACTTGGAAAGAATGTGTCTTAGGCAGTGAAAGAATTGACATTTTTAAAATACTGATTAGATCTAGTTGGTTAATATGCTCTTCTAGTATTCTGTACACCTACTGATTTTTTTTCTACTTTCCCTATCATTTAGTGTGAGGGGAAAATGTTAAAAATCTCCAACTTAGTGGTTGTGGATGTGTTTCTCCTCTTAGTTCTGTTAGTTTTCACTTTCTGATGTTGACGCTATGCTATAAATGCATACACATTTAGGATTGTCGTATCTTCCCGATGTCTCAATCGTTGTATTTTTCTGCAGTTTCAGTCTTTGTCTCAAAGTATACTTTGTCTGATAGGAATATGACCATACCAGCTTTCTTATGATTAGTGTTTACATGATGTATCTTTTTCCATCTTTTCCTTCCAGGGTATGTGTGCTTATATTTAAAGAAAGTCTCTTGTAAACAGTATACAGTTAGGTCTTGTTTTTTATCCATTCTGACAAGAATTAGTACGTCATCTTATTAGTGTATTTCTCAACTATTGACATAGATTTAATATACCATCCTGATTTTTGTTTTTCATTTGTCCTATCTGTTCTGTGATCCTTTGTCCTTCCTTTTTTTTTTTTTTTTGATTATTGATTATTTTTATTTCCATTTTATCTCCTCCATTGGCTTTTTGGCCACATCTCCTTGTTTTATCTTTGCAGTAGCTTCAATAGGGATTATAATACTCATCTTGAACCTACTTTAGTCTACCTTGATTTGTTATACTGCTTTAAGTAAAATGCATAGTGTATGCATTTTTATGTATGTAACAATGTAATTCCATTCTCTTCTCTGTTCCTTTGTGCTATTATTGTCATTTATTTTACTTCTATATGTATTTTAACCTCCAGTGCTTTGTTATTATTATTGCTTTAAATAGTCAGGAGACTTTTTAAGAAAAGTTTTTAAATAATCTTTTATATTGCCCATATATTTACCATTTGGGGTACTTTTCATTCCCTCCTTCAGATCCATGCTTTTGTCTGTGGTCATTTCCCTTCAGCCTGGAGAGCTACCTTTGTATTTCTTGTAGTCTTGGTTACTTTTGGAGTCTTTTATTTGCTAGTGCTAACCCTGGGTCATATTTGAGTCTACTTCTAATTTTGTTGTTTCTCTTGATTATGGGTCTCATTTTCCTGCTTCTCTATGTCTTAAAATGTTTTATTTTATGCCAGACCTGGTATATGAAAGAATAGTAGAGATTGAGATAGCCAATATTTTTATCCCAGAGAATGTAGCCTTTTTCCAAACTAGGACCTGATTGAGGAGCTGATTGTTTTGACCTTCCCAGGAGTCGATAACAGCTACACTGCAGTTTTATTTAATGTCAACCGCCTCGTTTCAAATGATTTTAGGATGAGGTCAGTCGACTCTCTCCACCAGTACACTGGGAGCCTAGCATTGCAACACCACCAAGATTGCTCTCTGCTTTTCAGCCCTGCTCTCAGCTGCTCTTACTTAACAGAAGTCCCAGTGTGGGAGAATTAGTATATGAAGACAACTGGTTTTGCATTTGGGGCCCTTCCATATTTAATCTCTCACACTTGCCCATGCAATCAATAAAGATTCGGCTAATCTTTCTTTAGCTTGGGTAGGTTCGCTCTCCTATCCATACTCAGACTAGGCAATGGCCTGCCAGTCTGAAGTAGCTGACACTCACTTAGGAAGGGCTCATCATTCTCTAGAGTTCAGTTCATTGAGATTTCTTTGCATCCATAGCTTTTAAAAACACATTTTTAATTTATCTGGTGTTTTCACATTTCAGCAGGAGCAACCATCTGTATCTCTTAATTAGAACACTTTGCATTAGTTCTGAAGTGGCTTTTTCCACACTGGTTTTTGGTTTATGAGAGGGGAATATACATCGTACTTCAACACTCCTCTGATTTTGTGTTGCCCTATGTTTCTTTGCAGGAGGATTTCGTGGATTCCGATAAAGAAGCCCCTATCGAATCCACCTTTGTCCACATCAAAGAAACTCCTTCTGAACAGGAGAGCACAGTCTTCCTTCTGACTGAAAATGGGGAGCGGGCCTACACCATTAACCATGAAGCCAGCCAACCACCACCCTCCAAAGTCTTTGTCTGTGACAAGCCCGAGAGTATGAAAGAATGCTTCCCCAGTGCTGTGTCCAGCTATGCGCTGTCAGACAGCTCCACTGAATTCACGCACCAGATCGTCGACCAGGCCCTCCAAGGGGTCCCAGGTAAGGCCAGCAGCGCCAACGACCCATCTCCAGAATCTTCCATTTTATCATCCAGAAAGGACAGCCAGAGGTCCAACTCTTTGCCAATCAAGAAAACTGTGCACTTTGAGGCTGACACCTACAAGGACGCTTCCTGCAGTAAGGACCCTTTCTACAGCCAAGAACTTCGCTTTGAAGGGAGCCCGAGAGGGACAAAGGACTCACTGCTGAAGCAGGGTGGGTACATCCTGGCAATTGAGACTGCCGAGGAAAAGCCAAAACAGGAGGCTGCAAAGATTTCAGAAGCAGCCTCTGATGAGTCCCCAGGTGACATCTCTTTGGTAGAAGGTAAGATCAATCATTCACAGACTGCCCAGGGTTCTCCCTCCTGGACTGGGGAGCCGGAGGGTGCAGCCAGCCCTGGGGAGGAGAGTCGTCCCCTTTCACATCTCGGGGACAACACTGTTATGGCCGATTCCTTGGAGATCAAGGTCGAGCTGCTGACCGTAGAAGCTATGGGTAAGGAAGACTATTTTGAAGGCATTCCTTTAACGGCCTCTAAATTTAGCAACAACCTAATCGATTTTGCCTCGACCAGCCAGACTTTCAAGGAGGTTCCTTCGCCTCATGAGAAAAAACCAGTGGAGAATGAGGTTTTGGAAGATCAGGCTGAGAAACCGGGGAAGAGGAGAAGTAAATCTGCTCACCAGAGGAAAGATTCGGATGAGTCCCCAGAGAGGCCCAACAAGCTTGAACTTCACAAGGACCCCAGGCAAGAAGACCACGGCTATTCTCTGGCTCCAGGGCAGGCGCCTGTGGATAAGAAGCCAGAGGTGTACGAGAAGCCCAAGCGTAAGTCCGTGCGCCGCCATCGGGGCGAGGACAAAGGGGAGCCTGCGGGGCCGCAGGGGCCAGAAGGAGAGGTGCCCTCCCAGCCGCCGAGCAACAGCGTCAGCCTGGAGACCCTGCGCAGTCGCAGTGAGGAGGGCCTGGACTTCAGGCCCTCCCCGCCACTGTCCAAGGTCTCTGTCATTCCCCACGACCTATTCTACTACCCGCACTACGAGGTGCCCCTGGCTGCAGTTTTGGAGGCTTATGCGGAGGGCGCAGAGGATTTGAAAAATGAAGCCCTGGATCTCGAGGAGCCGGAGGGCTATCTGTGTGACGTGGGGGCCAGGGACGAAGCCGAGGAGGTCGAGGTGTCTCGGAGCACCTGCAGCTTCTCGGGGCTGGGCGAGGACGTCCCCGAGGCCAGCGACCCTGCAGCGCCTTGTCCCGAGGGGCGTGCGGAGAATGCCAGACCGGCCTCGGGACCCGCTGACCTGTCCCCACCAGAGGACCACCAGCAAGGGGAGGCCGAAGACAGTTCCTCTGTGGAGAGCCAGCAGGTACTTGATCGTGAGTTTGGGAACCCTGGGCCCTGCACGGGGACGCTGCTCTTCTCCCTCCATAAAATAGGGAAGCAGAAGCTTCCCTCGCAGGCAGCCCGGGGCCAGAATTTAAGGCAGCACTCACTCGGGTTCGGGCAAGGACAGGGCTGGCACCCTTCGACACTCCTGAAATTTTGTACCTCGGGTGCCTCCCTGCCTCCCCGCAGCCCTGGCCCTCCCCACAAGGGGGCCAAGAGGATGGAATGAGGTCATGTTTGAGGGCCGGGGTAGTAGCAGTAATCACTGTCCGTGCTACTCGTAGCTACATCTAGTGCACACTCTGCGAGCCTTAGCCCCGCCTCCTGCAGCAGCCTGAGCAAACCAGTGAGCTCACATTTGACTCTGGCCTTGATTTTTGAAGGTTGCCTGTTGATACAGTTATCTGGCTCCTGTGCTTAGAAGTGGGGGACACGCACTTCTGTGTTCTAGCAGCTGGGCACACACTTAGCCACCACTTGGTGTTCCCGTCTGCCTGGCCCAGCAGCTCGACCTCCTCCTTCGCTCCCCTCCAGCCAAGCCAGCTTCCCCCTGGTTCTCTGGCATGCCACATTCTGCTCCACCCGCCTCGTGCTTCACTTGGCAAACGCTGACGCCCCTGCAAAGCCCAGTGCCAATGACACCTCCTCCCAGGAGCCTTCCCAGCATCTCCCCAGGCAGAACAGTTGCTTTCTCCTTGATAGCCCACCGTCACACGTGACAGCTCTCTACCCTTCCGCTAGCCTGGTGTGGTGGGTTGTGATTTTCCCTCCCAGCAGAAGAGTGAGCATTTATTTGTGTATGAATCTTCGGACTCTGGAGAGCAGCCTGGCAAGGCTTGCGGTGGAGAAACAAAGGTGGCTGGATTGCATGATGGCTTGGGGGTGTAAGGCGAACACCTTAGAGTAAATTCAAACACCAAGATCAAGAGGATGCTCTGGCTCACAGCAGGGGAGAGTCAAGCCTGAGGGAGGGGCTGAAGGTGCTCAGGGCAATGAGAAATCCTTGCACCTGGAGGGCTGCAAGAGCAAGGGACACTCTCAGTAGCCTTAAAAGATATGTAGGATTGAGGGGCGCCTGGGTGGCTCAGTCGGTTAAGTTTCTGCCTCCGGCTCAGGTCATGATCCCAGCTGGGGTCCTGGGATCAAGCCCCGCTTTGGGCTCCCTGCTCAGCAGTGAGTCTGCTTCTTCCTCTTCCTCTCCCTCTCTGCCTGCTTCTTCTCTTTTTCTCTCTCTCTCTCAAATAAATAAATAAAATCTTAAAAAAAAAAAAAAAAAAAGACATGTAGGATTTAGATAGGCCGGAAGTGGTGGCTTGGTCTGATGGGTTCACCGACCCCAGAGAACGCACTGGGTGGAGCAGAATTCTCAGACAGTGGCGGCCTAGAAGTCAGTGTGGCAGGACCAATGCTCTGTCCGTCTTTGGATGGAGAAGAGGGTGGGGTAGCTTTGCAGGTGCCATGACCCACTGGCCCTCTGCCCCTTTTGCCCCCAGAAAGAAGAACCCAGTCCCGGGCCCCCACCCCCTCCCACCTGCTGTCTACCGACTTGCTGGAAGCCAGCCCAGCCAAGCAGGCTCTTCCAGCAGGGGACCCCAAGATCCAGCGGGGTACATATGGCCCTCAGCTCAGGTCTTGGGGTCCCTAGGTTGGGGGACCATGACAACAGCTACAGCAATTCTCAGCACTGTTAAGGGACAGAAGATCTTTTAGGACAAAAGAAAGGGGACTGAGTAAGTAACAGGAAGAAAGACTAAGTTGCATCTCTGCCCATCTGTACTATTTAAAATGGCTTATTAGCAGCTCACTTCCTCTCCCTGGGGCAGACTGAATGCTCCATGCAGAAATGCAGACGTGTCACTTTATTCTTCTCTGCTTTACAAAGAGAAAAGTCATTTGCCACAAGCAGGTGGTGTGGGTTTGTGTGCCCAGCCTGTGGACAGGTGATCTGGGGTGTAGCTGGATGAGTCCTGGGCTGGGAATGGAATTGGGAGATGTAGATTTGAATCTACCTTACACCGAGCTAAGCATGAGCCCTTGGGGAGAGAGCTTCCATTCCTGGGTAGAGTGTGCCACCATTTGCATCTCAGCTCTGACCTGTCTCCCCCGGCTCTCAGCCATCCAATGAGCAGCCACCCCCCACTCCTAAGCACACCTGGTCATCAGCCCCCACGTGTAGCCCTGGTAGTCCTGTGGGTGAGCGGGGGGCTGGCTTGTGGCCCAGGATGACAGGTGAGGTCTCAGAGTTTTGCCTCCTGGCATTCAAGATGACACGGGAACATTTCTCCAATACCCGGCCCTCCTTTAAAAAAAAGTAAAGAAAAGAAACGGAAAGAAAAGTCTTCCAACAAGACTAGAACATGGAACGTTTCTTCTTCTAGTCTTTAAAAACAAGTCCTCTTCTCTTTTCACGTTTCAGAAAAGGTAGCATTGGCCCATGGATGACGGGGGGAAGGACTGGCATTTCAAATTGCTAGGAGCATTTTTAGTTCCTGCAAGGACCTTTGTTCTCCTGGGGTGCATGGGACTGGCTGCTCTAATCCCCATATTCCGACACCTGTTGAGCAGGTTCTTTCAGCCCCTGAAGGGACTCTTGAGGGGTGGCTCCAACAATCCCCATGCTTCTTGGCTTCTTTTTTTTTTTTTTTTTTTAAGATTTTATTTATTTATTTGACAGAGAGAGACACAGCACGAGAGGGAACACGAGCAGGGGGAGTGGGAGAGGGAGAAGCAGGCTTCCCTCGGAGCAGGGACCCTGAGATCATGACCTGAGCCGAAGGCAGACGCTTAAAGACTGAGCCACCCAGGAGCCCCTGCTTCTCGGCTTCTTAATTTCACTCGGGAGTATTGCCAATGGGCTTCACAGTGCCCGGTGTGGACAGTGGTCCAAGAATCTTCCTCGTCAAGTAAATGCTAGATATGTTGCCCTGTGAGCCACCAAAGTACAGTGAAGCTGTCATCCCAAAGCTATAGGTTTGCATATGTGGGTACCTCTCCCAGCTCAGGGGCCCCCTTTGCACCTGGTGGCCCACCTGGCTTCCAGGATTCACTCCTCTGTTTAAACTGGATGATGGTTGTGTGAAGGGTCCCACCATTGCCCACTGTACAGGGCATCCTTCATGGGAAACACTGTGGAGTAGTGAGAAAAGACCGATGATTATTATACCCATTGAACAGACAAGGAGAAGAGGGTTTGAGAAATAAAGTCGGTTAGGTAAGGTAACTAACGCAGCCAGGCTTTGAAAGCAGATCTCAGTGACTCTGACACCCATGCTGTTCTTACAGCCTGTGGCCTTTGCACTCTGCCCAGGGAGCCTGAGTGCGGGTGGGCTTGTCTTCCACGGCAGGCCGTGCTGGAAGGACTCCCCGGGAGGGGCAGAACTGGAGGGGAAGCCCTAGCTTCCTGGACTGCAGGTGGAGTGGAGCGCTGCTGGGGGGGCGTCACGCACTGGGCCTCGCAGTATGAAATGCTGACTTGTATTCGGTTGTCTTGTCCTTAAGTCCCAGGAATTCGGAAACTTGGGAAACTTAGCAAACTCTTTAGAAGAAAAGGTAATGGAAGAATCAATCAGCAGTAAAAAAAAGGAGAAAAGGAAGCATGTGGACCACGTAGGAAGTTCAATATTTATAGCACCCGGCACCATCCGATCCTCAGATGACCTAGAAGAAGACACTGGTGACCACAAAGTCCTCTCCAGGTATTTTGTTACTATCTTCTTACCCTAGGGACCGAGCTAGAGAGTTACTCCCTGAACTCATACCTTTCTTGGTTTCTGATTTGGGGCGGGGGGTACACAGAGGAGTAGAACCCGACAGCAAGGGAAACAGGTTCGTACAAAATTTATCTGGCCAATGGGTCATTTGCCAGAATCAGAAACAGATTCATCCTCCTCCTCTACACCTGCGCTCCCCCGCCCTGCCCAGACCCGCTCACACACCGAGAGCTAGAAGGACATGAGGCCTGCCTTCTCCCCGCTCCGAGGACCTTTGGGCGGAAGCTGGAAGTGGGCAGCAGAAGCAGGGTAGGTGTGGGACATGGAACGTTACAGACTCGGAAGTTCTGCGGCCGCCCCAGCCCCCCGATAGCCACTGGGTCGAGAGCACGCCCAGCTGTTTACGAGCAGCTCACCGAATTCGAGGGAATGTGCTACGTATGACCTGTCATCACCGTCACACAGAAGCTGGGCATTAATAATGCAGCTTCACCCATGAGTCAGGGTCCAAGGGAGTAAGGATGGTTGATCTATCTCAGAGGAGGAGGAAGTGGGGAGGATGACGGGCTTTAACTGATGTCCAGGAAGCTTGTCGTGCACATCGGCTCTGTCACTCCCAAGGGCTCCGCGTGAGCCAGATTTGTCCCAGAGAGAACATTTAGCTGCTGAATGGCAGATCCTGGTTTCTCCTCCTCATCCCTCACCGCCACGGTGATCACTGTTTAACCTGCCCTCATGCATTCAAGCGTTTCCCGTACGTTCCCTCTTTGATGCGCGCGGCAGCCCCCGAGGCAGGTAGGAGGGACTGTGCATCAGGACGGTGGGCACAGAGGCTCAGGGGGCGCCTCCCAGCCTTGGGGACGGCAGAGCTGGGGTCTCGGACTCAGGTCTGTCAGACGCCATGACCCACATTCTCCCCATGACCCCTCCTTGCCTGCGGTGGGCCACACCGGCTGCAAAAGGGAAATTGTTGAGATCAGCACTTGGGGAGCGAGCGGGGAGAAGCCAGTGCAGGGGGACCTGGAGGAAGGGCTGGCGGAGGTCCTGCTTTCCATCTCCCCTCTGCTCTGCTTCTGCACCTGCACTACAGGGGACAAAAGGAGACTTTTGGGGGGGCCCAGGTGAGGGGCAAGGCACGATGGAACACTGCTGCCCACTTTGCCCTTGACTCCAGAGTCCCTCTCCCTGCAGAGACCTGGTCGTGACCGTCCAGCAGACATCCATGGCTTAGCAGGCAGGTGCCCAGACCCCGTCTCCTCCACCCCAGCCCAGGCAGGGGCCTCTGGTCGTTTAGTTAAGCTGGCAGTGCTCCGTGACCAGTCACTCTGGGAAGAGGTCAGCCGCAGTGGTGACGCAGGCACAGTCCTGGCCCCCAGGGGCTCGGGCAAGCGGAGGGAAGGCGCACCGTGTCGTTTGAGCTCCGCACGGAGGGATCGCAGGGTTTGGATTTGGGAGCGGGAGAGAAGGCAACCCGGGTGGAAGGGACAGCCTGAGCAAACAGCAGGCAGACAGGACACGTTGGCCAGATGTGAGGGGGTCGGGGAGAAGCAGGGGGAGCGTTGGGGGATTGAGCATCTTGGACGCCAGCTGCATCCAGCCGGCCGTGCCCGCCAAACCCATCCCAATGAAGATGAGACAAAGCCGGTAAATGTTGAAAAGGGAGCGTCATCTTGGTGTGTGTGGGAAGGAGGCCCGGTTGACTTTCCCCATCCGACTGATCTGCACACGGATCTGCGGGGAGCGGGCAGCATCACCCCTCTCGCGGCTCCTTTCCAGGCTCATCCATGTCCACTCTTGGTCACCTCTGCCCTCCTCCCTAGCCTGCCAAGCCCCTTGGCCTTCATTGAGATCCCTGAATGCCCCCCAAGCTCCTTTGCCTTTGAGGACCCTCTGTCCCCTGCCCGTTCCCTGTCTTGCTTCCCTGGGTTTCAGCTCCACTCCCACTTCCTCCAGGCAACCTTCTTAGATTCCTCTGGGCTATTTTTAATCCCCCTTTGTATGTTCTCACAGTCCTACTCTTTTCTTCACAGCATTTCTCAAAACAGTTCATTTCTCTGATCATTTGTGTAAGGCTGTCTTTATCATTTGCTGTCCCCCAAGTTGGTGAGGCAGCTCCCTGGAGGCAGGGAGGGCACAGCCCTGACTTTTAGCACCACCCCTGGCTCGCAGCCAGCCTTTAATAAAAACTCTTCGGGTGGATGAATAAATGAATGAAGTGCTCTCTCAGGCTGCGGTGGGTGGGCTCCTGAGGAGCCGGGCCCTCAGCGCCGAGCCCAGTGCCTGGCACACAATCTCAAAGAATGAGATTCAGGAGGGAAACCTGGATAAGTCTCCTACAGATGGTTCTAGAACACAAAAACCACCTACAGGAAAGTACGCCGAGAAAGAGAGGGTGGGAGAAGAACAGGAGCCCTTCCTGATGCGGATGTGCTTTTTACTAGAAAGTACTATAAGCAGGTGGGGCTTACCTGTGTCTCCAGGTACTCCCAGGTACTCCCGTGAATTGGGACAGTGTTGGGTCCCACACGCCTGAGGCTCTTTTTCCTTTATGGTGCATTTTGTTTTGTTTCTGTGCTGTGATACCCGCCAGGAAAACTAGCCCAGGCTTTGGACTGAGGGCAAGGACTGACGTTTCCCTGGGCCGCACCCAGCGCCTAGCACATAGTAGGTGCTCAATACCTATTAGCTGGAAACATGCCCAGTGCACGCACGGGAAGAGGTTGGTGAAGTTTCGGGACAGCAGTGGGCAGGAATACCAAGGCTGCCAAGGATGAATTCCCTGGGAATAAACTCTTGGGTTAGATGCCTTTTTCTTGGATCCCCAGATGCCCATGGTTAGGTTTGCCTTAAGGAAACTGAGATGACTATCTCTGACGCCCAACACCTAGTTCTCCTGTTGAGCAACAAGATGGGGCCCTTGGGACCTGAAGTATACTGTTCTTCCCACCAGTGCCACAGCTCCATGAAGTAGTTGGGGTAGGAAGGATGACCCATTTTACAGATGAGGAAAACTGATCAGAGACATAAAATAAGTGGCTAAGGTGGCCAGTTAATCAGGAGCCCAGGTATTTTTGCCTCAGCCCTACGTGAACCAGCTTTAGTAGATGACCAGGGATACATTCCCCATCAGCCTCAAAGGTATGGTCAGAAAATTAGCCTCCTCATGCAGGAAAGGAAAAGAGGTGCCACACCCAAGAGACAGACAGCAGCATCGTGCACAGAAAGGAGCACTAGAAAGGGAGTCTGGATAGCCAGTCTTAGCCCAGATCTGATATTAGCGTGCAGAGGACCTCCAGCAATTACCAGATCTTGGGATGCTTGGAGAAGGACCTCCCTTCCTTCCCTGAAACCTGAGACTTTGAAAAATATGTGGTCTGCTTTCTATTTAAAATTCTTTCTCAGTTTTTTTTTTTTTCCCTTGTAGACGAGGCCATAGTGTGTCTCTAATACCCATCCCATTATTTGTAAGCACACCCCAACCCAACGGGGCATACTGAATAAAAATTCTCCTTTCCGTTGCTGGGTCTGAAATCATAGCTTGCCTGGATCCACATGTGGAGGACTCGGGATGGGGGTGAATGTAGAGCTGAGCCACAAAGGGCTCTTGGTGGCAACCAGTTCAAAACGTGTTTGTTTTTCAGGACTAGTCACAGTGACTCCAGCATTTACATTCGACGACATACTAACAGGTCTTTGGAATCGGTTAGTATGTGAATTTCTTCTTCTTCTGCATGGCCCCTGCTAATCAATTCATTTCCATCCTTCCTCCTCCTCAGCCCAGAGCTTTGAAATTACTGATGTGCAACAAATATACTTTTGGATAGAAGACAAGCAAATTCAAACCTTGTTGTTAAGCATAGTCCAATTGGATGTCCAATTTGGGCAGTAGGGGATGTAAATAAATAAAGTGATGATCATAAAGCCCGAAGGCCTCTTTGTCGTAAAAAAAAATGCACCAAGACCCCCAACCCCACCCCGGCGCACACACCCAGAAAGACCGCCCTCAAAGACAACAGTGCAATACTTAAATTAGCAGCTACTTAAGTAGCGCTGGGTGTGTTGGGACCCAAAGCACCGTGGTCCGTAACCCGATTCGGGTGGTGGGTGGTGGCGCCTCTCTGGTTCACTAGGCGGGGGTTGGGGGAGAGGGTAGAATACTGTAGATTATTAGTTTGCAGTTTGATTTGGGAAACTAAATGTTTGCAATGTTGAGAAAAGCGCGGCATGCTCGGCTTTGTATGTTTAAAATCAAAATTTTATTTTCTGTTTCAGAGATTTCATCTTTACTAATTGGGTTGCGGGGGTTTTGTTTATAAATTTCACTGTAGGATCATTTTAGCTATGTTCAATTGAGGAACGCAGCAGATCTGGATGACAGAAGAAACCGAACGTTAACCAGGTCGGTGGCTTTCCTCCCAGGTTTTATGGGGTTTATATATTTTTTTTTTTCTTTTTTAATTATGCAGTCTTACGGGGGTGGCTCTTCTCCAACTCTCCTTGGTTGATGGCCGTAGTAATTGTCTGAGATCATGCAAGGAGATCCCTGCTCCAGAGCAAATGCATGGAAACTGAATATAAGCAGGAGGGAGAGTGGAAATTGATGGACGGGGGAGGGTGGGGGGCTGGGGGGGCATGGTTCAGAAAATGCTTCCGTTTAAAGCCGGATCCGGGTCATGAGCCGGCAGCTGCCTTTTACACCATGTGGGGGTAGAGGCGGGAGGGAGAGATGTGATGCTGGGTGTGGTCTTCATGCGGTCACCCCTGACCCCACGTTCATTCTGTGTCACCACTGCAGGTACAATACTCAGAAGCTCACTGAGCTGATTTTACAGTTTTATGGCATCAGAGCAGACATGAAGAGGGAGTGCAAACATGCCAGGATGTCCATGAAAGTATTTCTTGCTGTTCGAGAACTAGATGGCCTAGTCTGATCTTGCCAAATCACTATACTGCTGAATCGCAGCCCATGTAGAACACAGGAGCCCAGAGAAATCCCACAAACTGACAATCCTGAGATGCCCCTATCCCTGTTAAAGTTACCGCATCCCTTAATTGTTTTGATTTTTTTGTTTTTTAAATATTTGCCACGGATTTCAGTTGGCTTGGAAGGACTTAGATTATTGGAGTGGAAAAGGCTCTCTGAATATCGCCCAACACCCGCAAGTGGGATCCTTAGAAGCCCGCCCCTCTGGCTTTTAAGAAAGGGGCAAGACCTGTTTCCCTCCCCTGGCATAAAATGGAAATATTAATTCACGTTGTCCACCAGGTGTGACGGACTCCCTAGGAAAGTAGCGCTTTTCGCTTTTATGAGATTGAGACTTTGACAATTTAAACTAGAAGGTGGAGAAATGCAGTCATGCTCTATAAAAAGCAGAGTTTAAAATTTAAAAAGGAAGTTTTCAGAAAGAAAAATTCTGTCCTTTGTCATACGCGAGTGAGTCTCTAGACCAAAAGGCAAACGTTTAACCCCCTGTTGGCCTGGCCTCTGTCTGCATTAGGAGACGGTTCAGGGATGAGCTCGTCTCCACCGCACACCGCACACCAGATAACCCTAAGAAGCTTACACTCTAGGCTCCTATAAATGCAGCTCTAAGCAGAGGCCCGCAGCCCCTTTCCAATCAGATGATGCCCCCAACCCTTTCCTTGGTGGGAATTGGGAGCTGAGGTTGGTCACCACCACGCGGACCCTTCTGGGCTTTCTCCACCAAGCCCAAGCAAACGTCACCTTGACACCAGCTTCTGTAACACAAAAGAAGAAAGAGAAGTCTGACCAAAGTCAAATCTAGTCATTATCTTCAAGGTTCTGTTCCAAAGCCAAAAGACAGAAGCTTGGGGGTGGGGGGCGGGGCATGCCTTTGTCTCTGTTTTTAAATGATCTGTAATCAGGGAACTCTGTTCCTTCAGATGACTTATGACGTCCCCTCTGTTAGTGACAGATAGCAGAGTGCCGTCAGTATCCAGCTCTGCGTTAAGGACACTGTGGCATAAAGGAAGGTGTCCTGGACCGGGGATGGGGGGGCGGGGTTAGTCATTGTGTGGCCTTGAGCGAGCAAGCCACTGCACCCCGTGAGTCTCAGTATGCCCATCTGCGGAATGGGGCTGACCGCTTTGCCCTCCTAGGGTTGTGCGGATGAACTGAGCTTGTATGAAAGCGCAGAGCTCTCCCGGGACCCCGGCCGTCCCCTTGGGTCGGCACATGCCCTGCAGGGCCTCTTGACCGGCCGGCTGGGAAGCCCTCAGCTCTCCAGTTGGGCAGTGAGGTTACAGGCTGGGGAGGCGGGGGGGGGCCCATCCGCCCGGGGGACCTGCTTCTAACTGCCTTGCCTGTGTCTTCCCTCCTGCAGGAAGGCCAACAACTCTGGTGAAGCCATGTTGCTGGAGAGCCAGAGCCCCCAGAGCGACTCTCTGACACAGTTTGTCCAGCAGCCGGATATGATGTATTTTATTCTCTTCCTCTGGCTCCTGGTTTACTGCCTGTTGCTGTTCCCGCAGCTGGACGTCAACAGACTCTGAGGCGCGTGTCTGCATAATAAAAACGACAGGCCCCTGACCAGGGGGCGGGAGCTCTTTCTACTTCACTTTATTCGGGTGTGGAGGGGGGCACCTCTGCAGACGGTGGGGGGCCTCAGGGAAACAGCCCCCTCTCCCCGCTTCACCTTTCCTTTCTGTCCTGTAAGTGCTGAGCATGCTTTTCTCTTTGGCTGTGTCCTCGACACTCAGGTGTGTGTTTGGCTGGATCGTTAGGTGGAGTTTATTCCTGCGGGCCTTGCTTTGTCAGGTATGAAGCACCCTTGCTAATATTTAGCCATAATCTGGCTCGTAGCTCGTCCCCCGTGCAGGCTTTTAAGGTCCAGATGGACTCGAGTGAGCTGCCTCTCGGAGGAGGGTCCTCCTGATGAGGAAGAGGGGCGATGCCCCACGCAGGACCCCCACTGGGAAGAAAGCTGCCCCATGTTCCTCCCCGAGGGGGGTTTGAGTGAAGGTGCTGGGTGTCCGTGCACCTGTCGTGTGGTCCGCGGTTGGTTATATCTGAGGGGCGCAGAGCTGCCGGCTCCAGGAGCCTGCGTCCCAGAACGGCAAACCCGAGGAGGAAAGTGGGGGCTGTGTAGTGAGCTGCTGTGCACTTTCTGTCACCCTAGTTTTGGGGGAAGAGCAAGGGAGGGGAGGATGGAAATTCAGTTTTGTGTTGATTGGATTGAGGTTAAAGCTGTGATTTTCAAATGTTTTCCACCCATGTCTTAGCCAGGGGAGAATCTAGATGGTACAGTAAAAGCCTCTGTGCTGATCTCCAGGGCTCCAGAGGGCACTGCCCAAGGCTCCTTAAAAGCCAGGAGGAGGAGTGCAGGAGTGGCTGGGCTCAGAATAAGTTCCGGCTCACGCTGGTGCTGGGACGTCAGCATGGCCATCCTTCGTGGTCGGTCATAATGGGATTCTTTTTTTTTTTTAAGATTTATTTATTTGAGAGAGAATGAGAGAGAGCATGATGGGGGGAGGGTCAGAGGGAGAAGCAGACTCCCCGCTGAGCAGGAAGCCCGATGCGGGACTCGATCCCGGGACTCCAGGATCATGACCTGAGCCGAAGGCAGACCCTTAACCAACTGAGCCACCCAGGTGCCCCCATAATGGGATTCTTGAATAGACTTTTCTGGAAGGTACCCCGAGAAGTAGACCAGAGCAGACAGTTTGTGAGGAGACCTCCAGCCACCCTCCCATCTTCCTTCTGCCCTGTGCCACCCCCAGCCCCCGTTTCGACCAAGATGCAGGCCCTGGGGCCCCGGTATTGCTTCTAATTCCCATTGCCCTGCCCCTCCAAGCCTTACTCAGAAAATCACAAACCAGTAGGTCAGGAGGGGCCCTCAGACAGTCTCTTCTCTGCCGAACCCAGAGAGGCAGAGCGGGTGGACCAAGGTCACAGCCAACCAGGAGCGGACTTGCAAAGGCACCTGTGCTGCCGGATGCCTGGTCCAGAGCTGTCCCCTCATTAACGAAACTTGTGTTGGGCCCATGAGTGTCCTGGAAAAAAAAAAAAAAAAAGGTTAAATGATTAGATTAAAATGTCCTCACTGAAACAAAACCAAAATTTGGGAGCCAGCTACAACCTTTGCGCTCGTAAAGCATTCGCTTTCACTCTCGTCCCCTGTGACCTCTGGAGTGCCCTTGACCGCTGGGACAGCTCGGCCGCTGGTAATTGCTTCTGCTCCAGAACTCACGGCTCTCTCTGAGCAAGGCGAGAGGCGTGCTTATTTCAGGCAGTGGGTTTCAAGTTTACAGAATTCCAGCATGGCCAAAAGAATTAACATAGCACATTTGAATCGATGACAGCCAAAATCCCACTCTGGTTTATAGCCTGCCTTCTCTCCTTCGTGGTTCTTAGAACAAATCTGAGCTTTCCAAGTGGAAAGCTGTCGGGAGCTTGGAGCGGTTCCATCTTGAAGGCCAAACGTCCCGGGGAGAATGGGCTAATTAGTGAGCTCCCTGGCATCATTGAAAGCTCAGAGGTACAGATAGTAAAGATGACATGTGTGATATTTTATAACCCCGGACACCACGTGGTCCTTGCCTAAACTAGATGCTGGAAGAGCCAGGGAGGAGCCAACCCAAACACGCATCATCTCATTTTACGGGGCTAGACCTTGTTCAGAAAAATCTCTGCAGGCTGTTTCTCTCACCCGTTACAACATGTAATATTGTTTAAAACCACCCAGTGGCAAGATGCCTAAAAATCGTTGGGTTCCGGTTGGCTGTAAACAGATTTCTTCTTTAAAGGCAAAAAAAATTCCCAGTGGAGTATAGGCTTCTATGGAAGAGGAAGTTGAATATAAAAGGTGGATGGAGAAGCCTACAGGACAGACCACCCAATGGCTTTGAATTTTTTTTTTAAGAATTGATTTTTAATTCTTATCCAAGTAATACATATTCATAGTTTATGAAGAAACAAGTACCATATGGCTTTTAATGAAAATTAGCAGTCCCCTAAGTCTGGTTTCCCTAGAAGCAACACTTTCAATCCCTTTAGCTATTGCTTGTTATTTACCTTTGCATTGCAACATAACATGCTTACACTTATTTTCCTTTTTTAAATTAGAAACACCTGCAACTTGCTATTCTGGTAGATGGGGGTCTCGCCCTTCTCCATCCTCCACTTCTTTTCCCTGGTGTGTTTACATCACATTATTTCATGCATGTCTATTCAGTGTAGGTGCAGAAGGACCGTTCACGCCTGAGCCAAGTAATGTGCTATGGTAACACACCCTTTCTTGCCAAAAATTTCCCCTTGGTTTGATAATCTTTGTTTGTTTTTTGGGGTTGTTTTATTTTTTTTATTTTTATTTTTTGGTGTGGCACGTTCTTTAGTAACTTCCTGATGAAAGTAACATGGGAAGTAAATCTTAGAAATTTCTTGAGATTTTTGCATGCCTTAAAATGTCTCCATTCTGCCCGTCCCCGAGTATAGCTGGGTATAGGATTGCTGGTGGAGAGTAACTCCCTCCTACTGCCCCCCAGCTTAGTTGTTGAGACTTCTGGCACCACCCAGATTCCCAAGCCTCTAGATGTGACTTGGGTTTCTCCCTACCTCCCCCGAAGCATTCAAGATCCCTTTCTTCTTAGTGTTCCAAGCTGTCCTGATGGTAGCGTGTCCTCCGTGGTGTGAAGGTCATGCTGGGTTCTCATGGGAAACTTCGTAAATGTTCTTATGATGGTTCACATCCTTTCTTTCTGAGCTGCCTGTTACTTCAGTGTTGCACCTTCCAGCCTACAATCCTTTAATATTTTTTTTATCTTTTCTATGTGTAATCTTTTTATTTTGGGGATCAGATCTCAGGGAGAGGTCTTCAGCTTTATCTTCTCGCATACCTGATGGATGTTTAATGCTTAATTTCCAGAATAGGTTGTTGCTGTTCTCTTGTTCCTGTTTTATCATGTCCTGTTCCTGTTTTATGGATGCAGCTCTTCTCTCCCTGTGGATGTTCATGAGAGTGGCTTCGGGGAAGTTCTTTTCTGCTCCCTGTACTGGCTTTGTCTCCTCTAAGTGTCCTTTCTCTTGGTTAGTCTCAGGCTCTGTCTTTCACGTTGCAGGCTGGTGGTTCTGTGGGTCTGTTCATATTGAAGAGTGATCCATCAGAGCACAAATTGAAAGCTCTGTGTATCAACCAGTGGGCGTTTCTGTAGGGTCACGGGGTTGGCACCTGGACTCTCCATGGGAGGACCCCACGTATCAATTGCAGGTCTTTTCTCTAGGACTCATTGTGTTTCTTTCGAGATATTTTCACTTCTCTCCTGCCTGGGAAGGAGGGACATCCATAGAGCTGCTACTGGCCGATGCAGTGTCCTCATGCAATTTCAAAAAAGGCATTCGCTCTGGGTGGCTGACTTAGAGAAAGATACCACCTCTGGGCAGAAGCCACCCATAGGCACTTGGCTTGATTGGCAGATGGCATCTCCTGCCCCTTTCTCCAGCGAGATGTAGACCTGAGCTAGGGCAAGGCTTGAGGAGCAGAGCAAGGACTAGATTTTTGCTCCCGACCATTCCCTTAGCCAAGCACCTTTGTGCAGCGCGCAGACCGTAGAGCCAGACCCGGAGATCCTAGCACGCGTGAATGCTCGTGTCCCGGCCCGAGCAGGCAGGTTCATCACGGTCAGCACTTAGACTCGTTGAATTGCTCCTGCCTTGCCGTGCCCAGCGTCCCCGGGGTGGAGCTCCTCTGATTCCCCCATGGAGTAGGACCGCAGCTGCTCAGTGGCGTGCCCCCTGCCAGTGTGCACGGTGGTCGGGTCCTCTGCCCGCTCACTTCTCCAGCACCTCTGCCCCGCTACGCATGGGCTGGCATCTCTCACCTACTCTCATCCCCTCCTACCCCATTGTCTTCCTTCCTTTGCTCCTATCTTCATGGGCTTTCACGAGAGCTGAAAGGAGCCCTTGTGGTCAGCACACCATCTTGAACCGCAGATCCCACTTGAGCCTCCTCACCACTTGGCTGGGTGGCTCGCTGCTCTGTGCACCTGTCTGTGAGCCCGCCCTGAGTCTAGCTGGGGCCATGGCAGCAACCACCCTGCCGAGCTGGGGCCGGGTGCCCTCGCATCATTCCGAGCCAGCTGCCGGAGAGGGTTGAAAGGCATGCGGAAGCTCGGCTGGAAGGCCCCAT
The DNA here is from genome assembly GCF_004348235.1 of Phoca vitulina. Lineage (NCBI taxonomy): Eukaryota > Metazoa > Chordata > Mammalia > Carnivora > Phocidae > Phoca > Phoca vitulina. Next base: position 62,554,372 of record NW_022589710.1, on the reverse strand, counting down.
GTACGAAGTGATCCTCCTTCCTCTCCTCTGTGTTCACCCCCTGCCCCCAGACAGTTGCATCTCCCACCTCCCCACAAGCTCTAGTCTGAGTGTCCGGCAGTTTCCAGGTTTCCCTCACCACCCTCGATTCATGTAGAAAATAAACAGTCCACACTCGTGTCTGCCAACCAACAGGGTCTTCTCTCTCTGCTGGGCAGCTTCGTGGAACTTGGTGAGGATCGCTTCCTGTGCTGGCCAGAGCTGGCATCTGTAGGGGGACGGGTTCCCGCCAGGACTTGGAGCCCTCACTGCCCAGGACAGCCACCCGGACACATGGTGCTGCTCCATTTTTGGGGTGCAGCAAATTTCCACCAGCCCTCTCCCCCCGCACAGTGCGTGCCTGCTCCTTGCAAGGCCAGAGCGTATTAGAAAGCAGAAGCGTTTAGCGGCTGCCTCTTCCAGCAATCTTTATAAGTCATAGAATATTCGATAGCCTTAGGGATCTCATAAGGGTCTATCACTTTGAGCAACAAGAACACTGAAGGTCAGGAAGGGGACGTGACTCGTCACACTGCTAGTGAGTGACCCCAGGGTGGTCATCTTGATTCCCAATGACATTTTCTACAAAACTCCATCCTCCAGCCCCTGAAGCTTCCCTGCTCCTCCCTCCTTGCCAAGAACTCAGAACGTCACGAAGCTAATCTCTCAAACACAAATCGGAATAAACAAGTAAAGAAGGTATCTTACTGAATATCAGAAAGCATCAAAGCTTCTTCGGTAAGAACTCTTCTCTTTCCGTGGTGACGTCACTGGAGTGCAGTCCCATGACAGGACGCTTTTCACGCAAGCTCAGTTTTTCTTGGATCTTGGAGGCCTGCTGGAGTTTTGAGATGTGGCCTCTCTCTCTTTCTGCCTAGAGACCTTCCTCAGGGGTCTGTGCCGAATTCCCTACCTGTACTCAGCTTCACATCCTGAAGTCCCCAAAGTGGGTTGCACTGAGTTTCAGGCCAGCGTGGCTTCTCAGAACCTTCTCGGCGATGCTCTTGCCAGGAAGCGAGCCCATAAAGCTCTCCAGGTCCAGCTGTGTTCTTTCTCTTTCCCCGACATTGCATAATCGCTGCTGAAACCGCCTTTAGGGGAAGATTTAAGATCCTGGGCCTGCAGCTGCCATGCGGAGCCCCCGCAGAATAGCAGGTTATTCGTCCGGCCCTGCAGCCGGTGAGCGGGGCAGCTCTGATGACGAGGGCCAGGAGCCCGGGCGAGACACTGAGGCTGAGAGCTGGAGGGGCGGTATCGTGCTTATTTGCTGAAAATTGCTGCAGAGTTTTTCTTCCCAGTTAGCCAAGGGAGGGAGCCAAGAAAGGAGACGTAGCTTCTTTGCTGGACGCTGAGTCCACAGATCTTTCGAGTCGGCCTTGTCAGTCATTTCCTTGAGGAAGGACAGCAGTTCAGGGAAGTGAGCCTGGTGCCTGAGAAGCACGGGCTTGGGCTGAGTTGGGCCCCAGATCTTCCATTTCTGTCGTGTGCAGATTCAACGTGAGCGCTCAGCCCGCCTTGCTGTGACTTTTCAGAGCTCCCCACTGACCGTCAGGCCTTGTCATTTCTCCTGCGTGGGCTTGGGGTGAGCTTGGTCGAGTAATTGGGCAAAGGCTTAGAGACTCAGAGCTCCCGCTTCTCTGAGAGCCGGCGGAGGACCATTCGAGTTCCTGTGCGCCCCGGCCCGTCCAGCGGTCAGCAGACCCCGCAGAGCCAGGGAGACTGACTTATAATTTGCTCTGAGAACCTTGATGAAAACACATCAGGCAAGCAGTTCTCACCAGCCCAGGGCTGTTGCATCAACAAGCCAGGAAACATCTTTGGGTATGGGGAGGAGACAACCAGTATTTTGTGCTGTTTGACCACGTTCTTCTTAAATACAACACTACTCAGCCATCCGGGGGCTGATCCCACTGCGAACTTTTTAAATTCCTGACACCCAGAAGCCAAGTCTAGCTTTCATCTCGCAGGGGTCTGCGTAACTGAAACCATTTTCCTTACATCACAATTCCCTTTCCTCCTCCTCCGAGAGGTGTCCTGGGCTCCAGAAAGCGCAGGTTTGGGAATCAGCCAGATCTAGGTCTGAGTCCCTGCTCTGTCACCTGGTATCTGGATGATCATTAAGCTCTCCGAGTGTCTTCTGCGCAGAGCAGACCCTGCGTACATCCTCGTTGAATGAATAATGCTTCCTTGCAAGTTTGCCTCGAAGCTGTAAAGTGTCCAGCAGCTCCTTGCTCTGAATTCCCCTCCTCTCTGAGCTTTGCAGACACCTCCTTTCCTTATGTTCCATTGACCAAAGCTTCTTGAAGCCTCTCCAGCCCACCTCCATCCCACCAACTGCTCTGTCTCATATCTAACCCAAACCTTTTAAAGAGGAAGTTGAGGAGCGCCTGGGGGGCTCAGGCAGTGGAGTGTCCAGCTCTTGGTCTCAGCTCGGGTCTTGATCTCAGGGTCATGAGTTCAGGCCCCATGTTGGGCTCCACGCTGATTTCAAATGCTGATTTTCATCCTGGACTTCACTGCTTAGAAGATAGTTACACCCTAAGGATGTTCTGATTCTTGATGGCTTTGGCCAAGTTGGCATCTGTGGGTGGAGATTCCCAGAGCTGGGAAGGTGGGAACTTGGTTAGTCAGGTTGCAGTTCCCCACCACATGTCCTTCTCCCCCCTCCCAAATTTCTGCACACCACTCCCAACCCCATACCAAAACCACTCAGATGTCTCCTTCATGCTTGCATAAAAATGACTGAAGATGACCCAGATTCATGTTTTCGCCTATGGTTGCAAATTTGCAACCAAAATGACTGCCTCTAAAGAACAGCCAGCAGTAAAATCTCAGCGTCTAACCTCAAAAACTTCAGCCACCAGTTAACTAGCCATCCTGCCTGAGCTAATCACCTTTCCAACCCAAACACATGCTTTTTTTTTTTTTTTTTTAAGATTTATTTATTTATTAGAGCAAGTACGAGTTGGGGGAAAGGCAGAGGGAGAGAGAGAATCTCAAGCAAACTCCATGCTGAGTTCGAAGCCTGATACGGGGCTTGATCTCATGATCCTGAGGTCATGACCTGAACTGAAACCAAGAGTCAGATGCCCAACTGACTGAGCCACCCAGGCGCCCTCCAACACACGCTTTTTCAGAGCAGGAAATTAGGCTCTCTCCTTCAAAACACAAACACACTTCATTGGGCTGGGCAGAGCACAATTAAAATAAGGATGGAGGATTTGAATTACTTGGATGAAGCCATAATTGGTTGGTCTGTGAGATAGGAATACTTATTTTTCCTTTGTTTTAAGTTTAAAAGTTGTGATTTTTACACTGTTGCAAAAACAGAAATATCTTTTGATTGGTTTATTGCATTTGCAGTGGCTCGGACTTCTTTTAGCCCCACCCAAAGTCAATAAGAGCATATCCTCTGCAAGACTGTGCTATAAGGAAGAACAGCCGCAAAGGCCTGTATTCTTAAATGTCATGCGAGGATTGAACCAAAGGAAGACGCTGGGCGTTTCTGTAACCTGGGAGTTGACATTGTTCCAAAGTAGGACAACACCGGCCTGAGCATCAGGAACCTACATCCGGACTCTGACTCACCTGCTGTGACACCTTGAATAATTCATTTACCATTCTGGGTCGGAAGTTGGAAAATCTTTTAAAAATTCCTTCCTAGGTTTAAAAATCCAAAGGTTAACAAGGTAGATTTTTTAAAAAATCTCAGTAAGTGACCTATTTGCTTAAAATAAATGCATCTCTGTATTTCTAAGTGAAATCCAAAGCTTAGAACATTGCTTCTGGGTTTTGTATCTGATAAAGGTGCCTTCAGAAAGGGTTTGGTAAAACAAAGCTTAGTCTGTTAAGGTGTGGGAATGAAAGTTGGAGTAGAATGAAGGAGATCTGCTTCCTAGGGCTCCCAGACCTAAACTGGTCTCCTTAAATTAAGTCCACGTCGGAGGCAGTTTGCCAGGGAAATCTGTCCCAGATGCCAAAGTTCAGCAGTAGGAACAAAGAACTATAAACAGGACCTTCCTACCCTTCCCATCTTTTCCCCCTTCCCCTGGTGGACTCAAAATTAACCGGTGCAAAAATCCCACTCGTGTCGGGCTGTTTGCATTGTAACATTGGATCCTTCAGCCGAAGGCTGGCACGTTAGTGGAGAATGTTCCAGAGTGGGCCCGCACCTGTGGGGCAGGGTGCCGTGAGGAGGAGGCCTGCCTTTTGCGCTTGAAATCACACCATAAGACAGTGCCTGCATCACTTGCCTTGCAGCCAAAGACAAATAGGAACCATGGTTGTTCCCTCCCGTGTGTCGTGTGTCGTTTGGACAGATGACTAAGCCTGGCAACAGTTTCCTCTGAGCCTGTTCTCGAGGATGGTGACAGGAGTTTGCTTCAAGGTCTGTAATATGTTTAACAGATTCAATACTACTGTTTCTTTTAACATCATGGCAAAGCTTCAGGGACAATGTCTGAACATTTTTATGGAGAGCGCTAAGAGAACTATGGAGAAAAAAGTGAGATGTTATTTTGTAGAACAAGGATTATTTTGTCTATTGAGTATATATATATATAGTCGTAGCTTTGTAAAAAGGGATCTTTGTAAAAAAAAAAGATTGTATGAATGTGCCCTCTTATTTATTGATTATTGTAAATGAAGATATAAATGACTATTTGCATAATTTGTACCTGTAGGAAGTTAACTGGAGTATTTGCTATTTGACCGTTTTCTATTAAGGAATAGTAGGCTCGGTGCTATGATGAATGGTCTTGGAAAATCCCATGTATTCTTAAAATTTTTAAGTATAAATTTCACGAACTGTCCATTTCCTTGATGATAACTTTTATTTCCCTGCGTGTCGGTGTCTTTGCCAGTCAGAAATTGCACCGTCTTTCCAGTGTCTCACCCACGAGGACTGTGGCCAGGGTCAAAGTGAAGCCAGTTGGCTTTCGAGCTGTAGAGATTGTTGGGAATGTGCCCCTTCTGACCATGAACTCGCCTTGAGCCTTGGCGCGGGAAGCTCCCAGAAGACCCCTCGGTAGTAAGCAGCATAACAATAGCTACAGGCTCTGTAGTTACACTGCCTGGACCTGATCTGTCTCTTACCAGCCCTCCGGCCCACAGCAAGGGACGCTGGTAGCCCAGGCTCCCCCAGAAAACAGAGCCCAAGTAAAGCTTATGTGCAAATGCACCGTGGAGGGGGTGAGTGTAGTCCCAGGGCAGCAAGAGTGAGGCAAGGAAAAGAGGGAAAGCAAATTAAAGGCAGGGCACCGTATTTGTTGCTCATCTGCTAGGAATCAGGCGCTGTTCTGGCTGCTGAGAATCCAGCAGTAAATGAAACCAAAGTCTTGTGCTCATGGGGCTTGTCCTCATGGAGCTTACATTCTTTTTTTTTTTTTTTAAGACTTATTTATTTTAGAGAGAGCGAGCGAGCAAGCAGGGGGAGGGACAGAGGGAGAGAGAGAGAATCCTGAAGCAGACTCTCTGCTGAGGGCAGAACCCGACACGGGGCTCGATCCCAGGACCCTGAGATCATGACCTGAGCCAAAATCCAAAGTCAGCCGCTTAACCGACTGAGCCACACAGATGCCCCTGGAGCTTCCATTCTAAGTCAGGGGGAGAGAGACCTGAACAAAATAAGTAAAATATACAGCATGTCACATATATATCAGTGAGAGCTAGAAGAAAGTCAGGGAAGGGGGATCGGGTTGGGAACAGGTGGGGAGGTGAACAGTATGAATAGTCAAGAAGGCCTCACTGTGGGACAGGCGTCTGACTAAAGGCCCAAAGGAGATGCAGGGACAAGTCCCTCAAATGTCTGGGGAAGAGCTTTCCAAGCAGCGGTTAGAGAGGCACTGAGATGCGTCCACGGCCGGTGTTCTTAAGGGACCCCGCGAGTCCCATGGGGCCAAAGCAGTGAGTTGGGGGTAGGAGGAGAGGTCGGCGCTCACTGCATCGGGTCAGGCAGGGCCTTGTAGGATGTCAGAAGCACTTTGGCTTTTACTCTGAGTGAGCTGGGACCCGCGGGAGGGTTTGAGCACGTGGGACTTACTTACATTTTAGCAGGCTGGGCTGCCACCATGAGAGTAGATGCTGGGGGACAAGGGCAGAGCGCGGAGCCAGCTCGGAGGCCTTTCGGCAGGGAAGGGAAGAGAGGACACTGCTATGGGCCACGGTGGAGAGCAGCACCTGTTTGGATGTATTTTGGAAGCAGACCCTCTGGAGTTGCCAATGGATTGGGTGTGGCGTGCAAGAGAAGAAGAGGGTCAAGAAAGGCTCTGAGGTTTGGCCTGAGCGGCTGGAACAGTGGGGGTGCTGTGCGCCGAGGTGGGGGGTTGTGGAAGGGGCAGGTTTGGAGCATGTTAAGTTATGATGCCTGTTGGATGTACCCCTTCTCTCTCCTTGCCCAAGGGTTCTCAGCCCACAGTGCGGGGAATGCCCCGGGGTGACCCATCATCAGTCAACACTGGGTATGTCCCACCTTGGGGTTTGGATCCCAGGTCCCCAGCACACCAACCAGCCATTCCCACTGGCATCCCATGGAGCCTCCACCTTTGCGCCCCCCTGCCCCCCCACATGGGCATTCCCACCTCTCACCTTGCTGTCTTGGCATTTTTCATCTTCTGAACATGATTTAATCTCTGATTTTGGCCTTGTGGGAAGCCTGCTCCCTGCTTGAATGGAGGCGAGGAGAAAATGCAGGGTGAAAGCACATCCAACTATCTGGCCACATTAAGAAGTGGGGGGATCATGCCAGGAAGATATTTCCTGCGCTGGGCCTGCCAAAGCCTATAACCAGCTGCACGTAGTCATGTTTCAACTTGACGGTTCTACCCTATTTTGGACAGCGTGACTGTGCCATAAAAAGGTCAAATGTGAAGCCAGGGTGACATTTTCCTTCCCAGGAATGGCTGTAACATTTAGAATTAATTTCAGTAGCCTCTGACAGAAAGCCCACAAAAGCACTGGCTTAAACACGACCAAAGTTGTACTGTTGTCTGTTTTAGGAGAGAGGCCATCAATCCAGGGTTGGCTGGTGGCTTCCCTGTCCTCAGTGCCCCCAGCACTCTCGCTGCATCACCCCTAGACTGCCATCCTTGTCCTCACGCTTCAAAATGCTGTCCGTCCCACCCCACAAATGACCCAGGCATATTTCATGCTGTAGGATGGCAGAAGGGGCAGAAGTCGGCCACCCTGCTTTTAAGACTCCCCGGGAGAACCAGACAACACACCACCTCTCCTGTCATCACTGAGCTGCTAGGGGGTCAGGAGAGGTGTCCTTTGGCTGAATACTCTGCTACACGGACTTCTAACAGGAGGGGGACGTAGCTGGGGACAGGCAGCCTCGGCGACACTTCCTAAGTCCTGGCTGTCAGGTTGGGCCACTTGGCTGCAGCTTCTCCATTAAATGCGCTTGTGTGGAAGGCGTCCTGGGTGCACAGGCCCAGTGTTGGTGATGAGGACAGGAAAAAGGTGAAGTCCAGCCCCTGAAGGAGCCAGCGAGTAGCTGGAGAGCAAAGCGGCATATATGGGGGCCGTTGGCTACCATTTCTTGAGCACTTTCCTAGGGCCATAGAGACCCTTTCCACCATCATCAAACACAACATCCCAGGTGGGGGGTGGCCCTGTCCTGCGCATGAGAAGGTTGAGGTTGGATAAAATCAATTCACTCACATGCTGCCCAGAGGGGTTAGAATAAGAACTTGGGGTCACCAGACTTTGTCCACATCAGCCTGCCTTTTGGCTCCCAGCTGTGGCCCCCCCCAACAAGAGGACGTGAACTGGCGCCTGGGATCCATGGCTGCTCCCAGAAAGAACAGCCCCCCAGGATTCCGGTCTGAAGCCCACAGCCTGCCAGGGGCAAGAAAACTGGATAGGACAGCTTCCCCTGCTACCCTGTGCCAGGCAGGGGTCAGTTCTCCTGGGGACCTCGGGGAAGTCTCTAACTTTCCTGGGCCTCAGATCCTTCAGATGCGAAATGAAAATAGTAAGAGGCCCATTGTGAGGATTGAAATGAGCAACTGTCTGTGAAAATCCCCAAGATGACCCAACGACAGGCTTCTACTATAAGCCTGTATCCTCCAACATCGTCAAAGCACCAGACAGGACTGAACCAAATCAGACTCTCCCTCTCTTTCAAACACTCCAGAAGCCCTGGACACCAATTGGCGGGGAGGGGGACCGAATCTCCAAATGTCCTCCTATGTACAAAATGTGAAATGGTGGCCGGCACTGCATTCCCGGGACCAATGAGACCTCAAACCAGAGAGAGACACCCCATCACATAGGTGCTATGGAAAACGTTCAGCTTTTCTAAATTAAAAAAAAATAATGATAGCTTTCACTTTTACTATGTATGTGATAAGTGGCATAAAAGTCTAGGCTGCCCTTCCTCCCCAGCACATCCTATAACTTGTGGTTTAAAGTTGTTACTGGGGCGCCTGGGTGGCTCAGTCGTTAAGCGTCTGCCTTCGGCTCAGGTCATGATCCCAGGGTCCTGGGATCGAGCCCCGCATCGGGCTCCCTGCTCGGCGGGAAGCCTGCTTCTCCCTCTCCCTCTGCCTGCCGCTCTGCCTACTTGTGCTCTCTCTCTGTCAAATAAATAAATAAAATCTTTAAAAAAATAAAAAAAATAAAAAAAATAAAGTTGTTACTAAAAGCTAATTCACGCCCGGATCTGTGGGCCAGGTAGGTGGGGTCTCCGCATCAGTTAGGAAATCCATTCAGCTGCATGTTATAGAAACTCGGCCCCAGAAGCCTCACCACAGAGGCTTTAATTTCTCTCCCAGGCCATTGAAATAGGTGGTTCTGAGGTGTAGCAGCTCCGTGATGTCACCAGTGTCTCAGGGTTTATTCTGCCACTCTTAGCATGTGGCTTTCACCCTCATGGTCTCTTCTGGTCAAAAGATGGTCTCTGCAGCCCCAGCCTCCCATCTCTGTGCCAGAACAGCAGAAGGAAGCCCCAAGGAGAAAGTGGAACAGTCCTGGTAGACTTCCATGTAAGTCCTATTGGCTGACACTGTGGGACATGACCAGCCCTGGGCAGCAAGGGAGGTTGGGAAATGTAGTTCTGTAGCTAAGACTTTGCTTCCTGTGCAGAAGGACCTGTCGACAGAGAAGAAGGAGAGAATGAACATTGGGGAGGCAGCTGGTTGTATCTGTTCCAGCCTCCCCTCATCCATCTTGGGGATTGGGGTTACCTCATTCTTTTCCAATGGAACACCAAATAATAATGACCACTTATTAAGTGTCTATTATGAACTAGGAAGTTTGTCAGACCCTTGGTGTTCTTTTTCAATCTTTGCAATAACCCTGAAGGCAGATTATTATCGTCCCCATTTTATTTTATTTTTTAAAAGATTTATTTATTTATTTGAGAGAGAGAATGGGTGGGGGGAGCAAAGGGAAAGGGAGAGAGAGAATCCCAAGCAGACTCCCTACTGAGCTTGGAGCCCAGTGGGCTCCATCCCAGGACCCTGAGATCATGACTTGAGCTGAAATCAAGAGCCAGCTGCTTAACCGACTGAGCCACCCAGGCACCCCTATCATCCTCATTTTATAGATGAAGAAATAGAGGCTGAGAAATGTCAAAGGTGAGAAGATCTAAGTCTTAACCCTGAGGTCTCCTTAAAATCGAACTTTCCGCTAGAGCCCAATATACATCTTGATTATTGCCTCAGAGGAAGGGATGGTGCTGAGAGATTTTCACGCTGAAGATCATTCTTCTAAATTCAGCATCTTTCGTTTTCCGCTTGCTCCTCGGCTGCCTGTCCCATGGGTTCACTCGCTGATATAAACAATCTGCTATCCAGTCTCAGATGGCCATCTGCATTATTTTTGGTTCCCGCGAATATTTTTGTAGCAAAACGCCTGTGAACACAAGTGTTTGAAAGTTCACCTCTGTTTCTTGAGGTCCAAGGGAGCCTGGGTCTTAAGGAAACTGATCAGTCAAAATCCTTCGTTCCAAGCAAAAGCAATTGACTCTGGACGATGAAGCACAAAGAAGTAAATGAAAAGGATAGAGGTGGGGTAGTTAATAATGCTGGAGGGTTTTTGTTTGTTTATTGTTTGTATAATCAAAGGCTATGCATTCTCCCCAAATCAACTAAGTAAGTAAATAAAAGGATATGGGCTTGCTCATAGGACTGTTGGCAGAGGTAGAGAATGGAATTTGAAGCTAAAGCTTTGAGAACAATACCCAAGTTGGATGAGAAAAATCTCTGCATTTGTGGTGCCCCGTCAAGCCCCAGGGAAAAGCACCCGCGATACCCCTCTGCTGCCCTTTCAGCACCAGGAGCTCAACTTTGCAAAAGCTTCCACTACCACTGCCTCCCCCAAAGCCAGGTGCCCGCCACCACGTCTCATCCTGGGAAACAGGACTCCACAAGCAGGAATTTCTCGAAGTGCAGAAGATTGTTCAGAAGATGACGGGCTGGCGACACGAAGGACCCTTGTGGTGATGGAAATGTTCTGTATTAGCCTGTATCAGTGTCACCATCCTGGTTGTGATACGTTACTATACATTTGCAGGATGGTCCTATTGGGGAAACTGAGTAAAGGGTACACAGGATCTCTGTATTATTTTGAAGGAAAAGAAAAGTTCTTCTCTACCCTCAAGGTCTTCCAGCTGGACTAAGAATTAAATTTACATGAGACAGATTAACAGGAGGAAAAAAAAACGTTTTATTACGTGCTCACAGAAAACTTCGAGAGCTCTAATTAATAGGGAATTCTAGTTTGGGCTGGGGTAGTAAATTAGTAAAAAGTAACAAGGGTAGTCTCTACAGGCTTCCTGGCTCTAAATTTCCCACCTCTGGTGGTAAGGATGTCTGTCTACCTCCTGGTACAAGGAGGGTACCTTTCACATGGGACATTTATTTACTGCTTTCAAGAGGATGGAGGAAGTTCTGATTGTCCTTCTTGCACTGGCTGTCTCTTAAGTGACTTTTATTTAAAATAACCAATATGCCAAGAGGCACATTTGGGGGCAGCCTGCCGTTGACCCCTACAATTTCTTGCAACTACCTGTGAATCTACAATTATCTCAAAAAAAAAGTTTAACTGTGAAAGATTGTTAAGAGAATAAAAAGACAGGCCACAGACTGGGAGAAAATATTTGAAAGACGTATCTGGTAAAAAAAAAAAAAAAAAAGGACACGTAGGGGCTCCTGGGTGGCTCAGTTGTTAAGCGTCTACCTTGGGCTCAGGTCATGATCCCAGGGTCCTGGGATCGAGCCCCGCATAGGGCTCCCTGCTCGGCGGGGAGTCTGCTTCTCCCTCTCCCACTCCCCCTACTTGTGTTCCCTCTCTCGCTGTGTCTCTCTCTGTCAAATAAATGAAATCTTTAAAAAAAAAAAAAGGACATGTATTCAAAATATTTTTAAAAAAAAACAAAAACCAGCCAAACAAAAAACAAACCCTCTTAAAACTCAATAAGAAAACAACCCAATTAAAAAGTAAGAAAAAGACCTGAACAGATACCCCACCAACAGAAATCTACAGATGGCAAGTAAGCATTTAATAGGATGCTCAACATCATAGGTCATTAGGGAATTGCAAATTAAAACGAGATCGAACTTCACATCTATTAGCATGGCCAATGTCCAGAATACTGCCAACCCCAAATGCCAGAAAAGATACAGAGCAACAGAAACTCATTCATTGCTGTTGGGAATGCAAAATGGTATCACCATCTTGGAAGACAGTTTAGCAGTTTCCAACAAAGCTAAGCATACTGTTAAAAAAAAAAAGTTCAACTGAGTAAATTTGAAGGTCTAATTGGTTTTATTAAACAACTCAAGAATCGAGCAACAGCCCATGAAGCAAGTAGAGAGATGCTCAGAAGAGTTGTACCAAATGGAAGGTTTTCATAGGCAGGAGGGTGATGCAGGAAGTTACTAGCAAAAGAAAAGAAAGGATTGTTTCAACCAGAACATCTTCTTTTGGTGGGGGAGGGGAGGGAAGGGCAGGGTTTGTATCACGCAGATGATCTCACTACTGCTGATCCGAAATGTCCTGGGGGACTTGTAAAAGGTCACGTTCTTGGAAGAGGTTGAAATTGTAGTTAAATCTTCATTTGCTATCCTGGGGGGCAAAAGACTCCCATCTGGGCTTGTTCTTTCTTTTTTAACAATTGTCTTACCAAATGATCCAGCAATCATGCTCCTTGGTATTTACCCAAATGAGTTGAAACTTCTTTCCATACAAAACCCCATACATGGATGTTTATAACAGCTTTATTCATAATTGCCCAACCTTGGAAGCAACTAAGATGTCCTTCAACAGGTGAGTAGATAAACAAATCGTGGTACATTTATACAATGAGATGTTATTCAGCGATACAAAGAAATGAGCTATCAAGTCATGAAAATACACGGAGGAACCTTACATGCAAACTGGTAACTGAAGAAAGCCAGCGTGAATAGGCTACACACCTTATGATTCCAACTACAGTACATGACATTCTGAAAAAGGCAAAACTATGGAGACAGTAAAAAGTTCTGTGGTCGCCTAGGTTCACAGGGGAGAGTGACAGGGAAGAACTGGCAGAGCGCGGGCTTTTTGATGAAACTATTCTGCACGATTCTGTAATTGTGGGTACATGTCATTATGCATTTGTCAAAACCCCCAGCCCTACCCTCCCGTAAAGTATGGACTTTGGGTGACAATGATGTGTCGGTGCAGGAAAGCCGATTGTAACAAATGTACCCCACTAACGCGAGATGTTAAAAATAGGAAAATTGTAGAATTGTGCAGTAGCGCACACGGACACTCTCTGTACATTTTGCTCAATTTTTCCTTAAGCCTAAAACCGCTCTACACAATGAAGTCTATTCAATTTTTTTTTAGCTTAATTAAAAAGAGAAAAGAGTGATAACCATGATTACAACAGGAAGTTACTACAGAATTACGTCAAGAGGTTAGAGGTACACTGCTGCCCCGAAGAGTCAAGTCACATAAGACAAAGAACAAATCCTAAAGGAACCCATGGGGGGAAATGACAACTAAAGAAATATAAAAGTACCACTTTACACATTTTAAATTCACAGAATGCAAATTGAGGCGCTATTTTACACATGCTAAATCAGCGTACAATTTCAGATGCCACCTGGCATTCGCCAAAGCTGTGGGGAGTGTGATAGGATAATTTCCGACTAGTAGGAGTCTACTTCATAAACACTTCCACTTGCTGTGTGCTGAGCAAGATGCTCATGCGTTTTGACCAGAAAATTCTAGAAATTTATTCTAAGGAATGTTTTCTGAGAACCCAATTCTACAGAAGTTAAAAACCTATTGAGGAATATTATTGTTCAGGAAGACTGCCCTGGTGTCTCCAATAAATTGATATTTTAAAAAAGTGGGTGGGGGGGGGGAGATGTTACAGGATAGAGGAGACTTAGAAGACATAACAGCCAAATGCAACGTATGCACTTCGTCTGGGCTCTGATTTGAATGAAGTGTAAAACGATACTTTTTAGACCTATGGAGAAATTTTAATATGGACTGGAAAGGAGGTGATATTGACAAATTATTGTTCATTTTGTGATGTAAAAAGTGGCAGATGATTATGTTTTAAAAAGTCATTATCAAAGAGGCATTTTGAAGTATTTATAGGTAAAATGTCATGCTAAAAATAATCCAACTTTTATGGTATGTATATTTTACCATGATTTTCTAAAACCCATAAATATATGTAGTGGTGGGGAAAGGGGGTATGGGAATGAAATAAGATTGGTAAATGTTGACAGTGGCTGAAAATTTATGATGATGTGGCCATGTGATGAAGATCTGACCAATAAGATTCAAGAGAAAGTGACATGACACACGTGCTAGTCATCGGTCTTGCTCTTAAAAAAAAAAAAAAAAAACTCCATGTACACGTGTTCCCCCGATCTTTGCCATTTCCCACACCTACCCTGGGGGAGTCAGAAGGAACCAAGGAATCCTGACCCTTCTGTTGTCCCCTCATCTGAGAAGTTCATTCTTCATTGCATATAGATAAGAGTGAAGGATAGTTCATCTCCCTGGATCATTTCAGGACCAATTTCTAGGACTGTATCAAGTGGGCATTTGTTTGGAAGTTACTCATTGAACACACTCTCCCCAGCTTAGTTTAAGTGTGGTAAATCACAGGGCATCCATGAACTTCACAGACAGAAGCTAGGAACTTTTAGTGTCAGCTTATTTAGGAATTTTCTTAGCCACTTGCTCGGTGAATACAGATTATGGAAAATTTGTATGCAGCATCTACGATGTGCCAAGCACTGTGTGAGTCCGAAGAAAACATATTAATAAGGTATTAATTCTCCCTCTTTTAAAGATGGTGTCATCTGGTGATTTAATTTATACAAGATTAAAGACAGAAATATGTGCAATATTGTTAGAAAATAGATCTTTCCAAGACCAAGCACAATGCTATTATTTCTGATTAGGTATAAAATTCTCTGCTTGCTTCAATCTAGCAGTGAAAGAATGGAGTTACTATGGAGTTACTATTCAGAATTTTTTTAACTGCAAAAACATTATAACAACAAAAATATTTTATTTTTATTTTTTTTTTTAAGATTTTTAATTTATTTATTTGACACAGAGAGAGAGACAGCGAGAGAGGGAACACAAGCAGGGGGAGTGGGAGAGGGAGAAGCAGGCTCCCCACTGAGCAGGGTGCCCGATGCGGGACTTGATCCCAGGACCCTGAGATCATGACCTGAGCCAAAGGCAGACGCTTAACGACTGAGCCACCCAGGCGCACCACAACAAAAATATTTTAAAGGAGACAATTCCACTGGTAATCACTTAATACATGTATTTAAAATTTTCTATTTAAGTCTGTCCTTGTTTATATTTACGTACAATTTTTACAAAGCCTAAGCAGAGCATATAGAGAAGTTTATACTTGGAAATATTTGGTCCAACCCTCCCTTCACTCAAACATTTTTCATATTTTTATATGAACTGCTTACATATTTTGATGGCTGCAGAATATCCCATCGTTCTGATAGCATATTTTGCTTAGTTACTATCTTTACGTTTGTTATTTAGGTTGTTTTGAATATTTTACCATGATTTAAAAAAAGGCTACAATAAACAACTTCGTGAATTTAACCTTTTCCTTTTGGAGTATTTCTTAGCAAAAGTTCCCAGGAATATAATCACTAGTTCAAAGAGTGATTTATTTTTATGTTTTCTGCCAAGTCGATTGCCAAAGGAATTGCACCAATTATTATTACTAGGAATACAGCAGTTTTAACAGAATGTCACCATATTTGAGCATTTCCACATGCATTTTTGGTTAACTTAGAAAATATCTTTTAGAAATATATTTATAAAAATATGTCTTCTGGGGCACCTGGGTGGCTCAGTCATTAAGCCTCTGCCTTTGGCTCAGGTCATGATCTCAGGGTCCTGGGATCGAGCCCGCATTGGGCTCCCTGCTCAGTGGGAGGCCTGCTTCTCCCTCTCCCACTCCCCCTGCTTGTGTTCCCTCTCTTGCTTTCTCTCTCTCTGTCAAAAAAATAAATAAAAATCTTTTAAAAAAAGTCTTTTTTTTTTTTTTTTGGCTTTTTTAAGATTACAAATGGGATTGACCTCTTTATTTGAAAGTTGACTGCCCTTCTATGAAATATAACTGTCCTTTGCAGACATTATCCATCAGGGTCTTGAAGATATCATTGCATCTCTGGCTCTTTTTTTCTTCTTCAAGGCTTTATTTTTTTAGAATAGTTTTAGTATCATAGCAAAATTGAGAGGAAAGTACAGCAATTTCCCATACACTCCTGGCCCCCCCCCCACACAGTTAACCTCCCCATTATCAACATCCCCCACCAGAGTGGGACATTTGTTACAACTGATGAACCTACAGGGACACATAGTAATCACCCAAAGTTCACAGTTTACATTAGGGTTTATCTCTGGCTTTGAAGTCTATTACTTGTACCAATTGCTTTCAATAGCAGTACAATTTTTAGGGAAACTCTTTAATTAAACATTTTCTGACAATGTAAAGCTAACAAGGATAACCAGGGCAAGTGAGTCCCATGGCTTTTTAATATATTTAAGCAAAAAGTATGAACGGATTAATAGATGCTAAAATGTTAATAATTTCACATGATATACGAAATACAGACTAGATCACCATGAAATATATAGCTCCATCTACTGTAAGTACTTTGAATTGGATATCTCTGAGTTTTGTACTTTATGGACCTTAGTTTATTTTCATCCTGAATTTAACTTGGGAGTTTTGTAAGCGATTTCAAGCTCAGAGCATTTTGCTAGACTCTAAGGCATTTAAACATAATTAACAAGAGGATGCTGCCCCTCAGATCTCCTAGCTGAATGTTTTGTGTTTTTTTAAAGATTTTATTTATTTACTTGAGAGAGAGAGAACACTCGTTCGCACTAACAGGGGAGAGGGAGAAGCAGGCTCCCCGCTGAGCTGGGAGCTCCATGCTGGGCTCGATCCCAGGACCTCAGGATCGTGACCTGAGCCAAAAGCAGAAACTTAACCAACTGAGCCACCCAAGTGCCCCATCCTAGCTGAACAGTTTTAAGGCAGCCCCTAACCCAGGCTGACATCTGGTGACCAGCTGACCCTGTCTTGCCTTGGAAGAACTGAGATTTTAGGGTCTAAGAGGAATTACTCTGCTTTACCTAAAGCTGCAATCATTGGAGGGGGGTGAAGTTAAGTGACAAGAAGGGAAAAGAATTCTGGAAAGGGTTGGAGAGATGGGTAGGGAAGGGACAGGACAAAGAGAGGCCAGTGGTGTTCTCACTTATCCCCAGCTGACCAGCATTTCAAGCCAACGAAAGGTCAAGGTCAGAGGTGACAGTTCCATGATGGACCAGGTCATTCGTTCAGAGAAGGTGTGCCTTGTATGGGCCAGACAGCATGTTCCGAACTGGAAGAACCCTCAAGCAACTACTGTCTAGTAGATGAAAAAGATGCTCAAGCAAGTACCACACCCTGTGGTGGATGTTGAAATAAGCCTATGTGTTTGCAATGTCCCTTGATAGTGGAGAGAAGCAGACATTCACTTTGCTGCAGGGAGAAGGGCAGGAGCGGCGGGGCACCAGGCATCACTCGGGTGACCTCACAAAGGAGGAAGCAGGTGAGATAAACACAGAACGGTAGGATTTTTAAGGGCCCGGAAAGAGAGGAAGGGCATTTTGGGCGAGGGGAACAGCATGGACACTGGCATAGAGGTGTGAAATTTCATCATGTCTTTAGGAAACAGGGTAGCCAGGTGCGGCTAAAGCTTCGTAAGATGCCAGGGCAAGAAGTTACATAAGCTGGACCAGCTTCTTGAAGACCTTAAACTCGCAGGTGAAAATTCTGCAGACACAGAGAGCTTCGAGGCAGGGCAGAGACAAGAGAACAATCATCTAGAAGCAAAGCAGAGTGGATTGTAGTGCATTAAGACTTGGAGGTCAGAGAGGTTGGTTAGGAAGGTATTGGAACGAGTTCGGAAGAGAAATGGAAGATCAGAACCAGGGCAGTAGTAGTATAAAGAGGAGGAAACAGAATCACAAGGGGAAGTTCAAATTCACCTTCGGAACAGACAGTGCGGGGCCGCCAACTGGACTTAGGTGGCATCTCTAACCAAGACAAGGACATTGGGAGAAGGGCTGATCAGGCATTTGATTAATATCCATGCACAGACACACTAAATGGCACATAAAAAGTGGTCCATCCATGTTATTTATTATTATTACTATTATATATCTCAAAAACGGAATCATCATTTGCTGACTTTTTTCAGATACTTGTTTTCATAGATAACTTTTAGAAAAGTTAAATAACTGAATTTCTTTGTGTTAAGCAAAATACTAGAGATTACTAGAAAAACTTATTGCATTTAAGATCATTAACCCTTAAATCAGAACCTTTCTAACTTAGTCTACTCAATGCTGCCCATAAAGCAGCTGCAAAGCATTAAGATGTCACCACCCCTACTTTACCGCTGTCTCCTGCCCTCACGCTGGACTGGGAGTGTCCACAAGTCAGACGCCGACTTATTTGCCATTATGTCCCCACGCTCTAGGGCAATCTTAGAACATGGTCATGGCCAGTGTTCCCAAAACCTTTGTTGAAGAATGAAGGAAGAAATGCAAGAAAGAATGGACAAGGCAACAAAAGAATGAAATCCTGGGGAAAGAGATCCCTTCTTTTGGACTAAATATAATGTGTATCATACTTGGAAGTTGCCCAAATGGCCCAAGCAAGGGATGAGTAGAATGAACTCCTGGCAGACGTACTTAGCCACACCGGAATCCACAGTGAACAAGGGCCGGTTAGCTTCCCACCCAGAGGCAGTCCATCTGCCCACATCCTCCCTCTCCATAACAGTTTTCTCGCTAAATAGACTCATCAAAGAAGGCAGGTTTTAGCCCAAATCATTTGGATTCAGTTTCTAATATTGTTCATATTTTCTGCACACTTCACAGACTTTTTGTACGAGGATATTGATTCAGGTACAAAAGCAGGTCATGTTTCTCACCTAAGAGTGGCTCCAAGCTGTTGGGATTCCAAGTTCTTTCTATCTTGTAGCTCTTGCACACTCAGCAGGCAGCTTCCAGTACCTTGTGTGACATGACAGATCCAGCTCCCCACCACCACGTCCTTATTCCAGCCCCAGGAACGGAGAAAAGAAGGCAGGAGGACATCTTTATTTTAAGGGCATGACCCAGAAGTTGCATGCATTGCGTAATCCAAAGTTGGTCCCGTGGCCACACTGGCTCCCAGGCATGCCAGGAAATGAAGCATCTAGCTGGCTCCCTGTGTGCCTGCCTGAAACTTCCATTGCTACAGAGCGAGGTCCTTAACCTTTCTTAAGCCATGGATCCCTTTGGCAATCTGTTGAAACTGTTTCTCAGAATTCTCAAACTGTTTAAGTAAAAAAAAAAACCAACCAAAAAACTTTAAAAATACACATTAAAAATAATAGTGAAAGATTTGCATTTGTGCTTCTTATTGCATTAACAACAAACATGGTAGCAGGTCTAATCACTGCTGTAACTTACGGTGACTATCACCTTCATTACATTTGTAATTGAAGGAAATGATAAATTCCAGTTAGAGGTTAGTTAAAACAAAGATGTACTTTTTTTTTCCTTATCCTGGTTCATGAACACCCTGAATTCTATCCAAAGGCTTCTTGGAGTTTGCGAACCTCTTTTATGCATCTCCACTAATAGCATAAGATGAAGGGACACTGGGGGGCACTCATAGTATGGGCCACACTCCACATTTCCATCCAGGCCCAGATTCTGTGGTCAACACTCTTTGTAGTAGTCAGGGTTCAATGAGGAGACAGAAATCACAGAGACATTTGAAAGGGAAAAGTTTAGGGGCACCTGAGTGGCTCAGTTGGTTAAGCGTCTGATTCTTGGTTTTGGCTCAGGTTATGATCTCAGGGTTGTGAGATCAAGCCCGGTGTAAGGCTCCATGCTCAGCATGGAGTCTGCTTGAGATTCTCTCTCTCCCTCTCCCTCTGCCCCTCCCGCTCATGCTCTCTCTCTCTAAAATAAATAAATAAACCTTTAATTTTTTTTTAAGAGTTTATTTATTTATTTGACAGAGAGAGACAGCGAGAGAGGGAACACAAGCAGGGGGAGTGGGAGAGGGAGAAGCAGGCTTCCCGCGGAGCAGGGAGCCCGATGCGGGGCTCGATCCCAGGACCCTGGGATCATGACCTGAGCCGAAGGCAGAAGCTTAACGACTGAGCCACCCAGGCGCCCCAATAAATAAACCTTTAAAACAAAGAAAAAGAAAGGGAAAAGTTTAATAAAATTATTAACTATAACAAGGATTGATGTCACAAGGAATTGACTAGTAGGAACTAAAGAGCGCACTAAAGAATATAGGAATTGAAGATGGAAAGAGGGCTAAGGACTGACATTGTCAGAGGGCAGGGCATGGCTTACTGCATGACAGTGTAGTTGCTGGTGGAACTTGCTGGAAATCCATCCTCTAGGTGCTGGGGAAAGCCGTTCCTGGAGAAGCATCTCACTGCAGGCCCTATGAGACCACCAGTGGAAGCTGTGGGGTGCGGGTGCTGGGCGCTGCTGACTGCCGTATACTGCAGAAGCCAGGCTCTAGGGAAGCCACCTTCCCTGCCACACTGGGCACCGGGGAAGCCATGGCACTGTGTGAGCCAGGTGCTGGGGGGTCTGCCTGCATTGCTATAATTGGTGATGCTCCAAACCTGAGGGCTGGTCAGTGGCCCTTGTTTGACCACCAACTTGCAATTTTCCTCCTTACTCCAGCCTTGTTTTCTCAATCGATGGTTTGGGGCTTCTGCCCAAGTTCTTGGTTATCTCCTAGTTCTCTAAGCAAAGATTCAAGAATGGCTCTGAATCTTGACTACTGGGCTGGAACTTGGGTCCTTAGCTCAGCCTTCTCTAGCTCATTCCTTGGAGCCCCAAATTATTATCCAAGTATCTTCCCTTACTGGATGGAATCTTACCAAACACTGGAAAATTAGGTGAAGTCATGATGTTTTCTGAGAACTTCATTTGCTACGGGGTCCTATGCAACAGACTGAGTCCTCTTGGACCAAGCCCAGATCTATCAACATCTTTTGGGTCCTGGGAACCTTGCTGACTCTGGTTTACGGGTGCCCTAGTCTCCCAAAGCCCCATCTGGTTCCTAGTTTCCGCCCTTTCCTGCTGGCCTACTGCTGAGACCCATGATGACTGGGGTTAAGTTCTTCAGATAGTCAACAGCAAAAGTGGGAAGACTAAGACTGGCTGTAGGGGCATGTAGAGGTGGTTCTTACCAATGTGAATTTTTGTTTTTTAGGTTTTTTAAGAAGATTATTTATGTGAGAGAGAGAGAGCAAATGGGGGCAGAGGCAGAGGGAGAGAGAGAAAATCCCCAAGCAGACTCCCCGCTGAGCCTGGAGCCCAACGCAGGGCTTGATCCCAAGACCCCAAGATTATAACCTGAGCAGAAATCAAGAGTTGGCTGCTTAACCAACTGAGCCACCCAGGCGCCCCCTCCCCATCATGTGAAGTTATTTTGTGAAGAGTCTAGAAACTCCTCCACCGAAAAGATTCTTCTTTCCTTTTATTCCCTGGTCTCTCATTCCCCAGCCTCAGACACATATCTTAGCTCCAGGCTCTCTCAATACTGCAAATAGTACCATTTGTGATTTTTCCTTTTGGAGTTAAAATTATTGTGATTACTGAAATCTCTTTCAGCTACTAATACATACCTCTGAGAGAGAGATAATAAGCCATTATTTCCTATTAACACTTTATGATGTCTTATTTACTCCTCGCTTTTAATAAACTGTCTGCAAATGGAGCCCTGAGGAGATAAATCCCAAAACATCTAAGTGTGGGTCGACTACACATCTGGCTTGCCTGGGACAGTTCCAGTTTATGTGTGCTATCCCAATATTACTATTTTTAAAGATTTTATTTATTTATTTGGGGGGGAGAGAGAGAGAGAGAGAAAGAGCATGAGTGGAGGGGGGAGAGGCAGAGGGAGAGGGAGAAGCAGACTCCCCGCTGAGCAGGGAGCCCGATGCGGGGCTTGATCCCAGGACTCTGAGATTATGACCTGAGCCAAAGGCAGACGCTTAACCGACTGAGCCACCCAGGCGCCCCCCAATATTATTTTTAATAGTGTCTCATTTCCCTATTGCCTAGGGAATAATCAGTCACTTAACTAAGTTGGATGGGTCTAGAGCATGTGTTTTCATTTGGGGGAGGGAAATCTGGAGGACGGATTGAATTTACTGGGAAGCAGTATGACATATATTGAGGAACAGTTGTCAGAGAAAAGGCCGTAGAGAGTGTTGCAGACAAGTTTTGCTGACTCTAGAATCTGCCTTAACAAATCGCCCAGTGTGTATTAGGCTCCCACCTGTCAGTGCACCTGGAAATAGTACAGGTTGGCTTTTTGGGAGCATAGCCTAGCAATACAAGCCTGGTGACACAGGCCCGAAGTCAGTCAGTCTTGGATTTAAATCCCAGATTCACTACTAACTGGTATGTGACTGTGTCCCTTACCTACTGAGGCTTCTATTGATAATCTGTGTCCCTTGTCTCTTTGAGTCTTAATCTCTTTATTGGTAAAATTGAGATAACAGTAACACCTACTCTTCAAGCAGTACTAGAGATTAAATGCATTAATGTGTGTAGGGTATTTAGCATAATGCTTGGGGCACAGCAATCACTCGAGTTCATCGGGTGATAGCAGTAGTGGGTATCTTAGGGATAGTTTGTCCACCTGTCCTCTGAAAACTTCCTGCCCCACTGTGGTAGGCTGAACAAAGATGGCCCTCAAAGATACACGTGTCAGATCCCTGGAACCTACGAATGTTATTTTATGTGGCAAAAGGGACTTTGCAGATGAGATTAAGTTAAGGATCCTGAGATGGGAAGATTATCTGGATCATTCAGGTAAATGCTGGGAGTAATTGCAAGTGTCCTTGTAAGAGGAAGGCAGAGAGAGATTTGACTCCAGAAGAGTAGAAGGTGATTTAGTGTTGGAAGCAGAATGTTGTGCTTTGAAGATGGAGGAAGGGACCTCAAGCCAAAGAACACAGGCAGCCACTAGACGTGGAAAAAGGCAAGGAAATGGATTCTCCCGTCAGAGCCTCCAGAAGGAACCAGCCCTGCCAATACCTTGGCTTGAAGCCCCAGGAAACTGATTCCAGACTTCTGACCTCCAGAACTGTAACAATACATTTCTGTTGTTTGAAACCACTGTTTGTGGTAATCCATTACAGAAACAACAGGAAAGGAAGACACTTGCCCATAGTGGGAGTCTCTGGACAGCGTATTTCTTTCTTTCTTTTTTTTAATTGACGTGTAATTGACATGTAGCATTACATTAGTTTCAGGGGTACAAGGTAATGACTTGGTATTTGTATATATTGCAAAATGATTACTACGCTAAGTCGCTCACTTCCATCACCATCCACACCTACAAAATGTTGTTTCCTGTAATGAGAGCTTGTAAGATCTGCTCTCTTAGCAACTTTCCAGTGTGCAATAGCGTATTATTAACTATAGTCACCATGCTATACATTACATCTCCATGACTTATTTCAACAGCCTTATTTCTTTCACTCGGTCTAAGACTTCATACATGACCTAAGCTGGGCCAATCGGAATTCTTCCTCCCAGGCATTTGGAATTTTAATCTAGACTTATGGGTATTGAGACACATCCATGGCAGAACGCCAATGAGCATGAGCTTCACACTGGTCCTGCTTCGTGCCTCCCCTTAGATTATTCAACTCGCCCTCGGATTATAACAGGGAGATCTATTGCAGGATTTAACAGTATCCTTCCAACAAAATCCCTTTATCAATTATGGTAGCTAGCTTTGGTTTTGGTTGATTGTCACTCCAAGAAATTGATCAATACAGACAAGCTGTAATCAACAATCAGCTAAGAAAACTGTATGGTCTGCAACAAGCCACTGGACTGCAGCCTTTGTGGGAGCACTGATTCGGGCTTTTGTGGCTTGAAAGCAGACAGCAATGGGTGCTGAGAAGACGCTCCGCAGCACAATTGAACAGCGCACAAAGGACCAGGGCTGGTGAGAAGACTGCTCACCCTGGCCTGGCAGAGTCAAAGGTGAGGCAGCTCATTTCGGGGGGAAGCCTCAAAGAAATGTCATTCTGAGTCGAGCTGCACCTTCTTGACACATTCCTGGATTTTTACTGAGAGATTCTGGCCAGGTGGGGAAACTGAGGAAACATTCCCACTGCCCAGTTGCCAAACTTCTGGGAGAAATCCAAAACATGGATAGTCCAGTCTGAAAAACTCACACTTGCTCTGGCATGTGATCGAGCTCTGCCAAGTGTGGACACTTCAAGAGAGAACATTAGAGCTGAAACCTGGGGCAGGAGTGAGTTTGTTTCTGAGCCTCACCTGCTTGATATTCCTTGGCGTCCATTCAAAAGCCAGTTCAGTGACAGCGACTTTCGAAGAACAGGTGTCTTTTACTTTAGGGCTCATTCATCCAGCAGACTTTTATTGAACTACTGCTTTGTGCCCGGCATGGAGCAAAGTGCACGGGGTACAAAGAGGGTCTGGCATGTTTCCTGCTCTCAGGAGCTGATCACTGAGGTGGGAGACACACAGAAATAGGCTGCTTCTCTAGGAAGCATCTCATAGTTTGAAAATCCCCTGGCAGAGGGGATTGTCAGCATCTGGAGGGCACAGACCATGAGCAATTCTCTCATATCCTGGGATGCCCAGCACAGGATTATGAGGGTCGAGAATCCTCATACTTAAGACGTACACAAGTATGTGTTGCTTCTATTTAACTAATTTGAATGATTCTTCCCACATGTCTCTAATATTCATGATAACTACAACCTGCAGAATGTTGATTATGTGCTAATCACTTTACATACAATATTTCATTGAATTCTCTCAACCCCAAATCATGGGTAAAACAGAACTGAAGCTTAGTAAGGTGATCGAGTAAGGGACGAAGCTGGATTCCAATCTAGATTATCTGGAAACAGCCTGACCTATCTCTCACTATATATACTGTCCTCTGACCACATTTTACACAAAAATTGCTAAAGATCAATGAAAATTCAAGCTTACTATTTTTTTTAAAAGATATTTTTGTTTATTTATGTGTCA
This sequence comes from Phoca vitulina, assembly GCF_004348235.1. Classification (NCBI taxonomy): domain Eukaryota; kingdom Metazoa; phylum Chordata; class Mammalia; order Carnivora; family Phocidae; genus Phoca; species Phoca vitulina. The sequence goes on along the minus strand of NW_022589710.1, from coordinate 62,529,745 downwards.
GAGAGAGGAAGAAAGAACACAAGCAGGGGGAGTGGCAGGCAGAGGGAGAAGCAGGCTCCCCAATGAGCAAGCAGCTGATGCAGGGCTCACTCCCAGGACCCTGGGATCATGACCCGAGCCAAGGGCAGATGCTTAACTGACTGAGCCACCCAGGCGTCCCTCAAGCTTACTATTTTTTATAATCCATTTTTACTTGCAAAGACAGAAATGCCATTCAAATGACTTTTAAAAGTACTGGGGGCAAGATGGAATGAAGCTGGCTTTAAGGATATCTTACAGTGTCTCTGTATCTGTCTGTCTCTCTTTCCTCCTCCACTCCCTGTCTCCAGCTCTCATCTCAGTTTTCCTGTTTTTTTGTTTGTTTTTTTGGTGTCATTTGCTTCCCCTGATATGGGCTCTCCCCACACTTGGGGAAACTTGGCTGTCAGCAGCTTCCAGGACCACACCACTAGTGAGGCAGAGGGATTCACCTTCACCAATTCCAGGCGCAAAATCCTAGGGAAGGTTTCTGATTGGCCAGGGTGGTGTCATGTGGCCAGGAGAAAAGTGAATAGTGATTGGTCCAGCCTTCACACGTCCCGCCCCGACATTAGGGGCGGGGTCTGTGCCTGGCCCTCTGGGAGAACACACTGTTGGAGGCGGGATATCGCAGGGAAAAGGAATTCCCCTTTAAGAAAGCATGTGCTGCACCAGGGCAGACAAGACAATGTGTGTGCGTGCTACACAGACAGGAGCCACGGCGTCCTGCCGAAGCTACTCTAGGTGTAACTTGCCTTGAAACTGCGTGAAGAAGGTATGTTTAGCTAAACTCTAAACGGAAGAAGGGATCTTTGTACTAGTGGTGTGATAAGCAATTGTGTGTTGCGATCATAGGGAATCACGCTGTCTTGGGTTTGGTTCTCCCTCTCCTTCTCTTTCTCCTTCCTTCCCCTCTCTCTTTCCTCCTTTTTACCTTTGCTCCATGCGCACGGTGGAGACTTAGAGATGGGTATGACACAGACACCATTATTTGTGCCCTCGAGAAGCTCTGCTTTAGTGGGGATGTGGCCCCAGGAGGTCATTGTGCCCAGAGTATGGAGCCAGCAGATCAGGGAGCAGGACATGAGACCGGAACCCCTGGTTGAGGCTGGGTTTCGGGGGAACTTGAGCGCCACACTAAAAAGCTTGGACGAGGAGCAACGGAAGATTTTGAGCGGTGGAATGAACCAGTCTAAGAGATTCACACCTAATAGCTTCTCTTTTTCTTTCCTCTGAATTATTAGGTAAGGGAGAAGGTCGTAAGTGGACAGTAAGCAAACAAGGATGGTGGCTCCCACCAGTGTTCAGCTTGGGATGACACTCCGGGCGTCAGTTTCATGCACCCCAAGACCCCAGTGACAGCAGAAGCACTCTGGAGTGTTATGGGCTGTGTTGTGTCCCCACAAAATTCATGAAGCCCTCATTGCCAACCTCAGAATGTGACTGTATATGGAGAAAGGGCCTTTAGAAAGGTGATTAAGAGGGTGCCTGGGTGGCTCAGTCGTTAAGTGTCTGCCTTCAGCTCAGGTCATGATCCTGGGGTCCTGGGATCGAGTCCGGCATCGGGCTCCCTGCTCCACAGGGAGCCTGCTTCTCCCTCTGCCGCTGCCTCTCTCTCTATCTCTCATGAATAAATACATAATTTTTTTTTTTAAAGATGATTAAGGTAAAAAGAGGTCATATGGTTGGGTCCTAATCCAGTATGTCCTTATAAGAAGAGGAAATGTGGATGCACAAAAAGACACCAGCTTCTGAGGAAAGCCCTCTTCCGGGTTTTAGACCGCTGACTCCATTGCTGTGTCCTCATGTGGTGGAAGGGGCGAGCAGCTCTCTGGGGTTCCTTTTACAAGGGCACAAATCCCACTCGTGGGGGCTCCACCCTCAAGACCTAATCGCCTCCCAGAGGTCCCACCTCCTATACCATCACCTTGGGAGTTAGGTTTCAACATCTGAATTTGGGGGACCCAAATCTTCAGGCCATAGCAGGGAATGACCCCGTGTAGTTGCCTTTTTCTGATTTGCCTGGCTCACATCACATGGGGAAGCTGAACCCACAGTAAGTTTGGTTTGTCTAGGAAAACAGGTAGGCGAATGGTAGTAGAAAGAAGGAATGAACAATAAATCATCCTAAAATCAATGTTCAAGTCTATAATTCTGTTTAACTGCATTAAAAAAAATATCTGGGTATACCTGATTTTATTATTCTAAGCTCTTTTAAAAATTGCTTTATACAAGTACGAATGCTGCATGAATGTTGTTTACTGAGTAACAATTCAATACGAATTAAGAGTATAGTGTACATTTTTTCCAAATGATAAAGAGCTAATGCCAAGATATGGGAAAACTGTTGTCCAAATTGGGGGGGGGGGTCAATCAAATACCGTGACACGGATTGGGTAACCACATGGCTGTAATCTTTCTGTTGTTTTATCTTCCCCTGTCAGAGTGAAAAGATACTGAAACTCTATAGGGGAGCTATTCGGGGCGCCGGGAAAAGCAGCAAGTAGTTTTGGGGAACTTTCCCTGGGACAATACTGAATAGTCTGAAGGCCGGGGTTCTTTCCTTCTAAATGAAATAAGCCTCAGGGATTCAGTGCTGATGTGAGGGCAAAGGACATGATTGAGCAAAAGTCATCCCAAAAAGGGAGATGCCAAGAAATACTGACTTCATTTTACTGGAGTCAAAAGAGAGGCCTGATATAATGATGATATGGGACAGTGGAAAAAGATATGGAGTGTACCTGATTGGCGTATTTTTCTCTACATTTTATTCCAACTGAAAATGCTACTTGAATAGATGAAGGGTCTTGTTTAGCTGTTTTCATTATTTTGATAAAAACAAAGCAAAATAATGACAAAAGTTACCCTTGTGATAAATTAAAGATTGCTAATCTTAATCCCAGTTAACAAGCCCCTTTGTTCAGATGGCAAAACTCTGATGCCCAGCAGTGCTCTGTCCAAATTGCACCTTCTACTTTCCAGAAAACAGAGTCTTGGTGAGCCCGAAACCGCAACTATAAAAGAGGACACGAAAATGCGCACATTTTTACCTTCCAGATATCTCTAATTCAGCTACATCTCTCTCCCCCAGGATGATCCTGGTCAAAATCATCACATCTTTTACACTGTTGGAAATGAACACTCAGATTTTGTTCTTCTTAATTTTCTACACTGGCTGGAGTTAACTTTAAACAATATATATCTGATCTGATCACCTTTGGCTTGAAAACCTTTCTATGGCTTCTCCATCTTTGAGAGGAAGCAGTAAATCCTTAACATGATACACAAGTTCTTTGGTGTTCTGGCACCATTTTCCTGTCTTTCCTCATCACTTGCTCTATGTGTGGGTCAATACTGGACTTCTTTCAGTTCCTGGAATGAGCCATACCTCCGTGCTTCTGGGTTTGGGCATCCTCTTCCTTCTACCTGGAAGTCACCCTACTCTTTACGTGGCTACTAATACTTCAGGTCACAGCTTATAAGTAGATTTCTTACTTAGGAAGAATGTCCTTGGCCCCATGAACTAAGTTAGGCTCCCCTATTGTATGGCCCCATATCCATACACATCTGCCATTATAGCAATCATCAGATTTCATTGATAGTATTCGATATTCTCTCCTGTTGGAGTGTAAGTTCCATGAGAATAGGAACCATGTCTACCTTTTTCAACTCTGTAGCTCTAGCACAAAAAGAGCGTCTCCTACAAAGGAAGTGCTCAATGAATATTTCGTGAATAAATGAGTGTTTTTAATAAAGTGAGAAAAAATATTGTAACAGCTGACACTCAGAATTCCTCTTTGGAAAGGAACTCCCTTCCTGGGGCAATACTCTGATTAAGCTGAAGAGGGTGGGTGAGCCCTTGCTAGCTGTGAATGTCAGCAAGCACTAAAACCTGTTTGAGGAAGAGGCCACTTCTCACTGTGTGAATTGAAGAGCTGAATTTATTGTTTGAGTGAGAGATAGCACAGTCTTTCTGATCAGAGCAAACTGCTGATCTTAAACAGGTCTTGGGAATTGTGGAGTTCAGAGATTGGGGGACTTTCAGAAACTGGAGTGTCTAGGGATTGATGGATCATTAGCTTTGGAGATGTGGTTATGGGACTGAGGCTCATTGACTTTCAGAAAGTAGGGGCTGTCACTGGCCAGTTTTCAGGAGCCTGTGTATTCATGTGGAGTAGATCAATTTAGACTGTTTCTGGGAGTCACGTATGGTACCAGAGAAAGAACCTTCAGTTGTTCTGAGAGGGTGGATGGTGAAATATAGTTTTATTCTCAGACCCCAAGAGATGAACAGAAATGTCACCAAAGAGGAGACAGGGAAAGAGTTGAGCAAGGTGAAGACACAAAGGAACTCTACAGTGATGGGGTGTTCAGAAGTCATTCTGAGGACGACAATGCCTTCTGTTCAGCTGAAGTTATCTTCACTGATAAGAGGCAAAGCTCCTCCTTTGCCCCATCCCACCTCCCTCCCTGCCACCTAACACCATTGTGCATTTTTGGGCATCATGCTTGAGGAGAGTGAATGAGCTTGCTGGGCAAATGGAGGCAAGGCTGGGTTTCATGTCTGAGACAAGGTGGTACGAGGCAAAGATGGTGTGTGTATTAGTTGCCTAGAGCCTAGGGTGACCATGAAGTTGTAAGTGAGATCCACTGCGGAGTTATAGATTTTGGTTTAAAGTTAGGTTTATTGAGGTCTAATTTGAATTGGGTAAAATTAAGTGTATAATCCAATGAGTTTTGTCAAGTGTATACAGTGTATTATCACTACCACGGTTAGGAGATAGGACATTTCCATCACCCCCAAAAGTTCTCTGGTACCTTTATGTAATCAGTCCCTTCCCTTCATCCTTTGCCCCTAGCAACAACTGATCTGATTTCTTTCCCTATATTGTAGTTTTGTCTTTTCCAGAATGATAAATGGAATCCCCTATAGCACGTAACCTTTCATGTCTGGCTTCTTTCACTTGGCATAATACCTTTGAGATTCAACAGTGTTGGTGCTTATGTCAGTAGTTAATTCCTTTTTTATTGTTATGTAGTATTCCATTGTATGGATGTACCACAATTTGTTTCTCCATTCACCAACTGATGACATTTGGGTTGTTTCCAGTTTTGAGCAATTGTGAAGAGAGTTGCTGCAAACATTCATATAGAGGGCTTTGTGTTGACATTTGTTTTTATTTCTTAAAGGTAAATTATCTAGGATTGAGATTGCTAGGTTATAAGGAAAGTATATACTTTATAAGAAATGGCCAAAGTATTTTCCAGCGTGGTTATTTGCATTCCTATCAGCAATGCATGAGAGTTCTGATTGCTCTATACCCAGGTCAGCACTCTATAAGCTCAATCTCTGTGGCCATTTTAGAAGGTATACACTATAGTTTTAAATTGCATTTTTTAAACAACTAATGATATTGAGGAGGCTTTTACATGTTTATTTGCTATCTGTGTATGTTCACTAGTAAGGCGTCTGTTTAAATCTTTTACTCATATTTAAAAATTGGGTTGTGTTGGGGCGCCTGGGTGGTTCAGTCAGTTAAGTGTCTGACCCTTGGTTTCTGCTCAGGTCATGATCTCAGGGTCATGAGATCGAGCCCCACATTGGGCTCCGCACTCAGCAGAGTCTGCTTGAGTTTCTCACTCCCTCTCCCTCTGTCCCTCCCCCCACTCTCAAATAAATAAAATCTTTTAAAAAATTGGGTTGTGTTTTTATATTGAGTTGTGAGTTCTTTATAAATTCTGGATACAAGTAATTTATCAGATATATATTTTGAAAATACCTTCTACCAGTTTGTACTTTTCATTTTCTTAGCAGTGTTCTTTTGGCAAAGAGCAGAAATTTTAAAATTGGAGAAGTCCAAATTAAATTTATCAATTAAAAAAAAATTCTGGTTTATAGTTTTTGTTCCTATCAAAGATACCTTTGCCTAATCCGAGCTTACAAAGATTTTCTCCTATAGTTTTTCTAAAAGTCTTACATTTTTAGGATTTGCATTTAGGCTTACGATCCATTTTGAGTTAATTGTATGAATACAGGGTATGATTTGAGGTTCTTCTTCTCCTTCTCTTTCTTCTGCACATCAGTACCTAATTGTTCCAGCACCCCTGTTGAAAAGACTATCCTTTCTACATCCTTGCCATCTTTGGCAGAAATCAGTTGACCATATGTGTATGAATAGATTTTTTTTTTATATTCTATTATTTTCCATTGATCTGTGTTTGTCCTTACATCAGTACCATACCATCTGGATTATTGTAGCTTTATAGTAAATCTCGAAGTCAAGTAGTTGCATCTTCCAACTTGTCAACTTGTAAGTTTCTACCAAAAACGTCTGCCAAGATTTTGATTGGAATTGCATAGAATCTGTAGGTCAATTTGAGGAGAACTGACATCTTTAGGATACTGAGCCATTGTTCCATGAACATAGTATACCTCTTGATTTATTTGGGTCTTTTTTACTTTCTCTGATCAGTGTTTTCTAGTTTTCAGTGTAAAATTCTTGTGTATATTTTGTTAAATTTATCCCCAAATATTTCATGTCTTTTGATGCCATTATATTTTAAAATTCTAATTGCTAATTGTTTATTATTTATTTATAGAAATATAAATGATTTTTGCATATTAACATGTATCCAGTGATCTTGGTAAACTTATATATTGGTTCCAGTAGGTCTTTTGCAGATTCTTTAGAATTTTCTACAGTGTTACTTCTTTTTCTTGTTTCTAATTTCACTTTTTATTTGAAAATAATTCCAAAATAAAAGTTGCAAGAAAGTTGTGATGGTTAATTTTATGTCTCACCTTACTGGCCTAAGGGATGCCCAGATAACTGGTAAAAGATTATTTCTGGCTATGCCTGTGAAGGTGTTTCTGGAAGAGACTAGCATTTGATTCAGTAGATCGAGTAAAAAATTCGCCACCCTCACCAATGTGGATGGACAGTATCCAATCCACTGGGGACCTGAATGGAACAAAAAGGCAAAGGAACTACAAATTCTCTCTCTTTTCTTGAGTTGGTATGTCCATTTTCTGCCCTCGGACACCAGAGCTCCTGGACTCTGGGAGTTACACCAATCGCCCCTGGTCAGGCCTTTGCACTCAGACTGAATTACAACCCTAGCTTTCCTGGTTCTGCAGATGGAAGATATAAGAGGGTGAGCTAATTGCTATTAAAAATCTCCTCTTGGGGTGCCTGGGTGGCTCAGTTGGTTGAGTGTCAGACTCTTGGTTTTGGCTCAGGTCGTGATCTCAAGGTTGTGGGATCAAGCCTGGCATCAGGCTCCTCACTTAGTGGGGAGTCTGCTTGGGGATTCTCCCCCTCTACCCATCCCCCTGAGCGCATGCACGTGTGTGCTCTCTCTCTAATAAATAAATAAATCTAAAAAAAAAAAAACTCCTCTTATAATTCTCTCTATATATCCTACTGGTTCTGTTTCCCTGGAGAACTCTGACTAATGTAAAAGTACAAAGAACTCCCGTATGCCCTTCACCCTAAAACTCCATCTACTTTTCACCAATTATACCAAGGATATCTTTTAGGGCAAAAAGATCAAACCAAGCCAGGATTACACATTGCATTTACTTGTCATATACCTTCAGTTTCCTTAATTCTGAAACTGTTCTTTAGTCCTTCTTTGACCTTCATTATCTTAAAATTTTTTCCAGATTATAGGCCATTTTACAGGCTGTCCGTCAACTCGGGTTTGTCTGATGCTTCCTCATAAGATTCAAGATACCCATTTTTGGCAGAAAGATTATGGAAGTGATGCTGTAGCACCTGATGTTAATTTACCACACCACTGGCAATGAGACAAATGGGAGAGAAATCTCTATGGCCCTGGAAGCTCATTTCCTTCCCTCTTTTGGTAGCAGAGCTAAGAGCTTGCTAAGCAGGACTGAGCAGGTCTGTGGACAGACAAGACCTTGGTCTAGGGTCAATGTTCCTGGTGAGCAAGGCTGTTCCCAGGGCCCTCTGAGCAGACCTTGGTCCTTGGTATGCTTGCTCCCTAGCACCATATCTGGGGTTTTCCTTGATATATTTCTTATTATCTGGAGAAACTAGGAATTTTCCAGCCCCAACTAGGCTAACATATAAACATGTAATGCAGTGTCAGGCAGGGCCCACTTTCTGTCTTGGACTATGGCTCTGTCCGTTGTATCCCTGGCCGCTGGCTGAAACAGGCCTCGTCCTGTGGGAACCTTTGACGTGGTACCCACATAATAGCCGTGCTTGGCCTGTGCTGTGTCATAAGGACAGTTCGGGGGATAGGGTGTATGTTTGTGCATGTAGGTTTCCCCCAGTAAAGCCCATATTATAGCCGCACCATGTAGCACTAGTGGGGTGTGTCTATGACCTTTTGCATGACAGTTAACACTGAATACTTGAGTAAGGTGATGTCTACTAGATTCTCTTTTGTAATGTTCTCGTTTTTAAAATGAGAATTTTATGAGGAGACGCTTTGAACCTATGTAACTATCTCATTCCTTGTCCAACCTTTACCCGCTAGATTTAGCAAACGCTAATAGTTCTTCTCTGACGATTGACAAATGGTGATTTTTCCCCCAAATTTTTATTTAAATTCTAGTTAGTTAACATACAGTGCAATATTGGTTTCGGGAGTAGAATTTAGTGGTTCATCACTTACATACAACACCCAGTGCTCATCACAAACAGTGCCCTCCTTAATGCCCATCCCCCGCCCACCTCCCTCCATCAACCCTCAGTTTGTACTCTATCTTTAAGAGTTTATTATGGTTTTTCCCTTTTTCCCTCCCTCCCATATGTTCATCTGTTTTGTTTCTTAAATTCCACCTAAGAGTGAAATCCTATGGTATTTGTCTTTCTCTGACTGATTTATTTCACTTAACATAATACACTCTAGCTCTATCCACGTCATTGCAAATGCTAAGATTTCATTTTTTTGATGGCTGAGTAATATTCCATTATATATATATATATATATACACACACACACACACACACACACACACACCACATCTTCTTTATCCATTCATCAGTTGATGGACATATGGGCTCTTTCCATAGTTTGGCTATTGTTGATAATGCTGCTGTAAACATTGGGGTGCATGTACCCCTTCAAATCTGTATTTTTGTATCCTTTGGATAAATACCTAGTAGTGCAATTGTTGGACCGTAGGGTAGTTCTACTTTTAACTTTCTGAGGAACCTCCATACTGTTTACCAGAGTGGCTGCATAAGTTTGCATTCCCAAATGGTGATTTTCTAATTGCATCATTCCTTCTAAATTTATTAGTTACATTCTAGTATAAGGATGGCCTGTCTCTTCCCCTCATTTATTTACTCATTAAAAAAAAAAAAAACCCATCAGCATGGACTCATGGATTCTACTTTACTCCATGGGACATAATCTCTACTATCATCATTTATTTTGATGTTCCAATTTCCCAGATTTGGCCAGTGGGAGCCCCTTCAAGTGGACTCCTTTGTCCTTTTGAAATATCTCCCTCACTCTTCAGGCATTTTCCTATTTTCTGGCCCAATAAGAAGGTCCAGGCTCATCTTATACTTTCTCTGTCCTGACCCTGAAATCAGATTTCTTCAAGGACCCCTGGTTCCTTTTGGTGGAAAATGGTGTTTAGATCTGGGTGTGAGGTATTCTCCTGGCTGTTCACAGTGTTGCTGCTCAAAGCTCTTTCAGTGGACAGAGCTAGGAAGTATATATTCACATGTATATACTTTTTTAAAAAGATTTTTATTTATTTGGCAGAGAGAAAGAGAGACAGACAGCACAAGCAGGGGAAGCGGCAGGCAGAGGGAGAAGCAGACTCCCTGCTGAGCAAGGAGCCCAATGCAGGACTCAATCCCAGGACCCCGGGATCATGACCTGAGCCGAAGGCAGACGCTTAACCCACTGAGCCACCCAGGCATCCCGTATACATACTTTTATATATATACCGAAAGCCTTAAGTTCACATCAATACCTCCAATTCCAATCTGACCACTCAAGTCTTCTTGCTTGTCCACTTTCTGTATTTGTAACCCCGTTCCCCAACAGTGAGAAATCTGGTTTCCACTATCCTCAATATAGTTTTTAATTTGTGTAGTCCCCTTGTATATATAATCAGCCACCTGACTTTGCAGGTCTGTACCCCACCTTCCTTTATTTGGGCTCTGACCTCCACACTGGGCTGACTTCCCAGCTGAATAGGGAAATGGCTATATTCTCCTGTGTCGATGGAAAAGCAGAGAGAACTAGTTAGTAGAGAAAATACACAGATAAGCAAATACAGAGAAAAAGAAAATCACAGAAGAAGGACACAGAGAGTACCTTTGAGTTCCTGAAAGCTTTCCAACTCCTGGGTTTAGTTCTTTGCTGTAGCTCTATTCCTGCTCCCAGCTTTGTGAGAAGTCCTACAACCTTATGACAAAATTCTTCCCTTTTGGTTAAGCTACTTCAGGTTGGTTTCTGCTACTTGCAAACAGAGAGTCTTAAACAAAGGTGTATTTATATCCTGGCTTATTCTACAAAAAAAACAAAATTATGAAAATAATCAGGGCAAAGGGAAAATAAAAATTAGCTCAAAGAAAATGCATAGCACATGGTACTGTACCATTGCTTAACATGGGCTGAAATATTAGCTCTAAGATTTCTAGTGATCCAAACAAAGTGTGAAACTCTATTTAGGTCTCCAGATGTAAAAACAAATCAGCAACTGGAGCATGAATAGATAGATCATTGGAACAAAATGCAGAGTGTAGAAGTGAAGTCTTCAACAAATGGCCAATAAGTGGCAAACTGTGTAGCCATCTGGAAAAAAAAATAATTTGGATCCATCCCTCATCCCATATACTGAATCAGTTCCAAATGGATCAATGTTTAATTGCAAAAGACTGGAAGTCTAAATGTTCACCAATAGAGAATTGGTTAAATAAATTATGGCACACCCCAGCAATAAATGTTATGGGGACTGAAAAAAAAATAGCAAGGAGCTCTGTATATATTGCTATAAAATATTTCCTGGATATATTATGTAAAAAAAGCAAGGTATGGTAGCTATGTGTAGTATGTTACCATTTTTGTAAATGAGGAAGTCTTGGCTTGTATATGCATAAAAAAGTTCTGCAGAAGCATAAGAAACACTGGTTACCTGTTAGGGGAACAGGTGTGGGAGTTTCTTTTTATGCTGTCTGATGGATGAACCATATGTATGTACCACTTATTTTTAAAATTAAATAAAAATTGGTGAAAATCAGACAAACCTGCTGATGGAGAAGCTCAGCTAGTCTTGACAGGTTGAAAAGACAGCAGGAGGGGCTAAAAGTTTTACCTGCCCACAAATTCCCACTGCTAGTGGATCCCAGCCTATCTTCACCCTGAGAAGCCATCCTTCTTATAAAGGATTATCTCCAAAAAGCCTTAATGTGTGTTACTGGGGAGGTCTTTTGCTAAGAAATGCTTTTATGGACATCTGCCCAAAGCATTCTATTTCCTAATTTTGCCCATGAACATTCTATGTTTCAGTGAAACTTCAAGCCAATTTATGGCAGATATATGATCAAAATTAAACCAAAAAAAATTTATTTATTTATTTGACAGAGCACACAAGCAGGGGGAGCTGGGAGGGAGAGGGAGAAGCAGGCTCCTGCCTGAGAGACCCCAATGTGGAGATCCATGTGGAGCTGGATATCAGGATCCTGGATCATGACCTGAGCCGAAGGCAGACCTTTAACTGACTGAGCCACCCAGGTGCCCCATGATCAAAATTTGAGCACACCAGTCCCAAAGCCAGACTACCTAGGGTTCTAATCTCAGTTGTACACTTAATTAGCTGCTTACTTGCTGGAGGTTAGTCAGTTTCTTCAGCTGTTAAAAAAGGGGCAGTTACAACCCCCACCTCACAGGGTCCAGGTTAGCATCACAGGCCTGTGAACCCTAGAGCAGCCTGTCCAATAGCAATAAAATGTGGGCCACACAAGACATTAAAATTCTTCCAGCACTCACATTGAAAAAAGAAAAAGAAGCAAGTGAAACTAATGTTTATCCCAACATAAAAAATACTATCACTTCAACATGTAATCAATAAATGATTAGTGCGATGTCTTACTTTTTTTTTTTTTTTTCGTAAAGAACACATACATCCGAGTCCCACATCCGAGTCCCACATCCCAGTCGGGACTAGCCAATTTTTAAGTGCCCGGTAGCCTCGTGGGGCCGGTGGCTGCTGTATGGAACCCTGTCTCTGGCACGTAGTAGGTGCTAACTGCTAGTGCTTAAGATTGGAAGCATGGTCTCTGTTATACCTCCTCTGGAGTACACCGGTCTATCAGGGGGAGTCCTCTGCCAGAGATGCCTACATTTTGGGCTATTCACAGGATTCTCTTTAAGCCAATCACGTACTTGACCTCCATCCATACTTTAATTCACAGCCACGAGGTTTGGCAGAGGGTTGCGACCTATGCAAATGATCAATTTACATAAGTGGGGCTGCCGGCTCCATCCCATTATCCGGTTATCCCAGTAGTTCCGGGGCGGGGGTGGGGGTGGGGTCTGTTGTCTCCCCAAATGTGGAGGGCCCTGCACCACCACCGCGGGGGAGAACCAGGCGAGTGGGAAGGCCCTTTAAAAAGGGGAGGCGGTGGTAAGAGGAGCGCTGAGCCTCCGGGGAACAATCCCAGCCGTGGGGAAGGGCCACGTTTAGGGGGCGGTGGGTGCCAGAGGGGCAACAATGGAGGCGGACGAATTCCGAGAACCCGGAGGCTCTGCCGAGCTGAGCGGGCGCCCCGCACTCTCGGCGCGCGGGCCCGGGAGGGTGGCGAAGGCGCCGGGCCACAGGCGGTGGATCGCCCGGGTCCACTCCCCGCGCAGGGCCGCAAACGCCGCCTGGCTTCCGCCTCCCGCGTCTGCTGTCTCCCGGCTCCTGAGTGGCTGCGGGGCCAGGATTAACCTTTCACCGCCGCACTCTGTCCAATCACAGGCTCGCTCTCATGCCGGCGCCGGGCGAGCAGGGCGAGCGGAGCGTGGGGGCGCGGAGGGGGCGGCGCGGGCGCGGGTGGGATTCTCCAAGCCGCTGTGCGCCGTTGCCGCGGGCCGTGCGCGGGCTGCGGGCGAGCCGGGCTCTGCGCAGTCTCCGCAGGCGCCGGCGGGAGGGGTCGAGGCGGAGGCGCGGCGCGGCGCAGGCTGCTCCAGGCCCAGGTGAATGGAGTAACCTGACAGCGGGGACGAGGCGACGGCGAGCGGGAGGAAATGGCGGCGGCGGCGGCGGCGCCGGGCGGCACCGGGAGGCCTGGGCTGTGACGCGCGCGCCGGAGCGGGGTCCGATGGTTCTCGAAGGCCCGCGGCGCCCGGTGCTGCAGGTGAGGCGGGCTCCCGCGGAGTCGCTTTGTGTGCGGGGCGGGGAGCGGCTCCGTCCGGCCCCCGCGCCCGCCTCCGCGCCGAGGCCCGCGTGGGCGCCCGGGCCGGGACCCGCCGGGGAGGGGAGCCGGCGCGACCAGATGGCGCGGCCTCGCCTGGTCCCGGGCGGCGCGGCCTGTGGGCCGGGCGTCCCCCGCGCCGGGCTCCCCGCTGCCCCGACCCCGGCGCCCCTCCGGAGTCGGCGCCTTGGGGGGACTCGGTGCGGTCGCGCTGGCGGCGGCCGCGGGCGCCTCCGCATCGGGCGTGGAGCCGTCCTGCCGCCCGCCGGGCCCGAGGAGAGCAGGCTTTGACAGGTCCGGTTACGCACGCGGGAGCGGTGCGGGACCCGCGGCGGCGTCCGGGGAGCATCCTCGGGACCTGCGGCGGCGGCGCCCCCCCCCC
>NW_022589710.1:62217626-62515851 GCF_004348235.1 Phoca vitulina | reverse complement strand
CCCCCCCCCCCCCCCCCCCCCCCCCCGCGCCGGGCCTCCTCGGTGGGCAGGAAGGCCGGCTGTCGGGGCGGCAGGGAAGCTCGAGCCTTCGGGTCCCGCCCGGGGAGGATTGTTCGTGTTTACTGGCAGGTGACCAGATCTGGGTCCCCTGGGGCGGGTGGCCGAGGCCATCTTTTCGCCCCTCCCCTCCGATGTTTTTGTTGCCAGAACGCCGGAACCCTGCAAAGGAGCCTTTCTGGAGGGTTTTTAATCTTCGGGAAGTCAGTGTATGTTTTAGGTTAGCACATCAGATTTATGTGGATTGTCTAGAAAAGCTGAGCTGCCCTGAAGGCTTTGCTCGCAGCAGAGCTTAACAAACCACGTAATGTATCTCTAACAGCATGGAGATTTGTGAAGACAGGGATGAGTGGGGAGTCCTTTGCTCTGTAGTGTTCAGTCGGTGCTTTTGTGAAGGAAGTCATTCTTTTGGCGACACGTTACCGATCCATATGAAAAGTCGAAGCATTCTTAGGACTATCACACTTAAAAAGCATTCATCTTTTTAAAGAGTAATTACTTTGAAGTCTGTGCTGCTTGGAGGTGCTTCTGGCTTTGAATTTCCTGAATCTTTACAATCCCGATTTTCAGTTGTCTTCTGTTGCTTGTTTTTTAAGTTGCAGCACACTTCGGTGAATGGAAAAGGGCAGGAGTGAGGAGTTAAGTAACTTGGAAAATATATATTTTAGAATGTGCTTTAATAAAAGGTTCACTGAATTGAAAATGTATTGCTGTAAACATTAAATTTCCTCAGTAAGAGTATGCATCTTAACCAAGAGCTCCAGTAATTTATTAGAGGGTAGATGGTGGTACAGGATTCTGAATGAGACCGCTAGGAAATAGTGATTTTAGCACTATTAATATTTTGGGGGAATATTATTAATATCTAGGCTCTGGAATAATCCGTTTATTTTGCATAGTGTTGTCTTTAGAGCTAGGTACTGCCTGTGACACATGTATATTCTATGGAGCATATGACACACACACACACACACACACACACAATTGTTTTAGAACTTCATTTTAGGCCATATCAAACTTACTCTGTTTATAGGTTAGAAATACTATAAAGATTGTCTCTAAAATGGTCACTATGGACATTTAAATGGTAACATGGGTTAATGGGTTTATTCATGGCATCAACATGCTGTTTTAAGAAAAGATGTATTAGTCAATTTGGGGAGAAAAGATCTTTTCCTGCCATTATTTTAGGTATATGCTATCATCTCCTCATTAAAGGTTAAGACCGTCTACTGTATTTTGCCTGTGGCTCTTGTATGAGTTGTATAGTGAGGTTTGGCCATTGCTAAGTTTTCTTGTCTTGCAGGTTTTAGAAGACATTTTATTTTGATGTGGCTCAGGATTCTTACTTGATAGTGATTTTGTGGTGTTACATAGTTGGTAGCTCTTTTGGTGTAGCGCTGCCTTCTAGGAAGGATGACTTTTATGGCATTGAGATGATTTATTCCCGGGCACTCTCTGACAAGTGAGATGCTGGTTTCATTTGAGAAAGTAGGTATTTCATAGAGGTTCTCTCACTCATGACCTTAACATCCTGTGGTCATTTCTTGTGGCAAAGGAAAGAAGGGACACATTTATTAATAAAAAGTGCCTCCTTATTATGTGCCAAGATGTTTCAGTTGCCTTTATATACATTCTCATTTAATCCTCACTGCGACCCCGAGGCAAACTCAATATTATCCTTATTTTACATGCAAGGAAACGAAGACTCAGATTATTGACCTGAGTTATGAATCTAGAAGTGGCAGTCAGGATTCAGTCATGGTGTGATTTCAGGGGCCTGTGTGTGGGCCCTTTGCATTGCATTGCACTGCATTGTTGTGCCAAGTGGATTTTAGGAGAAAAACCTGCATGGCATGCAGGTAAGTCCTTAGTTAATACTGTTGAATGCATGAAACTCTAACCTTAAATATTCTGGTGACTTCTGATTATCTGAATAATTCAGATTTTTTCCCTTTTTTGTGGTAAAATACACATCACGAAATTTACCATTTTAACCAGTTTGGTGACATTAAGTATATGCATGTTGTTTTGTAACCATCACCACCATCCATCTTCAAAACTTTTCATCATCTTCAGCTGGACCTCTCCCCTCATTAAACACTACCCATTCCACCCACCTCTCAGACCTGGGCAGTCACCATTCTTCTGTCTCTGTGGATCTGACTGCTCTGGGAACCTCATATCATTGGAGTCCTATAATACTTGTCCTTTTGTGACTGGCTTGTTTCACCTAGTGTAGTCTTCAGGGTTCATTCCTGTTGTAGCATGTGTCAGCATTTCCTTCTTTTTTAAGGCCGAATAGTATTCAATACACATACACATTTTGTTTATCTTTTTTCCATGGATGGACACTTGGTTTGCTTCTGCCTTTTGGCTTTGTGAATAATGCTGCTCTGAACGTAGATGTACGGGTATCTGTTAGAGTCCCTGCTTTCACTTCTTTTGGGTATACTCAGAAGTGGTCAGACTGTTTCTCGGTCATCAAAACACTCAATTCAGAATTTATTGCAATATGAGTTTTCCGAGGGTTGTTCCAGGCAGTTATACTATCCTATAAACAATTCCTCTGTGTTAATAAAAGACTTTAATCTCCTTGAGGCCCAGGATTTACTCCTTCTTATGATCTTGCTTCCCACCACTGGCAAGTGGATGTTCAAGTAGCTGAGGTTGTTGAGTTGCTTCATCCTGGGGCTCTGTTGCGCTCTGGTGTCTGGTGGGTGCTCGAGGAAGAGACTGGCAAGGCCTGTGTTTCACTTGTGTAAATATTAAGTCGAAGCCAAGTGATTTATCTTGTTTACCTTGTGCTCTGCTTTTGGACATTCAAGAGTTTACTTCATTCAGAAACCCCAGTGGATGGATATGTACTATACTAGCTCTTATTCACAGGTTTCTTTGTAATATTTTTTCTATCGTTGTGCACTTATGACTTGCCAAAGTAGACAGGAATCTTAGGAGGCAGCATTATCTCTTTTAGTGGATCTTTTAGTCCTTATTTTCTGATTCTTTGATGTTTACCAAATCTTTTGCATGATCCAGGATGATTTTTAGTTGTAACTAATTTCTACTAAAGCGTTTCTAGTATTAGTACAGCGATGTAGAGACAACTGTTTATTACTTTTTTATTTGTCTACTTGAGAAAGGATTTGAAATTGTCTTACACTATAGGTTTGAGAAGACTGAAAATTATGGCAAAGGTTGAGGGGTAGAGTATGGAAATTGCTAGAGGGAATTAGAGGAGAGACTTAGGGCAAGGATGGCTCAGCATCTGTGTGTAACTAAAGAGTTTTTTTTTTTCTTTTTAAAATTTTTATTAGTCAAAGCAAAAGAGGAAACAAGACTAATTATAGTTGGCATTGATTAATAGGAGGAAGTATACCAAGAGAAGCAAACTTTTCTCTTGTGCAAAGAATAATTAATCGTTTGGATTCTTGCATAAAACGTTAACAATATATGGAGAAAATGTTTTGCATTTTACAAATGATAGGGAAACATTTTTCACATGCCATTTTAGAGAAAGTGGATAAAAGCCTCAGGCATAATAGAAAAGCAAGCTTTAGTAATATAGGTGTGTATCAGTCTGGTAATTTGATTCAGTAGAGTTTAGTTAATTTATCTTTCAGCTGATGTCCCTGAAATATCAATTGTCTCATTCAGGCTTTTGACAGATGCTGAATAACAATCCATTCGCAAATGAACTCTTCTCTGGACAGTGTAGGCAGTCAGGATTCTCTCTGCCTGTCTTTAGGAATGTGTGTTGGTCGCCGTTCTTATGTGGTGGTGTCTACTCTGAGAATGAATACAGAGAGAAGAGCAGTATTTTTGAGGCCTAGCTGATGAAATTTAAATTTTCAGTCATGTAAAAAAGCCTTTGTTAAAATAAATCCCTAGTACAAAGTGGCTTTCCTGTTTATCTGAAATTGTCAATGAATTGTTGGTACTCTCAAAATACAAAGTTGCTTTACATTCTAAATAAGTGACTAAGAAGATGCCACAAGAAAACATTGTCTGAGGATGTCAGTAAGACTGTTACTAGAAAGAAGACATAAAGTAATTACATTTTGGCCATAGTGTTTTCATTTTTGAGGCTCATGGTGATATTAAACGTTTTGGCTGTGTAAAGGTTTATGAGCATAAGGATGGAATAGTGCTGGGCATAGTAGAAGGTGCTCAGATTTGTTGAATGAATAGATTGGTTTATATTTAATTTTTTAAAGTACTTAGAAGCTAAGATAGATTTATGGAGAATAATATTATATATTAAGGCTTTTAAAAAGATCATTACTCTTCTGATTTTGGACCAGTCATGCTGTCTCATTCTTGATTCTCCTCCATTTGTGATGTCCATATGACTAGGTGCATAGAAACATTGTGGACTGAGAGAAGTGTTAAGAATTTCATAGAAGAAAAGTGCTGGGGCTCCTGGGTGGCTCAGTCGCTTAAGCATCTGCCTTCTACTCAGGTCATGATCCCAGGGTCCTGGAATTGAGCCCCCCAATTGGGCTCCTTGCTCAGTGGGGCGTCGGCTCCCTCTCCCATCTCCCTCTGTCCCTCTCCCCACTCGCGCTCTCTCTCAAATAAATAAAATATTTTTTTAAAAAAGGAGAAGTGCTATAAAAATTGGGAGTTTTGTTGGTATTGAAAACTTTCTCGGTGTTGAAGCAACCTCGCTCTGGTAGTTGTGGTGGTGGTTCTGTTTTAGCTGACAGTTCAATGTATACAATAAAGTAGCGATTTAAAAAACGCATTTGGAAAGTCTTCTGGGAATTAGAAAATGTCAGCAAACCAGTTCAGAATTTTAAAAATAATGTACATAAAGAACTCAAATAATGAGAGAAGGATCTCAATTTAAAAAATTGATCTTTGAAATGGTAGAAAGGTTCTTTGACTAAGGAGTTAGATCAGTAACTGTATTTGAAGGGGAAAAGAAAGGCAGTAGACTTATCTAATACTTTTGAGATTCCAGGATTTCTGTCTTTCTGTTGGTAATAGCCCAGGAAGGCAAAATTAACATGATGAACCCAAAAGTTTGAATGGCCTCATGAGGACTCTGATCGGTGTTATTTTAAGCTTTTTCCACCTTGCAAAATTAAATATTAATATTTTATCAGAGCATTATAGGGCTGGTGAAGAGCAAGTGTTTGATGTCACAGAGGCCAGGATTCAAATGCTAATTCCTCCAATTTGTAGCTGAGGAACCCAGGGCATATGGCAACCTTTCCGAGTGTCCGCTTCCTCATTGGTAAACTGGTCATAATATTACCTACTTGAGGTTGTGAGGAAAAAATGAGTTTCTTAAACTTTCAGCCCACTTCTGGCATGTAACATTTGATAACATTTAGCTGATAGTATTTTTCCTTTATCTGCATTAGAGAAAATCTTGCTTGTGTTCCTAATGTGATTACATTGTGATTCCCCCCCCCCAAATTATTACTGTAGAGATGTATGTCCAGTACATTTATAATGGAAGATGAAAGAGGGGAGGGCTTGAGAGCAATATTTTATAGGCACGTTCTATACTGAGAATTGTCTGCACTGTATCAAATGATTCAGCTGTCTTACTGGGGTCTCTGTAATAGTGATATCAAATGTAATAGTGCCTTAATATTGCTAACTCTCCCTAAATAACCATTATTCTTCTGTTAGGCATGAATAAATACATCGTCCTTGTATCTATATTTCAGACCAACATGAACTTTTTGTATATCTATCACACGTCCTTGTTGTAGGCCAGTGGTCTTACTCATTGGAGGCTACTGATTTGATGAAAAATGTGGAAATCTTATTCCCAGAAAAATGTACATGCTCATAATTTTACATAAAATTATAGGAGGTGCAAGGACCCCTCCTGAATCCTATATGTAGATGCTTGATTAGGCTATGTCTATGCATATAGAGACAAGTAATAAGTTAACGAAGGAACAGTGACACAGTTCTGGATGATTGAGGCACAACTCCTGCATGGTTGGTGGAATGGAATGAACAGTGCAAAGTAATGTGTGGTTAATAAACCTCTGTTCTAGTTTGGCTTTACTTCTATATAACTAGCTGCATGTTAAAGACAGATCACCTTTCTAGACTTAGCTTTAATTTTCTCACTAGTAAAATTGAGAACATTTACAAGTCTCTAAATATCTTACAGTCAGTCATCTTTGAAGTACCCATATAATTCTGGGACCTCTCTGTTTCAAGCTGAGAATCTTAATTAAATATGAGGCATGGAAAAGAGAGGCTGCATTTTTTTTTTTTTTTTTTTTTTTTGTCGTATTAAGGTTGGTGCACAGTGATCATGAAAAGGGGACAATGGCCTTGTGAGCTGTTCTGAGCAGGGAATGTAAGATGAAAACCCCTGGGAAATCGTCTTGGAAAGTAGAGAGAGCCAGATTTTGCCTTGAATGGATGGCAGAATCAGAGACAGTGGAGTCTTCATTTTCTGTCTCTGCTCCTAGTACAGCTTAGTAAATGCTTGTTAATGAGGGAAAATCTAACAAACTGTTTAAAGCCTTCTATCTGATCAGTATGGTGAAAAGCAGGTAACCCATTGAGAGGCCTCTGGGACTGTGAATGAGGGGAAAAGTGTCTAATAGACACCCTGCTATTTTAATTTTAAAAGCTTTTGTTTTGTATATAACACTGTACTGAGATTACCTAACTTTTCTCAGTCTTGTATAGCTAGGTATTAAAGAGGAGAAATCCCTGACTTCTAAATCTTTATATGTACCTGCTACATATAATAAACTGTTTATTAATCTTAGACCAAACATAATTCTGGGTATTTTAAGGAGAAGGCAGGATTTTGTTGATAAAAATAGGTGAACAAATGATAAAACAACCTAAATTAGGCATTTGAATGCAGTTTGTAAATTGAACAGGTGTTAAGACAAGCTGTAATTTCTTGTGTCTCTGTCAAATAAATAAAATCTTTAAAAAAAAAAATAAATGCCATTAGTATCTTCGAAGGAATCATTCTTTTTTGCTTATCCAATATATGGCCTTTAGTTTTCAGCCCTTCTTCAATAAAATATGTGAAATAAGGTATTGCCAAATAGTGCTTTCCTTTTGGGATATGTTTGTAAAAAAATCTCCACTGACATATGATGCAGTTCTGAAGGAGAATATTGGTTTTACACTCAAGTCTTTGTAAACACCTAGCTTTTGTGTTGTTAAACATTGGGAGAATTCTGGGAAGTTTTTGTGTGTTTTTTTTTTTTTTTTTTTTTGTGAGTTGGGTCTGTACTTTTGCCAAGAATAGGGAAATAAATAATTTTCTTAAAGCCTTTTTAAAGCATGTGCACATGCATGCACACACATACATGCATACATATACACATAATACACACATATACATGTATGAAATGTGTATTATCTGTGTATCTGCGGCAGATGCTCGGGTAAAATGCTTACTTGTGTTGTCTGTATTGAGTGAAGACAAAATTACACAGTATATTGTAGTTTCTGAAATACTAATTTATCTAATTTATTTCACCATATCTGAACCCCCTTTATGAGAGTAGTAATCTCTTTTAAGGTAGTACTTTTCATTTCACTAAAGAAGTCACTATGTAGTATTTGTAGCAGATTGTACATCATGTTTAGTCATCAGCTGAATGGAATAGAGATACTAGAAAAAATGGTCAGATATGTTGTCAGTTTTGTGTGTTTATTGAGCATCTATGTTCCTAGACTAGAAAGGCCAAGGAAAATGTCAGTGGACAGGGCTGATTTCGGTTGCCACGGGCTTTAAAATTAAAGCAATATTTACTTATATGTGTGTGCAGATTCAGCTAAAATTAAAATATTAGTTTGCTTCTGTTAATTTTAAATTGCATTTACTCTTTTTCACACACGGGAGATCAAAAGGAACATATCCAGAAGCAGCTTATTTTGTCTGGCAGATCAGTGTAAATAGACACCTCCTCCGAGACCATAGTGTAATTATATATTATGGAAGTAAGTTTGGAGTCAGAATTTAAGTAGAATTCCACCTCTCCCATTTATTGGGCAAATGGCCTTGGGTAAGTTATTTCAAATCCCTGTAAAATGGATATGACCCTCGTTTCAGGGTTGTTTTGAGGATGAAATTAGATAATAGAATTTGAGTGCTCAGTAGAGGTAAATCTTCTCCCTCCTGTCTCATATATGCACCATGGCAAATGAAGAAGTTTTACCTATTGTATTAAGGATCGTTTACTTCTCTTTCAAAATAAACTTTAAATGGCATCAGTTTCAGCTGATAAACAGGAAAGTACATAAATCACAAGGATACACAAAATGTATCCAGGCATTTACACCCCTCCACTCCCTGGCCAAAAACACCGTACTGACTTTTCCTTATTTTTAACTCTATGTAGTGGAAGTTATATGGTATGATTTTGTGTTGGGTTTCTTCACTGAACATTTAAATGGGTGAGATTCATTCCATTGCATCATCTGGTGATACATAGCATTCTGTTATATGAATATGTCAGTATTTACTTGTCTGTTACATTGCTGATGGACATTTGGCTTGTTTTTGGTTTTGGCTGTTATGGATAGTGCAGTTCTTGTGCATATTTCAGTTGGGTATACACGTAGAATGGAATTACTTGGGTTATAGGGTCCTTGTATATTCACAGCAGATACTTCCAGTTGACAGTTCTGCCGGCCGTGTATGAAAGTTCTCGCAGCTCCACATCCTTTCTCACACTTGGTATTGTGTGTCCTCTTCGTTTTGGCCATTTTGATGGGTGTGGTAGTGGCTCATTGTGGTTTAATTTGCATCCTTCTAATTGCTTATGAAGATTATTGACCGTTTGATATCCTGTGTGGGGAAGTCCTTTGCCCACTGTTCATTTACTTGTTTGTTCCTTATTGATTTGTAGAAATTGTTTATGTATCTCCTACCCTGGCTCGCCTTTTACTCTCGTAATCAGATCATATAATAAAGACAATATTAATTTTAATCTCGTCCAGTTTGTCAATTTTTTCCCTTTATGACTAGTGCTTTTAACGTCTCGTCTAAGAAATTTTGCTCTTTCCAAGGACATGGAGGTATTCTCTTATGTTGTTTCCTTTTTTTTTTTTTTTAAAGACTGTTTATTTGAGAGAGAGAGAAAAAGAGCATGAGCAGGGGGAGGGGCAGTGGGTGAAGCAGACTCCTGGCTGAGTGGGGAGCCCGATGTGGGGATGCAGGGCTAGATCCTAGGACTCTGGGATCATGACCTGAGCCTAAGGCAGATGCTTAACCAACTGAGCCACCCAGGCACCCCTCATGTTGTTTTCTAAAGACTTCATTGTTTCACTTTGCACATTTAGCTCTACAATCCAACTGGCACTGATTTTTGTGTATGACTTGAGGAAGGAGTCAAGACTCACTTTTTCCATCTGGATACACAGTTAACCCAGTTGTTACTTGAAAATACTGTCCTTTTCTGTACCACAATGCAGTGTTGTTTTTGTCACTAATTAAATAACCTCATATGGATGGGTCTGTTTCCATAGTCTGTTCTGTTGCATTGTCTTTTCTTGTGTCATTACCCACCCTGTCTTAAGTATTGATGCTTTATACTAAATATTAATAAACCAGTTTATTTTTGCTTATTAAGCCATCCTTGCATTGCTGTGATAAACCACAACTGGTCATAATACATATCCTTTTTATATATTCCTGGATTCAGTTTGCTCATATTTTGATTAGTATTTTTACATTTTTAGCTTGAGAGATAGGTCTGTAATTTTCCTTTACTGTAATGTCCTTGTCAGGTTTTGGTGTCAAGTTTATGCTGGTCTCATGGAAAGGGGTGGAAAGTATTCTCCTCATTTCAGTCTTCCTGAAGGGTTTGTTTTTTAAGATTGTAGTTATTTCTTTAAATGTTTAGAAGAATTCACTCTAGTGAAGCCATCTGGGCTTGGGAGTTTTTAATAATCTGTTTTCTTTAAAAGCTATAGGCCTCTTCAAATGTTCTGTTTCTTTGGATGTTAATTTTGGTAGGTTATGTTTTTCAAGGAATTTCCCCACTTCTAAAATACTTTCTGGAGTGGCTACTAAGAGGTAATTGATACTAAAAATAGAAATAATCAGGTAAAACTTTGCTCCATTTGGAAAACTACAACCTTTTTTGAGATTGTTAAGTGATTTAATATAAAGAATACTCTTTGTTGTGGTTTGTGGGAGAATAAACAGTGGTTAATGCCGCTCGAATTAGATTTTTTTATACTAATGTGATTTATATGGACAAAGTTAGTTCCTTGAAAACAAATTATATTCAAAGACTATTGCTATGTGAAATCTGTAATTAGATTTGGAGCTTTTTTTTTTTTAAATTAGAGAAAAGGGGGAGGGGCAGAGGGGGAGAGAGAGAGTCTTAAGTAGGCTCTATACCCAGTGCAGACCCCACATGGGGCTCAGTCTCACAACCCTGAGATCATGACCTGAGTCGAAACCAAGAGTTGGATGCTTAACCAACTGAGCCATCCAGGTGCCCCTTGGAGCTAAATTTTTAACTTTGCTCTATTTTGGATTAATTGTTTTCTAAAGTCTTGGATTCGTTTTGGATTAATTTGACTAGTGAATTATAATTTAACATGTTCTTGGTTGTTCTTTGCAAGATTATTTCTAAGAGATAGTAAAAATAAAAATAAGTGGTTAAAGTGTGAAATAATAGTATCTTAATAACTCTTTGGGAGTGGGGCAGTCAGTATTCAATTAATCTCTAAGTATTGCTTATTAGTGGTGAGAAATGTCAGCATTTATTCATTTATTCAAAAACATCCTGCTTGTGCCTGGCACCCCAGTTGGTTCTGGATGTACAGATATGCTATCTTTTCACTGAAACTGATGATTTTCTGAAAAAGTGGCACTGGTGATGAGACCTACAGGTTGAGGGGCAGTTAGCTGGGGGATGGTATGTGCAAAGGCTCTGGGGTAGGAAAGAGTTGGTGGAGGTGCTGAGAGGTCCTTGTGGCTGCGGGGAGGTGGCAGAGTTAGACAGGCCCCAGTTAGAGAGAGATGCAGGGCCATACATAGTAAGGATTTTGGATTTTAGCCTAAGTGCCGGGGGAATCCGTTCAAAGTTTTAAGCCATCTTGCTATACTGGTTTGATTCATGTTTTCCCCATACCTGGTTACGCGCTGCTTTGAACTCCATTAGTACTCTTCTTTTGTTTTTAATCACTTCCTTTTTTTTCTGGGGCTGGTGCTTATTGGTAGTCCTGGGCAAGAGCTTGGGTCTGACAAGTGACAAATATTTACTTATGCTTTTAGCTTTCGTATTGTGTGTATCACATTGTCCATCGTCATTCAGAGGGTTTACTTATGGTGCAGGTCCCTTACAGGTGCTGGACTTTATCCATGCAATAAGGTATAAGCAGATGTGGAGAATTCCGAACCATATTGGGTGTCCTAGTGGCTTTGCTCGTGTTCAGGCAGTGTAGGATGTTAATAATACCCTGGCTTTGCAGGATATGGTAGCTGCCAGTTTGGGCCTTTGGTCTAGTATGGATTCTTCCCTGTGTTTCTTTCTTTCTTTCTCTTTCTTTCTTTCTTTCTTTCAGAGGGTTCTAAATACCCTGGAAGATATGAGCCTGCAGTCGTAGTTTTGGTTCCTACTCCTTTCCCATTCTTTGGAGTCCCAGAATAGGTCAGTAATGTCACATGCTCTTAATTGTCCTCCAAGCCGAGTATTCTTCAGTGGGGCTCTTGCAGCATCTCACCCCCTCCCTCCCTCCAGTACACAAAGTTCTCTTTTTTCACACCCAACATCAGGCCTATCTTTTTAGTGATTTGCATATTTGACTTAGCAATGAATTCATTGTGTATATTGTGGGATTGTGTAGGGGAGGGAGAGGAGCCAGATGCTGACATCTTCACGGGTCCTATGGTAGAAATGAGGCTGAGGCAGAAAGGCAGACAAGGTCATTTGCCCAAGATCTTGTAGCTCACAAAAGGCTTCCGTCACCACTCTGACTTTGGAGCCCGCTTTTCCTCTCTCATCTGGATTCTTTCTGTGGTGTGTGTGTACTGGGTTTAAATGTGACATAATCGAGCGAAACAAGGGTGCTTACCTTAGGAGGCTGCGTTTATTCTGATGCTGCTTCTCTTTTTTTGAAACCTCTCTCTAATTCCTGTAGTGGATGTATTTTTTGAAATTATATTTAGCAGTAATGAATCTTCATCTTTCTTATTAGATTAGTTCAGTTTTTGGAACAGCCCCAAGTTCCCTTGGTAGCTAAATGTGGATCTTTCTCCAAGTGGAAATGGGCAATCAGCTGCCAAGGATAGAGAATCGTAGGTGGAGATAGGGTGACCAACCATCCTGGTTCCTCCAGGGTTGGGATAAGTGGGTGGATAGTGCCTGGAACAGGGGACTTTCAGTGTGCAAATAGGGGAAGTTCCAGTATAATCCAGTGATTATAACCAGGAATGTCTTCTCTAATAGAGAGAGGAAATTTCAGAAGTCTCTTGTTGTATTGTCTTGCACTGTTCCTGTCTCTGGACCTTGTATAGAGATTTGTTCTCGGCCGAGATGAGCTAGCGGAGAGCCCTTGGCGTATGCTGAGAATAGAAAAGCAGAGGCCCAAATCTTGCTTGAATTCCCCAGGATGAGATTCAGATCCCTGTGGAGCTATATATTAAGGTCCTTTAGGATGTAGCTCTGCCTTACCTTAACCTGTTGCACTGTTTTGCCACTCTCGTGTGGGACGAGTGTGTCGGCGCACTGCTTGTAGTTTCTGCAACTTGACTTGCCTGGTTTCCTTGTGGTGCTTCTCCACATGCTGGCTCCTCACTCCCATGATGCCCTGTTACTGTCCCCTCCCTGACTGGGGTTGTTACTGCTCATCCTTCAGAACTGACCTCCAGTCCGGTTCTCACCTTCTCCAGAATACAGGTTTGCAGTATGTATGTCTTGGTCAATAAATATTTGTTGAATGAATGAATCATTTAAGGGGCAGTAGTTAAACAAAGCTCTTTTAAGTGGGGAAAATCACCTTAAATATTACTTTTTAGACTACCCAGAAATACAATTGGACAATTTCCATTTTTCTGTGTTCTGATAGTCAAACATACGTATCAGTTTTTAGTAGAGTTTTATTTTTAACTTTGTTTTAAAATATTTTCAAACTTATGAGTTGTAGGAATAGTATAAAGAATTCCCGTATCGATACCTACATTTATCAGTAGTTAACATTTTGCCACATTTGTGTGTTCTCTCTCTTTCTCTCTCCCTCTCTCCCTGTATATTGTTTTTATTTTTCTGAACCTTTTTAGAATAAGTAGCAGGCATTATGCTCTTCACTACTGAATACTTTCAAGGTTCTATTTTCTAAGAACGAGAGCATTTTCTTACATGATCACAATATAGTTACTGAATTCAGAGAATTTAGCATTCATTGATGATGATAGTTAAATTTCACCGGTGTCCCTGTAGGGGGAGGAAAAAAGGTTTTCCTCTGTGCTCTGAGTGGGTGGAGCCTGTGAATTAAATTCACAAAGGATAGATTAACAAGAGAAAAGATTTATTTTGTGTGCACGCTGGAGATTCACCCAGAAGGAGTGAAAGCCCAAGGAAGTGATTAGACTCGACAGTTTATATACCATTTTAATAAAGGGCCATATATTGTAGACAAGTGACAAGACACAGGAATGGGGGAGTTTGGGCTTCTAGGGGTGGTAAATTGTGGGAAGGTGAATAGGTGATGGAAAATAATAGGGGTTATTTTGGCAAGGTTTGTGCGGATGCAAGTCAGTGCCGTCTTTAGTGATAATTATCGTCTCCTCTTCCTGGTACTGGAGTGGGGAGGAGGGACACTCACAAAGCAACATTTATGTCCTGCTTTTAGGCAGGAAGGGAAAGGGCAAAGAATTCCTCCTTTATCTGCTATTTCTCTGTTGCCTTCAGCAAGGAGTAATCCTTATGCCAAGGCAGCATATTTTCAGGTGGCCTATTCTGATCACCCTTCATCCTGGTCATGTCCTTCATAGCAGTGTTCTTTTTCTGATAGAGGATTCAGTCCAGGAATGTGCATTGCGTTTGTCTTGTTTGTTTACTCTTGTAATCTGGAATCACTTCTCAGCTTTTAGCTTTTATGATAACTGACATTTTTGAGGAACACGAGCCAGTTGTTTTGTAAAATGCATCTCAGATTTGGTTTTTATGCTAACTCATGGTTAGATTCAGGGTTCTCACTTTTGGCAGGAAAACTACGTAACTGATATTTCCTTCTCAGTTTATCACATTTAGGAGATACATGTCAGTTAGTCCCAGTATTGGTGAGGTCACTTTGGTGGAGGGTGGTATCTGTCAGGTTTTCCCAGTGTGAATATATCAGTTTTTGTGAGGATTTGTAGGGAATCTGTGCAGAGATACTTTGAGGTGATGTAAATATTCTTTTGTAAACTTCACCCAATAGTTTTAGCATCCATTAATGACTCTTGCCCCAGTTACTAATGTGATGTTTAAAAATGGTGATTTTTCTGTCATTGCTCCTACATTTATTAGTTGACATTGAATAGAATTTTATCTGATTTTTTTTTTTAAGATTTTATTTATTTATTTGACGGAGAGAGACACAGAGAGAGAGGGAACACAAGCAGGGGGAGTGGGAGAGGGAGAAGCAGACTTCCCACTGAGCAGGGAGCCTGATGCGATGCGGACTCGATCCCAGGACCCAGGGATCATGATCTGAGCCAAAGGCAGGCGCTTAAAGACTGAGCCACCCAGGTGCCCCAGAATTTTATCTGAATTTTAAACTTAATAAAACACTGTTTCTAAAATGAGTCTTTGGGTTTTCCCAGTTATATTGTAACTTTAGAACTGTACATTGTTGGTGGAACATTTTCAAGGTTTGTATCAGATCAGATTACATTAATGCTGAAGATTTTGCAGAGGTTGGGAGTTCTGGGAGGCTGAGGCAGGAGGGATGGGTATAGCTGGGATGCGGTCAGAATTATCATTGTGCAATGGATGCCTCTCTAGCTTTGGTGGTTTCAGATCAGCCCTGAACTTTTCTTTGTTGGAGAACGGGGCAATGACGGGGGTCTTAAACTTGTTAAAATAATTTGGGTTGTTTCAAGTCTTTTAAAAGTAAGAAGTATCTAAATTGAATTTTTTATTTGACCTACAAAAAGATATGTATTAATTTAAGAGTAGATCAATAAGGTTTATACTGAACATAGAGTTAAATATCCATATTTATGGATATCTCCAGCTTTCCTTCAGTTCTATGTAAGTCAAATATGAGGTTATCGTTCTTTTGAAAAATCTTAACAATTTGTGGGGAAAATAGCAATAACAATAATACCTAATATGGGACAGAAGATACAGATAAGCCCTGATTTGGGTGGTACAAATAGCCCCTGTGTGTTGCATGAGAGGGAAGTCAAATAATAGAGGTTTTTAGATTCTTGGGGGAGGGGGTAAGTGGCAGGTGGGGGCACCATGTGAAGGTTGGGCTATACTTGTCACAGCACTCTAGGGAAAGCAGATAAAACATGAGTGGTTGGGTATTCTGCACAGAGCTACAGTGTGGCGCTTCACTCCTTGCCTGGAACTTTTAATATGTTTGTTTTCCAGATTCATCATATTCAGCAGTCTCTCAGACTTATTTTGTCTCAAGACTAAACTCTCTTTAGTATGAAAATATACATGCATTATATTGTGTTAAAACAGCTTAACAGAGAAAATTATGGCCTTTTTTCCCTTCATGGATGTTCTTATGGGGTATATAAAAGATAGGCTAGAAGGTGGTCATGAATTGAGTACATTCTAGCATTTGTTGAACAATGTTTTTGTTGAGTAAAGTACAGAAACTTGGAATCAAACATTAACCTTAAAACTCACTTTGAAAGTTAGTGGTGTATTAAGTGTTTGCCTCTTTTGAAACGAAATGGAAGGGTAAATGCATAGGAGGCAACGTGAAGGGGAGGGATGGTTCTGGGTGCCATTTTGGTGTGTGGGAATGTTGTCTTTTTAAGAAGTATTCGAAGTACGTGGGCCATTGGCTGGCAGCCTAGAGATACTTTTTATATGGAGATTTTGATGGATGATACTTGTTAAAATGCTGTTTGACCTGTATTCAGTTTCAGTTTTGGGTAAATCTAATTTTAGGCATAATGACATTGAAATGTAAACATAATATGTTTGTTACAGATTTACAGAAACCCAGAAATTTATTCGGGTCATAGAATAGTGCAAGAAAAGAAGGCTAGTGCATTTGTGGTTTAAGTCATAGAAACTGGGGTAAGTTTTAACCACATTTAATGGCTTAAGGGAGAAGTTTAAAAAATTTTTTTTCTGTTTTTTGTTTTCTTTGTCTTTGTTGGTTTATTTTTAACCTAAAACAGAATTATTTCTCTCTAGATTTATTTATTTATTTAAGTAATCTCTACACCAACGTGGGGCTCAAACTCACGACCGTGAGATCAAGAGTGGCATGCTCCATCAACTGAGCCAGCTAGGTGCCCCCAGAATCATTTCTCTCTAATTGTCTTCTTACAAATCATCCTTAGTATGAAAATTTGTTTTCCAATTCTAAATGTAATAAATTTTTCAAATAGTAGGAAATTTTAGAATGCAGAAAAGTTTTAAGGAAAAAGAAATGGCTCATGGCAATAATCCAATCCCATCCTCAATTTTGGGGTGAATTTTCTCTCTCTTCATTCCTCCTTTTCTTCTTATGTTTAGTTTTTAACTTGACTTAGTCATGGTCTTCCTGTAAATAAAAATGCTCTGCTTCTTTTTTCATTGTATGCTGTACCTTGAGCATTTTTGTTCATTATAAACTGTCATCATTTTTAATGGTTGAGTTGAATTGTATCATGTAAAATGAACCACAGTTTACCACACCATTCCCTCATTCAGTGTTAGACATGGAGCACTTTTTGCTATTTATAAATGGTAATGATGAAGGGAGCGTTTCTGTATGAGGTTTTTTGGTGTGTGTATTAATATTTTAGGATAGATTAATATGCAAGGATTTTAAATTAATAATGTCAGATGTAACTGTCGGGGAGCAAGAATTCCTGTCCTCTTCAAGGTCCTTCTAACTGGGCTGAGACTCAAACTGGCTGAAAGAGATTAACAGGAGAAAATCAAATGTAATAGTGTACATACAGGGAATCCACGCAGACATGGACATTCCAAAGACAGGAAGGCATAGTGAGAGGTCTGTAGGTCATCCAGAACTAAGGGGAAGGGTGAGGGGTCTGGGACTGCAGAGGAAAGGAAAGCACTTCACGGGGCCATAAGGAGAAGAGCAGATGTTTGGTAATTAGATGTTTGCCCTGCCATGCAGATAGGTCACTTAAATAAAATTGATCTCTGCTAGTAACCCTTACTCCGGGAAAGACCCTTGATTTAGATTCTTTTATGTGCTTAATGGAGGGGCAGAAGTTTCTTTTGATCCCACAGGGTCTCGATTGCCTTCAGCTCAAAAGAATCTCCATGCAAAAGTGGCCCATCTTGGGGCAGCCTATCCTTAGCCCCTACCTGTCAATTAAAAGTAAAAATGGAAATATTTCTCTTGTGCTGTGTATTTCATTATCTGAAGATACCAGTGTTTAAATTCTTGAAATTATTTTCTTTTCTCTTTGGTCTTTCAATCTTTTGTTCCACCTTAGTCTTTTCATAGTCTATATTCACCAAATGGTAGTTGAGAAATCCTTGAAATCCTTAATACTTTTATATACCATGGATATTTTGGTTATTTCCTTTTTTTGGGTATTTTTATATTTTCAGACTTTATCCATTTGATGATGATGATTTCTTACCCGTCGTGTACCATTTTGTTGCCTAAGAAATAGTTAAGTGAAGTAATGTTTTCAGTGATGTTTGTGGAGGCAAACAGAAGTAGCGTTTAGTATTTTTTGGTTTTTGCTTTTAAAAGAGAACTAGTGGACACAAAGCTATTTAATTTTATTTCACATTGTATACCGTATTTTGTGATTTAAATGTTTGATTTTCATTCTACTGTAAATTCATGATGACTAGGTAGTTCGTAGTTTGTGGTTTTCAGGTTCATCTGGTTAAAAATACTGTATAAAATCTTGTATACTTTAAATGTATATGATAATGCATTTTCTGTGTCGAATTTTAGGATTAATAGAGCATTTTAGATTTTCTTTAATAAGTTTCTTAAAGTCTTACGAATTGCTTGAAAACAAAGGTTCTAGATAGAGATGGGAGGGTGGTTTTGTAAATACTACCATATATTGAGCGTTTCCTGTGTTGCGAGAACTTTTTTTCTTCCAAGCTTAACATACATGATCTTACTGAATTCTTATAATAGCCAGGGGTTATTTTGCGGGCAAGGAAACCACCTTAGAGGTAGCCTGATAAGCTGTGGTCTTGACACTGGAGCCCTTGCTGGTTTTCAGATGATTTTTAAATGAAAGATTCTTTAAAAAAAAAGGAAGAAGAAGAAAAGAGTTTGCTTTCCAGATCCCCGGTGGCCTTCCTCTGTGCCCCTCCTACATGGCGGGCCTCTGAGGGGTGACTGTGTGTGAGAAAGTACTAAGGAGTGAGGGCATCACCTTGGCTTCTGAAGGCAAAAACAGCTGAGACTCCTCCTGCTCCAGCTTTAATTTAGAAAAGGAAGGCTGGTGGGAGTAGTTTTTAAACAACTTGGATCCTTTCCGTGTGCAGATTCCTTTTTAATGTAGTTAAGTGTTTGCACACTTAGCTCCATCTTCTGTTTTAAAAGCTCGTCTCCCCAGTGTAGTTGGGTAGCATATTTTAAGATTTCTCCAGTATTCAAATTCCAAGAAATGGAAATTTGTTATTTGGCACGAATATTATTTGAGGATATATTTTATGCCTCTTTTTTTTTTTTTAAGCCAGTCTTGAGGAAATGTAATTAAAAACAGAATCTCCTCCCCACGCAGAAAACCTATCCACAAAGGTAGAGGGAAGAAAACAGTTTTATTACTCGGTAAGCATTAAACCAATGTGGTGATGTGCATCACAGGCTGTCCACTAAAGAGACTCCAAAGACAGAAAGAAACCCTACTCTTTTGTATAGCTAATTGGTTAGACACTTGACATCCATGTTTTTCAAGGTAGAATTGCTCATTTCCTCACATCTTTATGACTGGAGGTAGGTTTTGCGGTTTGGAGTCAAGTGACATTATTAGGCCTGCCTCTTCATAGGAAACTGGGAGATTGGGCATTGTCTTTCTTGATGATTATGTTTCAGGGATGGCTTTCAGGTCCTTAGGGAGACATTCCTGAGATGTGAGACTGGCTAGAGGCTATTTAGCTTTTAAAAAGATTCACTTACATCTGGAGAGTATTGAGAAATTGTGAACAAAAGGGAGGGGGAAGGAGGCTTTTCCCTTTATTATCGACTGGGAGAATTAAGCCTCTTATTTTTAATTTGCCTCTATGCCAATAATTGTATAAACCTGTTTGCATCTATAGCCAAGGACTCCTTTAGTGGTTTTAGGCTTGGTTGGTTAAAATAATGCCCTAGATCTCCATAGCATATTTGTTACTAGGAACTAAAGGCTTTTCAAACATTTCTTAGTTTTATCTGTTAGCTCACAGAAGTACTTTTGACACTGTTTTAATGTCACGGTATTACTGTTGTGTGTGTGTGTGTTTTGTCTTTTGTTCACCGTGGGACTTTATGGTAGTCCTGCTTGGGCTTCATGACAGTAGGAAGGAAATCTGGACAGTGATACCTGTAAAGTTAATAATATCAGCATCTGTGATGTTTTATAATAAAATGACTTGAGTTGGGAGTTTTGTTGCCCGTTTTGGAAATGTGTACCAAGAAGCTCTAGATGCTTTTAGACTTCAGATGAGCAGGGTTAAGCTGTCTGTTGTTACAAGCTTTTGTCCGAAGGGCTACAGCCAGGTACTGGATTTAAATGCCAATGTGGGTGAAGTTTATTGGTTTGTACTAAAAATTGGCTGAGTGTCTGGGATGGGGCACATCTTTTTCAGTTATCTTAAAGGGGCTTATCAAACAGGAGTTTGCATGTTTGTAATTTAAGTTACAATCATCAATTAAAATGAGAAAACTTGACCTATTGGTTTTGTATTAATGAACATAAAACAAGTTGTCATTGTACTTGGCGTGTTAACCCTCTGACGTATCTTTATACAGAATAGTCTAGGGAAATAATTTGGATAACTCAGCAGTAGTTTTGTAATAGTGGAATTGCATTGAACTTTAAAGGATTATCAGTGTCCTTATTTTAGTTACGGTGTTTCTGGAAAAGACGTGAATGTGAATTTGAACAGTGTAGGGCATGACACATCAGGCCATGTTGGTGTCTTGAGTTTGCATCTGACTAGGTGACAGTATAGAATGGAATTAAGCATCAAAGTATGAGATAGCTTTAGAAACATGACTGACACCAGGAGAGGGAACATCTCACGTGAAGCATGGTACTGACTTACATAGTGTTCAAGGAGTTCTAAAGCCAGATTTTACTGGGGGAAAATGTAATTTACTTTCAAGAATTCTCCCTTATATCTGATTGGATTGTACTAACAACTTTCAAACATTTTCAGTTGTATTAGAACATAATAAATACTAATTTTAAAGGCAACTCTTGGAGGCATGTACTATTTTCTTGACTTTGAGTAGAAAAAGAAGTTATTGGGAATCTTATTCTGATAAGTTAAATGTGAAAATTTTGTCAAATAGGAATTTTCTTAAAGTTGGTTTTTAAAAATGAGTTTTATGTTCTAAAATACTCTCTCTGATTGCTTTTAGGTTACCTAGGGTATGAATTAATACAGACTTGGAAACTGAAAGAACTTAGAATCAGCATTTTGAGGTAAATATGTACATACTAAAATAGTGCTAAGGTTTCCCCATTCTGCCTTGTTAACCTTCTAGCAAACCAAACTTGTCTTTGAAATGGGAAAGTGTGACCTGTGCTCACATGTCCTCGCACCGAGATGAGACAGAGACATGTGTGACAGTTGCTTTCCCCAGGCTGCTGGTAGTGAAGGCCCTGCCGTCGAGCGTAATGAGCACAAGCAAGAGTCGGGGTCACGTCTAACCAGATCAACACCTGGTGATGAAATTAAGCTTTCCATCTCAATACTTTACACTTCCCTCGTTTTTGATTTATCATCTCTGAGGAGAACCACACTAAGTTTATATTTCTTTATAACAACATTGTTGAACTGTGTTCTGAATTCTTTTATTTGTGAATGAATTCCGTAAAAGAGTTTATGGTGTGGATTTAACTGTGGGGTTTTTAATTCCATTTTGAGAAATTGAAATTACTGACCAATTGCATACATGTATCGAGGTGATTTGGATTTCTTAACCAAGTGCCTCTTCTGGTGATCTTTCTTTCTTTTGTGTATGTGAATTTAGGAAATAACACATACTTGTCTTCTTCTACTTCCCCCCCCCCCGCCATTATCCTAGCCACTATCTTTAGATTTTCTTGTATTCATTTTGAAATCTTTTCTTGGACTTGCCTCTAACTTTTTTTTTCCCCCGGATCTCTAGGAATTAGGCGTGCTATTGTTGCAGCTCATTCTCTTGTTGTTTTAGAGAGTAAGACTTTGTATTCTAAAATAACCCAAATGTCTTTTGTTTAAAATTTAATACAAAATAATGGCCTTGTATTTAACTCTTCATATCAATAGGGGTTTCTTATAGATGTGTTTATATTCCATTTAAGTACAGGAATCTTACATTTGGCTATTTTTGCATTTATTTTTAGAGCAGAAGCTTGAGCATGCTGTGATTTTCCAATAAACTGCTATCACAATGTCAAAATGCAGTTCAGACAACAGCAACACAGAGATCTCAAACATTAAAACGGTAAATCTGTGATTTATCATATTTGGAAAGAGGAAGAGAGTTTATTCGTGTGTTTTCCTCCATTATTTCTGAGCGAATAATATATGGAAGTTATGAAACAACTTCACTGATTTCATGAATGTAAATTGTCTGGCCAGACAGTTAAAATCTGTGATTGAAAAACAGTCACGGGGAGTTGTCTGTTGGCTCTGGGAAAGCAGCTAACCAATAGTCAGTTCATCTGTGAGACTACAGGACTTCTACTGACCCAGGGATTCAGAACTTTTCATTACGACCAAGTTAAGAAAAAAAAATCTATTTAAACATGTCAAAGAAAATAAAAATTGGCATAATTGTAGATTTTTCTGTTTTCACATTATTGGATTACCTTTTGAATTTTTTCATCTTGGGTTTGTGTTCCCTAACTCTGGGGCCAGCCACTGTATAGGAAATGAAGGAGGATTAACTTAGCTGTTCCGACCTTATGGAGAAGTTCATTGAGAGGGTTCAACCGCTGTCCTCCATTTCCTTGCAGGTCCTCTCCTGCCCATCACCCCCCACCCCCTGCCCTCACCTCGAGTAGAAACGGAGAGGGTGTGGATTTCCAAAACATAGAGAAATAGCTTTTGGACTGTGATGATTCTGTTCTATACGTTGTTGTGTGACACTCATGAATCTCTTGTTGAGTTTATCAGATATTTACGTAAACGTATATACGGTACACTGTAGCAGGAAATTGAAGAGCTACAGAAAATGCGACCTGCATCTTGCTCTTAGGGAGCACGTGTGCTGGTGAAGAATCAGGTGTGTACTTGTGTGTCTCTGTGCACACATGTGCAAGATGACATAAAATTGGAAAGGCAGACAGAAGCTGTTGGAAATCTTTTTTTTTTTTTTTAAGATTTTATTTATTTGAGAGAGAGAGCACGAGCAGGGGGAGAGGGAGAAGCAGGCTCCCCGCTAAGCAGGGAGCCTGATGTGGGGCTCGATCCCAGGACCCTGAGATCATGACCTGAGCCGAAGGCAGATGCTTAATGGACTGAGCCAACCCGTTGGAAGGTTTTTATGACACTTTTCATTCTACAAAGCTGCCCTGCTTGTTTGCCATGTTCTCGGTGTGGTTTGGTACAGTGGATGACCCAAGTGTGTGAGACCTATAGCTCCCGCATGCAAGGAAATCCCAGTCCAACCAGTCATTTTTGTTTATTTACTTTTTAAAAATCTTTACTGGGAAATAATTTCAAACGTATGGTAAAGTTAAAAGAGTAAGCATAGGACAAAGAATACGTGCTTTGCCCCATTTGCTTTACCGGTTGCACACTTCTCTACCTGTATGTGGTTTCTTTTTCTGACCCATTTGAGAATAAGTTGCGTACACTCATGGCGCTTTACCCCTAGAGGCTTTGGGGTATATTTCTTAGGAATAAAGATACTTTGTTAAACAGCCATAGTGCAGTTATCAGCTTCAGTGACTTGAACAGTTTTATCAGGGGCTCTGTGAGGCCATTTCTGGTGTTGTCCTGCAGTCCAGGACCCAGTCTGAGATCACTCACTGCATTTAGCTGTTGTGTCTCTTTGTAGTCCTCTTTAATCTGGAACATACCTATAGTTTTTCTTTGTATTTTATGCAGTTTTGAAGGCTATAGATTCCCTTTTAAAAAATAGACTATTTTTTAAATAGTCTTTTTTAGACTGTCTCTCTGGAGTAATTAATTATTATTATTCCCACTGTTATCCCTATGAGAAGAAGTGGTGGACAGGTGACAGTGGCAGGAGGAGAGGGGTGCTTGTGGGTTCCTGGCTGTACGTGGTGTTTGGAGGTGGAGGAAGAGGTATTTGGGGATTTACATTGCTGCCTTCTTCCTGCTTTATTCTCTTCAGCTACCAGGATTTAGGCTTACTTCCTGACACCTTTCGCGCCATGTTTTGGATTGGTCTTGGATTAGTATTTGGCTTGGATGAAAAGTGAGCGGGTCAGGCTTGGGCATAAATAATTCCTGTAGGCAGCCTATAGTAACGAAGATGTCGAGATGTATCACAAGGACGGTAGTCAGGTGGGAAGTGCCTGCAGTGTCAACCATGGGCCTCCAGAATGACCTGCTGCGTTTCCGGAAGGTAAAGTGGGTTTAACTCCGCGTTCTGGGCAGCCCTATAGAGTAAAAAGCTTGAGTCATGAACCTGAGGGTGTGTGACCAGTGGGCCTGAGGAGTTGGGCAAAGTGAACGCCAAGTGTGGGGTAAAAAGATGGCTGTTGGGGCTTTGGTTGAGTAGAGAAAGAGCACTTGTGTCTCATGAAGAACGGAGTTGGTAGCTGTCAGAGTGGTCTCTGGAGTCCTTGGCTTGCCGTCTGCCTCTGAGAAGGATCATGAGAATGGTTGTGCTGTCTGGTCCGCTGGCACCTGCCCTGCTGAGGTCCTGGGCTCCTGCAGCCCCGTGCCCCCTACCGTTTACTTGAGATCACACTGCCGTTAGCTGGATGTTGAGTTGTCAGCTGAGCTAATCTCTGAAATCGGGACTTGGTATCGTGCCTGTGCCTCAAAGAGACTACACTTGAGACTCCTTGTTGGATTAGGTGGGACAGTTGGAGTCACTGTGCTGTATCATGGTTGTACATTTCACGTGTTGGGAGATTCACTTGTCAAGGAACAGAGAGTGGGCTTCTTTCTTTCCAGTTTCATAGAGTGTTAACAGTGAACACTCTGAAGCAGTACGAGGGTGACAACCTTCTTGGGGGACAAGTAAATTCTGCTGGCAGTCAGAAAGCTGATGGACTTTCATGGTGAGGTTTGAGACTCTAACCCTCTATCTGCAGGTTAGGAGTTTTAAAAAGACTCAGGTTTAGTCTGTCATTTTATAGAATCAAATTTATCTTTGGGAAAGCATACATGAAACACAGAAGAGTGCTTATGTACCATGAAAAACTCACAGAATGGTGCACTGTCTGAATTTATCTAGGATGTGTGTAATTTTTTTAAAGATACATATTTAAACAGTTGGTCAGCTGTGCCACTGTGATAGGTTGTCAACTGAGAAAAAGACCTTGTGTGTTTATGGGCTATGGATAAAATGACAAAATGTTGGCAGGCATTTGAATCTTTCTTATGTGCACGCACATTGCTAAATGCCTTCCGTCCATTATCTCATAAGTTTATCAATAATGGCATCAAAGAATTGACAAAGAATGTTTGAAATATATTTATGCACATATTGACATGTTTCGTATATACGTATATGTTTAAAAAGGCATCATGTTCGTATTTTCTTTTAAAGGTATATCAGAAAAGGCATAGTTCTGTATCACTAAATATAGATACGGGTTTTCTTCAAGGGTTCAGGGTATTCCATTGTGTAACTGTACCATCATTTACATAGTTCATGTTTTTATTAATACATTTGAAAGCATTTTCTTGCTTTCCAGTTATAATGCAGCAATACGTGTTCGTGTACTTATATCTTTGTGTAGTCGCCTAGTTCGTTTAGATAAGTTTCTAGGTATAGAATTGCTGGGTTGGAGAGTGTAGAACACTTGACTTTTTAAAATGATCCTCTTAGATCAAGAAAAAGCTAAAACAATTATAGGAAAAGTTTGAAAGGGTCCATAGGAATGATATTCTTATGTTTCTCTTGTTTCTGTGCTTTCTTTTGTTCTTAACCCTGCATGGTGGTGTAATGGTATTCTTTTTCCCTTTTGTAGTAAGCTGTGCTAGAGCAAAATGCAATGAAAGAAGCACTGGATGAATGAAAAGCCCTGCTTTGCAGCCCCTCAGCATGGCAGGCCTGCAGCTCATGACCCCTGCCTCCTCACCAATGGGTCCTTTCTTTGGACTGCCATGGCAACAAGAAGCAATTCATGATAACATTTATACGCCAAGAAAATATCAGGTACTAATGAGAACACTAATACTGGGGCATTTTCACTAAAATGGAATAGATTAGCATATAGTTGACACGACTTATATAAAACCCATTTACCTTTTCAAGCTCTCCTCTTCTGATTAATTTTCTCATTCCAAATACTTTTGTTCTTAATAGTCCTTTTCTTTTCTAACATCTGCCGGGTAATTGATTTGATAGTTTTATTTGTGAAGTTCATTATTTTTTTTTCCCTCTGAAAACCTCACTGCTCCTTAATACCCACTTGGGTATGTCTGTCCTCATAAGCTGGGTAGGAATTGAGATTGGTTTGAACAACCATGAACTGGCCTGTAAACTCAGTCATTCAGATTCTTCTTGAGAAGTTTTCTGTCCCCTGCAAAAATAATTCTTAAAGAAATTATAAATATCATTCCATGCATCTTTACACAACACAGCTGTACAATAACGGGCATTTTAATGCCTGTGATGATGATTCTTATGTACAGATATAGGAAGTCTATTTTTTGGCAGATTTATCAGAGGGAGATTGTAGAAAACAGTGAAATTTCCTGAATTAAAACAAAATCCAATTTTCCCAACTTTGTACTTAGATAAGAAGTGTATAATCTTTTTCCCCCACTGTGTTTCTAGGTTGAACTGCTTGAAGCAGCTCTGGATCATAATACCATAGTCTGTTTAAACACTGGCTCAGGGAAGACGTTTATTGCAGTACTACTCACTAAAGAGCTGTCCTATCAGATCAGGGGAGACTTCAGCAGAAATGGAAAAAGGACGGTGTTCTTGGTCAACTCTGGTAATAAAAAAATTATTTTATGAAATTGCATGGAGGAAATTGGATGAGATTTTATGGTGAAGCACATTTTCTCTGTGGGCATTAAGTTAGATTGTTGAAAGTGTAGAGAGTTTGAGAAATAATGTATTTGTTGAAATTCTGGTAGCAGAAACATCATTTTGACTTATCTCTTAACTTTATAGTATGCCTCTTTTAAGTGTTAGCCGTTTTATTCCACAGGGGTTAAACTTCAGCTTTTTCCTTAAATGTAATTGCATTTAATTCTGATTCTGCATTTTTTGCTTGAGTGACTTCTTGGAACATCATCTAATCTAAGCCATGACAGTTATTTTTGTTTTTGATGTTTTAGCTTTGTAAAGTATGTCAAAAGGTGCTTGATTATGAGATCGGTAACTTTTTGATTTATGATTTTGCTATGCCAGTTATTGAAGGGAAGTTAGATGCTTCTTAAAAGTTAGATATTCAGTAAGAGTTTATGATACTGGTTTTTATGTGTTTGGGATTATATATTAAGAATATAAAATGTGGACCGAAGCTGCTAGGGCACTAATATAACCCTGCCACTGCTCTCCTTTTTTTTTTTAGTTTGTTTCAGCATGTGATGTTCTTATGTACTTTAAATACATATGAAACTGTCTTTCTTCTTGGTGAAACGATCTGATTTTAGTGAAGAAAACAGGAGGGGTGGATCTGGAGTAGTTACCATTCTAGCCTTATATTATGTAAGAATATAATATACCGTTATATTCTTAGGTTGGGGAAAATCAGTCATAAAAAAGGAAGGTGGTATAAGGTTCTCTGAAGGGAATGACAGGGGGTAGGGGCTTGAGTCTAGTAAATGCGTTCTGGAGGATAACTTTGGAAATAGGATTTTAAATTGGCTATCTAAGGAATTGGGGGTTAGGTATGATATATAATAATAAAGATTTCCTTAGCTGTCTTAATCGTTAGTAGTCCGAGAGCCAACTAGATAAGATTTGTCATATTTACATGGAGTATTATATTTGTAATCAGCAAACCAGGTTGCTCAACAAGTGTCAGCTGTCAGAACTCATTCAGATCTCAAGGTTGGGGAATACTCAGACCTAGAAGTAAATGCATCTTGGACAAAAGAGAAATGGAACCAAGAGTTTACTAAGCACCAGGTAAGACTCGTAGAGAAATTTCACTTTTGAAATCCCTGCAAGTCCTTGGCTTCATTCATGAGATCACCTGTAGCCTTGAAAACTCTACTTCCCTGTACTTCCCTGTACTTTGTCAGCCTAGAAACGAGCCCTTACACCCTCTTTCTCACTGGAGGTCTCACACCAAAACCAAATAAAGAGTCATATATGTTACTGTCTTACTTCATAGAAGAGAATATGACTGTGATTTACTTGCTTGAAAAACACAACTTCTGATGACCTATTTCCAACTTGTTGATAGCCTGCTTTTCAGAAAATGTATGCTTGGGTTGAAGGTCTTGAAACTGGAGACATTTCTTGGTTGAGATCTTTGGGTCTTTGAGAGACTTCCTCTAACTGACCCGTTTCTGTGGAAGCCGCATGTGTGGAGGGGCTCTTGGGTGTGTGTGGGTGAAGTGGTTGAAAGGGGCTTCCTCACCGACCGGGAGCAGTCCACAGTGACGAGTGTGTCTCATGGGATTGAGGGATTGTCTGTGGGATTGAGTCCTCATCAATAAAACACTTCAGTGTCCACACACTGATGAGTGATGACACCATAAAAAAGAATGTTGAGTCTTTGCCTTCTTCCAGAAAACCTTGTCAGTTTAATAGGAAAAAAGAGGAAAACACGGTGTGAATTGTTTTGTGAGTTAATTGGACTGATAGGTCTCATCAGTCAAAATATGGCTGTAGGAACCTGAAAACCTGAAGTAGATTTAGTAGATTTATCATAAAAACATGGTCTCTATTATCAAGGATTTTTTTTTCTCATAATCTCTTTCCATATTTTCCTAATTCTGCTTCTTGGTTCCAAAGTATAAGCTTCCATACATTTAGAATTTTTGTTTTAATTTTGACTAATGAATTTCTTAATTCTCACCCACAATATAATGTTTCCATTATCTGATTTAGTATAAGTGTATCCAGGCAGGTGAAAGGCACGTTTGTATACTGATGCCAGTTTTCTTTTAGGTTCTCGTTATGACTTGCTATGTCGCCTTGAATGTTTTGAAAAATGGTTACTTATCACTGTCAGACATTAACCTTTTGGTCTTTGATGAGTGTCATCTTGCAATCCTAGACCACCCCTACCGAGAAATTATGAAGGTAAATTTTTAGATTTTATCAGTCTTAATTTAAGTCCGATTACTGAGAATAAGCAGTGTTTTTATATATCAAGAGCAGTAATATTAGTTACCAATTTTGGGAACTTTGTTCCATGTATGAATAACGGAATATTAAATTAATTTTCACTTAAATCTATTATAATGAACTATCGTAAATAACTTATAGTAAATCTAAATCTGGAATAAAATTTTAAACATGATACAAATAAACGAAGTATATAATCTGATAAATTAATTATATAATCTCTCATAGCATATTTAAATGTGCCTTTTTGATAAACAGGCCTTTTAAACAAGCTACAGTAATTCCGTAAGTCGTGTTTGTAGCATCCGTCCGTCTTCTCGACCTGTTAGCGTCTCTCTTGCGCTGGCTGTGCAGAACAAATTCCTTACTGTCCGTGTCTCTCATTGTGTTAGCTCTGTGAAAATTGTCCATCGTGTCCTCGCATTTTGGGACTCACTGCTTCCATTTTAAATGGGAAATGTGATCCTGAGGAATTGGAAGAAAAGATCCAGAAACTGGAGAAAATTCTGAAGAGTAATGCTGAAACTGCAACCGACCTGGTGGTCTTGGACAGGTAGGCGCTGGGGGCTCGGCGGCCTTCCCTCCCTCCCATAGGCTCTCCCGGCCGGCGCCCGCTCAAGTGAACGGATGGCTGCCGCAAGGAACAAGCAAGTTGGAGAATTCTGTCAGGACAGTTGCCCGCGAGGGCGAGGATCTAACCTTGTTTCCACACAGAGCAGCAGATGGAGGCGTTTCTTCATTCCGAGAGAAGATTGCAGAAGCTTGGGCCCCCCTGTTTGCAGACATTGGCGAGGACCTGGAACTCGGACAGGAAATTTGTGTTCTTTTTTGTCCATGTGTGCTTGGTTGTTCCGACCTAAGTGTCCCATGGGATAGTTTGAAAGAGCATTCACTTATTGACAGAATTCAGTATTTTATAGTGTGTTTTAAAATGATTGGAAACAGCCCGTAGTTTTGAAAATGGGTGTTAGTGTCTGAGAAAACTGTGTATGCTTTCTAGGTTTGTCTCTTTTTGAGAAGGTGGCTATTTTGTTTCAGTAGAACATGCACATGTACACACTTTCTGATTTGAGTTGGTGGAAAGGAGCCTAAATAAATAGATTTTTAAATATAATTCAATTCATATTAAAGTATCCTTACATCCTTATGAGATACAGTCTTTAGCAGGGCTAAAGA
This sequence comes from Phoca vitulina, assembly GCF_004348235.1. Lineage (NCBI taxonomy): Eukaryota > Metazoa > Chordata > Mammalia > Carnivora > Phocidae > Phoca > Phoca vitulina. The sequence goes on along the minus strand of NW_022589710.1, from coordinate 62,485,884 downwards.
TTATCAAGTGCTGGTTCTTGGAACAGTTATAATAACTAGAGAAGCTGATTTATCAGGGTGTGGAGTTAAATCAGATGGGTTTTGAAATGTTGGCTCCACTAATTGGAAGCTATATAACTTCAGGTGAGTCATGTACTCTCCCAGATCCTGGAAAATGGCATTGACGGTGGTTTCAAGGGATTCTTTGATGCTCAGTCACATTAAAAATGGCTGTGTGCCTGCCACTTAATAGGAACTTGGGGAAAGTTCTCTTTGTAGAATGAGATGAAAATGTAATGTTTCAGATTCATGGAACTTAAGGATTCAAATGCCATATGAAGTACAAATCTCAGGGCCTTTTGGACATGTTGTTTTTGACTCCCTTGAGCCCAAACGATCTGAGATGGAAGTAAAAGGCTGTACTTCTGCTTTTATCTGCCCCAAATTAGATTGGTGGGCTTGTACACTTGAAGTTTTCAAAAGTAGAGGTTTTAGAGCATTTAAGAAAAACTGATAAATGATCTCTTGAATCTGGTACTTCCTAGTTCTCTAAGCTTGACTCTGTTTAAGTATAAATTCTGATTGAGAATAAGGAGAACTGTAGTATTTAAATATGTCTTTAGTATATTTCTTTTCCTTAATCATTGTTAGTGCTTGTAGAATACTATGTGCTATTCCAGTTGTCATATTTTATGAAAGGCGTAAGAGATCCAAAGATGATACCGTAATTGGTTGAAAGTTAGGTGAGCTTTCCTTACAAGGATACGTTAAAAACACATTAAAATAAAACTGACATTTGCAAATGCGAAAAATTTCAAATAGTATGGAAGTGGATAGATTTAATGATAACACTTTCCATGTAGGATCTGCCCCTCCATCCCTGTTCTGCTTCTGAGAAGTGATCATTACTGAGTTGTTTGAGTATCTTGATGCCCAAGGAGGCAAGAGTTGAAAGTCTAAACCTAAAAACCAAAACAAAAATCCTGAGATAATAAGGTAATGACAAGATTCACAAAATTCTCTGAATGTCAGCCTTAGGCGGTCGTTCCTTGAGCCTTCCAAGTGAGCACAGGCACAGATAAAAGTGAGTACCCCGTTCGGAAGACCACTGCGAGCCTGCCTGTGATCCCATTAGACACGTCACAATGGATCGGCGTGCTGAAGTGAGTTTCTGGTGGCAGTGACAGCTTCTGTTTCCCCCATTAAAGATACACTTCTCAACCGTGTGAGATTGTGGTAGACTGTGGGCCATTCACGGACAGAAGTGGCCTCTATGGCAGACTGCTGGTGGAGCTAGAGGACGCACTTCACTTTATCAACGACTGTAATGTATCTGTGCATTCGAAAGAAAGAGATTCTACTTTAATTTCTAAACAGGTAAGCGTGTACAAGTAAGTAGAGAAAGCATAATTAAAAGACTTCTGTTTATTTTTAATATCGAAATGAAAACATGTTTCTAATGAGGCTATTGTGTGTTTTAGTTTAAGGCCTCATCATCTTATCTCTTCGGACATTTTTCATTGGACAGATCCTGTTGGGTTGAGTTTAGGGTTACCCAACAGATAATTAAATATAGACCTCCCTGATTTAAGGAGATGGGTTGGGGTTCATGTCGTGAGTTAGTCCCTGCTGGAACCCTCAGACTGAGCGAATACCCTGTGTGTAACTGGAGCTGAGCCCGTCGTTCCTGAGTGGCACAGCTTTGGGAGGAGATCCCTTAGATCAGTGGTCCTCAAAGTGTGCACTCCAGTTCAGCAGTGTCCGCGTTCCCCCTAGAACTTGGTGGAAAAGCAGATTAGGGGTCCTGTCCTTCACCTGCTAAAGCCCTGCCTGTTGGAGGGGTCCAGCTTTCTGAGATTTGGCAAGTACTCCAGTTATCCCGATGCATTAAAATTTGAGACCCATCGTCCTAGGACTTTGCAGCCATTTGTGAACAACACTGTTGAATCTGAGTCTCAGTTTCTCTCCTGCTGATTTGCTCTGGAGCAGCAATGCCTAGACTCTTTCCAATCCTTGATTTCTTATTAAGTCTCTGTTCCACCCAGTTTGTCTTTCACCTGCCTGCGGAGCTGACAGTTCCTCGGTTACAGCCTCGTTGTGGGTTTACATTCTGCTCGGAGCTGGAGTTGTAAGATGTGGCGCTCTGGGTGTAAGGTGCAGGGAAGGTTGACTTGCTCTTCTTAGATACCTAAAATAAAATTACTCTGCTGCGTAATTCCTTGCATATTTACCTGGAAGTAAATGACTCAGTTCTACTTGTAACTAATGACAGACTTGAAATTAAATTTTATTAACCTTATACAGTTGCATCTTTTATTTTCTGTTATTTTTTCTGGGGAAAACAAAAGGATGGTTCTGGGCATATATATATATATATATATATATGAAAAAGTAGAGATTGAAAAGACCACTGGCCATTCTTCCCCCCCGCCCCCCAAACTTGAGGAATTGACCTCAGTGTTTATATTAGCAGGGAAAATTTATTTTAAAGGGGCAGATTGAAGACAACTTAAATCCTAGTTAAGCCTCATATGAAAATGCTACATGATTACTGTTTAGCATTTGGCTCTTTACATTTTTTTGTAGATCCTGTCAGACTGTCGTGCGGTATTGGTGGTTCTGGGCCCCTGGTGTGCAGATAAGGTAGCTGGAATGATGGTAAGAGAACTGCAGAAATACATCAAACATGAACAAGAGGAGCTGCACAGGAAATTTCTATTGTTTACAGACACCTTCCTGAGGAAAATACATGCACTATGTGAAGAGCACTTCTCTCCTGCCTCACTTGACCTGAAATTTGTAACTCCTAAAGTAATAAAACTGCTTGAAATTTTACGCAAATACAAGCCGTATGAGCGGCAGCAGTTTGAAAGTGTTGAGTGGTATAATAATAGGAATCAGGATAATTATGTGTCTTGGAGTGATTCTGAGGATGATGATGAGGATGAAGAAATTGAAGAAAAAGAAAAGCCGGAGACAAATTTTCCTTCTCCATTTACCAATATTTTATGTGGAATCATTTTTGTGGAAAGAAGATACACGGCCGTTGTCTTGAACAGGTAAATCTGTTAAGATTAACCAGCATCCTTTCCCATAGTGGAGGGGGCAGTTTTGGTTTTGTGAAGTGCTGTGCTGTAATAACAGCTTTGAACCTGGCAGAAGGCTTAGGTGAGTGTTCTCTATTTGGCACCATCGTACCTCACGTGTAATGTTGTGCTGGAATCTTCAGGGAGGACGTTTGTATGACTGTAGCTTTCCTGAAAGGCTAGATTTGACAGGACCTGGGATTTTTTTTTCTTGGAGGATGCAAATCTGTTCTAATCCATTTAAAATAGAGAGTAAGGGGGCGCCTGGGTGGCTCAGATGGTTACGTGTCTGCCTTCGGCTCAGGTCATGATCCCAGGGTCCTGGGATCGAGCCCCGCGTCGGGCTCCCTGCTCAGCGGGGGGGCCTGCTTCTCCCTCTCCCTCTGCTTCTCCCCCTGCTCGTGTTCTCTCTCTCTCTCTATCTCTGTGTCTCGAATAAATAAAAAAATGTTTAAAATAGAGAGTAAGTATAGAAAGATGAAGTTACATTAAGGTAAAACATTTTTTGTTTTGTTTTGCATTTAGTTATTAGAGTCAATTCAGATACGGTTCATCTGTGACTATGTGTTAGGCATTGTGTTGAGCATTTCACACCAAGCTTTCTCCTTCAGGTAATCTTAGGATAAATATTATCTAGGAATTATTGTGGCTGTCTTTTTGGTGGTGGTAGTGTTAACTTTTTTATCTTAACCAATATTGATTCATGTCTGCAAGTTCAAAATGGAAAAAGTTCAGAACAATTGGATTTGCAATTTGGATTGGTTCATATACTATATATTAAAATTTTCGGAATCAGAAGAAAATAAGAATGTTAGAGAAGAAATCAGAGGATATTGGCAAAAGATGACAGTGCATCATCCAAAGTTAGGCTGTGGATTTCCACGTCCACCCGCTTCTTTAGTGGAAGTTGATTTTTCCTGAACATAGACCCTGCCAAGGAGCTGTCCTGCAGATTTGTGTCAAATAGTCATGGAATGTATGGTTCTTTTCGTGTGTATATAGACGCTGTAGTATGTCGGGGCCAGAAAGGATCCTTAGTTTGTACTTCAGACAATGATCTGTTTCTCTAGGAGACCCATTAATTGGCCAGAGTTGATCTCTGAGAGCCAGTTGTGCAAGTAGTGATCTCTGAGGAGAAATTCAGCTTTGGTTCCTGTGGTAATTTGGGATTTTTTTTTTTTTTTTTTTTTTCTTAAACTGCTTCTGACTGTTTGGGGCTTTGAAAACTGACTGGAGTAATGAGAAATTGGACTCTGGGGTAGTCATCTGGCAGTTTTTAGTCTGGTAATTTTCATAGTCATTGGGCCTGATCTCTGTGATGAATACAAAGTAAAATAACTTTAGGTAGTGAATTACATTGGAATCAGAAGTTTAAGGTTGGAAAGGGACTCATTGACTATCTAATCCAGTCCACTTATTTTTATAAAAAAAAAAAAAGGGAAAGGGCCTCAGGAGGAAAAGTGATTTGCTCTGAGTTAAATTGCCGGGCAGTGGCAGAGACAATTCTAGAATCCTGATATCCTGCCTCCTAGCTTCCAGTTCCTTCTGCAGTCATAATGCCCCTGGGCGTCAGAGAACGCTAAAAATCCATGTGGAAGACGGCCAGGAGACAGACCAGGGAGAGCCTGACCATCAGGATTATTTCTTAGAATGGGGGAAAAGGCATTTCAGGGGTCAGAGAAGTTTAATATCAGTACAGTTCCAAGCCTTGTTATAGACATGCTCCCTGCCCCCCATACAGGATGGTTTAAGAATTAAATACATTTTATGGTGCTTAGAAAGAAGAAATGGCATATTTTCTTCTTTTCCCTCTTCTCTACATGCATTCTTAAGTGTAGAGATGTGCCAGTTTTCATGGCAGGAATATTAGCCTGAAAAGGTTTATCAAAAATCAATCAGTTATTTCCTATTGACTTTGAGGATCAGATTAATTGTGATCAACTTTCATAAAATGGGCCTGGAATTTAGTGTTGGATGATGAATCAAGAGCGGTTTGAGGGTTGACTTTATGGGCAGCTAATTAAATATACAATAGAGGTCTTGTTCCAGTAAGCTTTTTAATAAGCTTAGAAAAACTTCCTGAAATCTAGATTCTTTCCTTCCATCAATTTAATAGGAGGAAAAACCCTCAGTGAACAGTTTCATGGGAGTCTAAGTTATTGTGATACATGGGCAGTTTTGTCCTCTCCTAATTAAAAAAATAAATCATAGCTACTTCTGTAAACGATGTAGCTACGTGTACAGTCTTATGTTTATAGTTTTCCTTTTTGCCTTACGTATATAGGGCTTTATGGTTTATAACTTACTTTTAGATATGTTTTTAAGTTTTACAACACTCCATGAGGGAGGAAGGTAGATGTTTTTACTATATTTTAGATGAGGAAGCCAAGACTCAGTTTGTGACCCTCCCCAAATCACACAGATACCAAGAGGCAAAAATGGGCTTCCGGTCTCCCAAGTCTGGTGCTCTTTTCACTGTGTGATTTACTCGTCTTGTGTGACACTGGCATCCGACTAGCCTGGTTCACGGCCTCCGTCTGCCCCTCCCCCTCTATTTCCCTCCTAACTTTGTTTACAGAAAAGTTGCAAAGAGAGTACAGAGCTCCCCTGTCCCCCTCACTGGGTTTCCCCCACCTGTTGTTAACATCACACGTTACTATGTACCTTCGTCACAACCTGGAGACCAGCTTTAGTGCGTTACTATTAACCAAACTTCAGACTTTATTTTCATTTACCAGTTTCCCCATTAATGTTGTCTTCTTAATCCAGGGTGCCATATTGCATCTAGTTGTTGTGTGTCCCTAATCTCCTCTGGTCTTTTGTATTTTGTTTTTCCTTGGTTTTGATGATCTTGACAGTCTTGGGGAGTACTGGTCAAGTATTTTGTAGAGTGGCTCTCAGTTTGAATTTGTCTGATGTTTTTCTCAGGATTAAAATAGGGTTTTAGGATTTGTAAGAACACTGCAGAGATGAAGTGCGCTTCTCATCACATTGTATCAGGGAGACTCATGGTATGGACATGAGCCATCACTGGTGATGGGAAACTTCATCACGTGGTTATGATAGTGTTGCCAGGCTTCTCCACTCTGACCGTTGTTATTGTTTTATTCCTCACTTTCTTCTCTGGAAGCAAGTCACCAAGTTGAGCTCATCCTGGAAAGGAGGGCTTGAACTCCATTCCTGGAGAGGAGTGTATTTATGTTTATTATTGGAATTCTTCTGTAAGGACAACTTACCTCTTTGATCCTATTTATTAATATTTATTGACTTACGTTCTTTTGTCACTGTGGGCTCATGTTTGTTTATGTTGCACTTTGGGTTATAATCTGATAGTAGGTGGTTTATTTTGTTGTTCAAAATGTTCCACTCTGGGCCACGGGGAGGGCGGAGGTGCTCTTTGAATTTAGTGCCTATGTCCCTTGGACAGGCCCTCATCCTGGATTTTTTGTTGTTGTTGTTTAGCACTTCCTGACTTTCTAGCCCTACAAGATGCTCCAGGCTCTTGTATTTTTGCTACTCCAGCTGTAGAATCAGTCATTTCTGTATGGAGCCCTGGTTCCTTTCATTTCTACCCACTTTTCTAGATGTATATTTTGTGAAAGTTTTTTTTAACTTTTAAAGCTTTAAATAAAGAGAAATTTTTCTCTCTCAGGATCTTCATTTGTAAGATAGTACTAGTCTCTCTGTCTCTTTACAACAGATATAAAAATGGCTGTTTTATCACCTGACACAGTAGGTGCTATTTTCTTAGGGGCTTTATGCACACATTGGGGCATATAGGACCCTTGTACTGGACCTGTCAGTCATAGTTTGTTTGGTAAGATCCCAGAGGAGTTAGATTGGATTTTCTCACGTTGATAAGGAAATATAAGGAGTAAGGATACTATTAAAAGCTGTTGTTGATAACGTGCTTTAGTACTTGGCAGACATTTCAAATGATGTGTTTGTTTCTTTGAATTTTTTTCCCCTTACAGTTGTCTGCATAAATTAGCACTTGTAGTCAAATCCCAGTTCCCTAGGATACATCTACCAGTTCAGCATCCATATTTGCCATTTCTGGCCATGCTGTTTCCCGTGTAATTGGGGGGGGCAGCATGTTGTGCACACACCATGTGATCTGGACGCTGTCACCAGCTGAGCGAGTTAGGTACAGAGATGGAGGGTGCACATCTAGAAGCTCTTAGTTTTGACAGCAAGTTATGTCTCCTGAATATAATACAATTGGCTCTTGAATTTGAATGCTTTTAAGTTTCATTTTCTTCGTCAATTTTCACGGAATTTTACAAAAATGCTGGTCTCTGATGGATTTGAAATTAGAAAAAAAAAAATAACTGGTTCTTAGCTACTGATAGTTTCAGAAGCCCTGTGCACAAGAGATCAGCTAGGTTTGTCGAATCGCTTGCTTGTGGAGCCGCCCATATAAACTCAGTGTAAAAATCAAAAGAAACAAGTAAGACTTTGTCTTATCAGTTCATGGCACCGTGAAATCTAGAAGCAGTTTGTGTTACTCACTTGTAAGCTCCCTGAGCACTGTAGACTTTGTTGTTTCTCTGGAAGCCTATAGTTTTGTCTGAGGAATGTGGTCAGACATCCCTTAATTTATCGGAAAGAGACATTTTTCTCTCTAAACATCATCAGCATGGGTATATAGCATTTAATTACTGCTTACAAGAGATTTGGTTTGTTAATGTACATATTGTCTCTTCTTTTCTCTGCAGTATTGATGCGAGTTTCATTAAGGAGAAATGCATTTACTCTTAGTGCTTCTGCTTCTTAGTTAATTGAAATCTGCTAGACTGATCATTTTGGCAAAGTAAAATACATTCTTTGCCTAATTAAATTAATTAATTTGCCTAATGCCTGCCATGAAATGCATTATTTTTAGCCTCTGTTACATTCACATTGATGCTTATTTACATAAACTAACATTTGTAAGTACATATTTCTAAGATAATTGATTTCATAATTTAGACTTTGGGGCATGCGATTTGTTTGCATGTGACATTGCTTTCTGCTACTGACATCATAAGTTTATTATAATAACTAAACAGAGCTTGGAACATATTAAGGAAGTTCCTGATTCTGAACATTTTAAGTATTTGAATGTAGAACAGACTCTTAAACTAACCTAGACATGCAAGTGTTTGGCTGATTTGGAGGCAGGAAGATATTCTAGATGGCCACTCAAGGTTTCTTCCAGCTCTTTGATATTAGTCCGTTTCATGTATTTAAAAAAAAAACAAAACAAAAAGAGTGGTTTGACTTAAAAATGCAATTTTCTATTAGGAATTTATACTATGTGTATGACTTCAGAAGAACCATCTGGAATCACTTATGTCAGGTGTGGAACCATTTATCCTGTGTGCTGAGTTTTTGAATGTGGATATTTCCAAAATAGCTGTAATGGCAGCACTAACTGTTAACCTTCTGTCCCCGTGTAATGTGATCCCATCCTGTAACTCTTTTCCATTTCTTAGCTAGAAGGCCAGCTTTAGGTTACTCGCATTCGGATTAATACAGAGGAACAGGCAGGAAGAGGGACGAGCCGGGAAGCCTCTCTCTTTCATGACAGGATGGGATGGGGACTCTGGCGCTGCCCTGTGGTGCAGAACGGTGGTCGGTGGCCTGGGGGCAGGAAAGTGTTGGGAATGGAGGCGCTCCCCAGTAGATAGGCATTTCTTGCCCTGGAGCTCCGCTTCCAGTGATAAAAAGGGTATTAGGGTAAGACTAAAAGAAATAACCATGCTAGTTTTCACACACAGCGGGAGCTCTCTTTGTCCATGTAACAGGAGAATGAGGTTTCCCTTGCTGTAGAATCGCCCTTTGGCCCCGGGTGTTGGCCTCTGTATAAACTTGGCCATGGAGACAAGGGTGGTGATGGCCACCACAAGTTGTGTGTGCGTGTGGAGAAGTGCACTGAGCTTTCAGAGGTGTGTGGCTTTTTCATTATAGGTCCTGGCCTGAAGCCAAGGTATATGAGGATTCCATGTTTCTCTCTGCCTAGTTCTGTCCCCTACCAGGCCACGTTTCTAGTAAATCATCACGGCCAAATTAGAAAGTTTGAAGTACCGTGACCATTTTGTTCGTCAGTATAAATCAGCCCTGTATCTGGTATTGTAAGGGTTTGGTCCACAGATCTACACAGGGAAGAGTGGCAGTGATTTCTGTTGGAGCTGGTTGAAAAAAATCACCGAGACCATTTTGCTAGGTATGTTGGCAAAACATACGTGTATTTCCATTTTCAGGGAGACCTTACAAACAAAAGTTTAAATTTTTTTCCCTCAGCAATGCTTAACTTCCAAATGTATATAATTTTCTTAGATTGATAAAGGAAGCTGGCAAACAAGATCCAGAGCTGGCTTACATCAGCAGCAATTTTATAACTGGACATGGCATTGGAAAGAATCAGCCTCGTAACAAACAGATGGAAGCAGAATTCAGAAAACAGGAAGAGGTAACAAGTTGAAATAATTGTACAATAACAGTTTTCAGAATATATATAAACTCTGCTCGTAGGAACTCCCTTTCTTCATAGTTGCTTGGTGTTTATAGAATATTTGCTCATAGATAGACCAGCTGTCTCCTGTGAAGTAGCTGTATAGTGATTGATAGGTTCAGAATTAGAATAGCTGTCTGGTAAATCAATTTTCACTTAATTGCCGTCAACCATTTCATTTTCCTTTATTGGACTGATGGCATTTCATAGAAAAACAAAGCATGTGTAACCATAACTCCTGTTGACTCCATGTGACTGAGCAACAAAATGAATTTTTTTCCTAGAAAGTGTTTTGTTTTCCATTTAAAGTCCTGCCTTGGTTGAATACGTTAAAGGTTCTGGCTTAATTTTTTTCATGCATTTTAAGATTTTAATATAGGAGACAGCATTGTAAATATGTGAAACCTAATAAGGTGTTCTGGCTGGCAAACAAAAACTTTTTATTTGAAGTTTGTTATTTAACTTAAAGGTAGAATAATTCACACTGAAGTTCATTTTCTGTGTCATAGCTTTTTGATAATATTCCAAGTTTGGGGAGTCCAATAGCCAGCCAGTGTGATAGATCTGTTTAAAAGCCAACTTACTTTACTTATCCTGGATTGAGAAATGATGTTATTTTAAATTTAATATGAAAAAAATTTTCACTTTATTTTTTAATCAGTAGTTCTGAGTCCTTAAGTTGAAAATGTCCCAGGATGCCAGAAAATAAGTAATGCCTTACTTATAATTTTTGAGTTACAAGCATTTTAGGGATTTTAGTGAGTTTTGACGTCTTTGGAGGGCTGTTGGCACAGTCTCCCAGACATAAGACACTACCACGGAGAGTCAGAGTATCAACAGGATTCCAGAAGTGGATTCATTCGGTCACTTTGTTGGTTAGATTCTTTTGTGGCCATTGAAGAAGCCAGCCTCTTCAATCCGAAGGCTGTCTGTGATTTGTACATACTTCTGTATGGTAGAAAGTCACTTTGATTTTTCAAGTCCTATTCAGTTGAAAATTGTCATTAAGTCAGAGTCTCTTTGTCCATGTGTTCATGCATCTTGAGTTTTGTGTGGTGTTGTCATCTTCTTTAGCCTGGACTGAAAGCTTTAGTGTACCCAGAGTGTGTGTCGGAAATGACAGTTGTGGGGCGCCTGGGTGGCTCAGCCGGTTAAGCATCTGCCTTTGCCTCAGGTCATGATCCCAGGGTCTTGGGATCGAGCCCCGCATCGGGCTCCCTGCTCAGCGGGGGGCCTGCTTCTCCCTATGCCTGTAGCTCTCCCTGCTTGTGCTCTCTCTCTCTGAAAAATAAATAAAATCTTAAAAAAAAAAATGACAGTCATCACTTACTGGTACTCCGCTGTTCCTTTGGAAATTTCTTAGAATTGCTTTTCGTGGTGGACTTTTTTCAGGTCCTTAGGAAATTTCGAGCACATGAGACCAATCTCCTCATTGCAACAAGTATTGTGGAAGAAGGTGTTGATATACCAAAATGCAACTTGGTGGTTCGATTTGATTTGCCCACAGAGTATCGATCCTATGTTCAATCTAAGGGAAGAGCAAGGGCACCGATCTCTAATTATATAATGTTAGCAGATACAGACAAAATAAAAAGTTTTGAAGAAGACCTTAAAACATACAAAGCTATTGAAAAGGTAAGATCCAAAAATCAATATACTATCTCTAAGTTACTTTTTATATGCAGAGAAATAGATGAAAACAGCTTTATCTAAATAGTCTCAGCAGGGGTGTGCAGTTTGTACATTATAAGAAAGTCAAGTAATTATAGAGCTGCAGTATTTTGCAAAGTGTTTGAAAGCTCGCAATGAAGATGGTCATATGTGTTATGGGGGGAGAACCCTGGAAAATGTCCTGTTAGTGTGGACAGTGTAGTCACAGTTGAGTGACAGAGTTGTGGAGCGATAGGAGGGTGACGACATAGCCCCTGTCTGTGTGTGCGTGTGTGTGTGTGGGGGGGGGGTATGGTACCGTGCAAACCTGTGTGCATATAGCTAGTGTCTCCACATGATTGGAGCTGGGGGCACTGCTTTGGGAGGGAGTTTCTGCATCAGGTGACTTGGAATATTGAAGTGTGTTTAGGAGAGCTGTTCTGTGTCAGGAGAGCTTTTTCTGTAGGTACAGGGGCAGACTCCTGACACGTGCAAAGAAAATATTCTCATCATAAAATCTGTTCCTACAATGTTCAGATCTTGAGAAACAAGTGTTCCAAGTCAGTTGACACTGGGGAGACTGACATTGAACCTGTTGTGGATGATGACGATGTGTTCCCACCCTATGTGTTGAGGCCCGATGATGGTGGTCCACGAGTCACAATCAACACGGCCATTGGACACATCAATAGGTATGATATGAAATCACTTGCATGGAAACCCTAGGAGTATTGCAAGATTTAAGTTTAAACCTGTGAGTATTGTAGTGTTTACCTTTTGCAAATATTCACCAGTCTTTCTGTTTATGGCTTATACTATTTTGATGAGAGAAAGAAGAGAAGTTGCTTTTTTCCATTCATTCGTCTTTTTGATCAGAAGGCAAAATCAGTATTGTGCAGTAATAAATGTTTAGTTTTTGTTGGCAAGGCTGACTTAAGGCATGTTTATTTTGATTAGATTTTACTTAATTTTATAGTGCTCACTAATTTTTTTTTTATTCTGAAATCTGTTGTTTTGTGCCATGAATGTTGAGGGATGTTGAATTTTTCATTAGCTATGATGTAAGATTATGATAAATTAACTCGCATTTTTAATTATGTCCTAATTTACTTTGTCCTGAATTGGTAATAACATTTCTAATAACTAAGAAAAGCAGATACATACCAAATGATGTGTCAGGATAAATTTCCGTGCAGAGGCAAAATAAAGGAGCAACTCACATAAGATTTTTTTTTTAACTTTTTATTTTGAAACAATTTCAAACTTTAAAATGTTGCAGGAATACTGCAGAGAACTCCCATTTACCCCTCACCCAGAGAGACCCATTCAGCTTTCACGAGAATGTTTCTTTGTAGTGAAAGGATCCAAGCCAGGATCAAGGGTTGTGTGAGTTTTTCTCATCTCTCTAGTCTCCTTCAACCTGGAATCATTCTTGTCGTTCTCTGACCTGAATGACCTTGCAACTTTTGAAGATTATAGGCCAATCATTTTGTAGTCTGTCTCACAGTGTGGTTTTATCTGATATTTTCTGATAATTAGCCCCGGGTTATGCATTGGGGCCTGCACATCACAGAAGTGATGCTGTGTTCTTCTCATCCTGTCCTTCTGGGTGCACTCGATGTTGATTGGTGCTCTTCCTTGTGGTGGTGGCTCTGATCACTTACAAAAGGTCTGCCAGCTTTCTCTGCTGTAAAGTTGCCTTTTCTCCGTTTATAATGAGTGCATATTTCATGGGGAAACAGTTTGAGACAGTGTAAAATTTACTCCTCTTCCCAGTGTCACCCATTCGTTTAAGTATCCGTTGGTATTTCTTGCCTGAATTGATTATTGCTGTGGTGTGTCCAAAATGGTGGTCTTCTGATTCTATTATTCTTTCTATTTGTTGGCATTCTACTGGAACGAAGAGCTTTCTCTTTTCTCCACTTACTTATTCCCTTTATTATTTTTTTTTATCTAATATGAACTGATGGAGTTCTGTTTTATTCAATGGGTTACACTTCTGGTTACTGTCATTTATTATTCATTTTGATGTTAAAATTATCTCAGATTTGGCCAGTGGGAGCCCCTTCAAGCTAGTCTTTTTATGTCACCATTATTCTTTGATCACTTCCCTACTTTATGGCATACTAAGATTTCTAGCCTCAACTTCTATTTTCCCTGCCTAGATATTGGCTATTTCTCCAAAAGGTTCTGGTTTCTTTTAGTGGCAAATGCCTGGTGTTTAGAAACCAAAATCTGGGTGCTAAGCACTGGGTGTGCTCATTGCCCCCGGAGTATTGCCGCTGTCGGACTCCTTAGACAGAACTAGAAGCTACATTTATGTGTGTGTGTGTGTATTCACGTACACATGTATTTATTTCTGTGTCTGACTATGTGTTGCTTCCTCCTTTTACTGTCACACCACAGGGTTCATTCTAGCTTTCCTCTCTTCCATCTTTATTTCTGGCTTCTTCAATAGTGAGAGATAGGACTCCCATTGTCCTCAGAATCGTTACGTTTACGTCCAGTCTCCCTGAATGTAGCCAGTCTCCTACTCTGCAGGGCTGCCACTGTGTTTGGGTGCCCTTACTGCACAGGTTGTGACCTTACAGGGTGTCCGCTCATTCTAGTGCCTTCCTTAGGCGCGTTCTGCCTCTACCGATTACCTTCCTGTCCCAGCGCCCTCCTCGCTCAGTCTCAGCGCCACTGAAGCTAGCTTCCTGCCCTGTAACACTCTCCTGCTGCTGCTTTGGGGGTGTGGTGGGCAGCAGGGGTGGTCTTCTTGTTCTGACGCCTTCCGTTGTGTCAATACTGGGCTGTCCTTCCAGCCTCTTCTGATGCCTCCCTTGCACAGGCCCTGAGAGTTTGTGGGTGCATGTACGATATTAAGGAACAAACACTGGTGGCATGTTCTCTTAATGGATTCTGAACAGTATTTTCTGCATTCTACAATCGCATTGGACATACGTTATCTATTTAAATTCAAGTTTTAATTTTAATTAAAATTAAATAAAATTTAAAAATTAGTTTCCTAGCTGCCTCACCACATTTCAGGTGCTCAGTGGCTGCCCCACTGGACAGTGTAGACACAGAACATCATTGCAGAAGATTCTGTTGGACCAGCACTGTTCCATCTTATTGAAAGTTTTCGAAGTGGTGAAGCTCAAACTTCACATACAAATACCAATCCAGTAGAGGGGAGAGGGACATGAAAAATTAAACTTGAGGCTGTGAATATCAATACAGATTTTTTCCTCCATTTCTCAGGTGTAGATTTAGCATCAGAATTTCTTTTTCTTCACAGATACTGTGCTAGATTACCAAGTGATCCGTTTACTCATCTAGCTCCTAAATGTAGAACCCGAGAGTTGCCTGATGGTACATTTTATTCAACTCTTTATCTGCCAATTAACTCACCTCTCCGAGCCTCCATTGTTGTAAGTTTAGAAAAAGAAATGATTGTGCTTTTAAAGTATGTCATTAATGGATTGTTTTTCAGCTTCTCTACGCCAGCGCAAGTTATAGGAAAATTTAGCTTTAAATCTGTTCTTAAGCATAGGTTTATAAATCTCTTTTGTGGTCACCTACATGTTCAGACCTTCAGTAGACTGTATGAGTAGATAACCTGAAGTTCCCTCTAGGATCTTACTAATACCAACATTCAGCTGTGGCTTAGACACTTATAGGGACAGAATTTATTAAATATATTTGGGCTTCTCTAGCTGTTTTGTTGTTCACTCGAAAATCTGCCTTTGCATAACTGCCGTCCTTGGTCCCAGTACTGATTTCCAGATATTCTGAGATGACTAATTTCTCTTGCACATGAAAATTTGTCAATGCTGTTAACGTGTATGTTACAGCCACGTTTTGATGTATCTTTGTTTTTTTCTTATTTGTAGATTAGTGAAAATAAGCTACATTAAAATCTTACTGAAATTTGTATACATTAAAATTGTCAAATCTTCGTTATAACTTATCTAGGTTTTACTGGGCAGGACTTTTAAAAATGGCTATTTCAACTGTGGAGATGAGGGTTTTGACAAACTTGCTGGCATTTTTCAAAATAAACTACTTTGCTTTCATAAAGTTCGGCTTTAAAGATACTGCTTTCATAGAAGTTTTATGTGTTAAGGATAGCTACGTGCATGTACAGTGGAAATGTTTTTTGTTACTTTCAGGGTCCACCAATGAGCTGTATCCGATTGGCCGAAAGAGTTGTAGCTCTCATTTGCTGTGAAAAACTGCACAAAATTGGTAAGAGTGTTTGAAAAGCACACACAAATAAGAATAAAGTTGAAACATTGTCAAACAGAAGCATATCAGGGACTTGCTAGGTGTCTGAGGATTTTGTGGCATTGAACTTGCTGCTCTCACTGTACGGTAGTGAAGACTGGATGGAGATCTGATGTCACCTGAGGGTCCTGTGACACGGACCAGCTCATTGCAAGCAGCTGCGCTGTATTTACTCCCCTCACTGACCCCTTGTCATTACAGAGAGGTCTTCTTGTCACTGCTGAATCATGGACACTTGTGTTTCAATGGGTCAGTCTCTCAAATTAGTTTACAGATTCGTCCGTTAAAAAAAAGGGGGGGGGAGTCTTTATTTTCCATAGACTTTGTAAAACAGTGGCTCTGTGCTGTTCTTCTGTTTCAATATTATTGAAGAAACTTTTTTTATTGGAGTAGAGTTGATACACGTCGTGCACTGGCTTCAGGTGTCCCACAGAGAGATCGCACGAGTCTGTCCATGATGCTCTGCTCACGCGCAGCCGCCCCTGTCGGCTTACAGGGTTGGCCCGCTACCCTGCACTCCACTCCCTGTGCTGTGCCTTGTGTAGATGTGATGTTTGCATCTTAGAACAGAATTTGTGGCCCTGCTCACTGAGTATATGAACACCAAAGTAGACCGCCTGACGCATCACTTCTGATCAGCTTGTGATACGAAAAGTACAGATGCTTTAGTTTCATTACCCTTCCACTTGCTTTCTAACATACTGCTGCTCTGGATACTCTAGTGATTAGAGAGGCAACATCTGGATTGTTTGTGTTAATTGTCTTTACATTTCTTAGGTGAACTGGATGACCATTTGATGCCAGTTGGGAAAGAGACTGTTAAATATGAAGAGGAGCTTGATTTACATGATGAAGAGGAGACCAGTGTTCCAGGAAGACCAGGTTCCACAAAACGAAGACAGTGCTACCCAAAAGCAGTTAGTATTGGTTAGAACCAAATACACATCTGGCCTTTCTGACTTTTTATTTCCAGCCACATCAAATCGACATTCCTCTGCTTGCCTTCCCAGACCGTGTAATTTGGCCCACTTGGGATCTCCGCTCACTTCCTCCCATGACAGCTTCTCTCAGATCAGCCAGCCCCTCCTTCCCATGTGCACTATGTGCACTTTCCCACTTAGGACATTGCTTTCGTTTTTCTTCTCAAAAGGAGTATGGACTCATTTGTCAGATTTCTATCCAGAATGAGTCTCTTTCTTTTAAAGAGATATTTTTTGTTTCATTCACTTACAGTGGTAAGATTTTTGCTTTCCTAATGTTTGGGGCTAAGACAAAAGAGGATTTGCACGATAAAATAGGCGAATGAGAGGGTGCTCGCTCCACATGGTGTGAGGATGGTGACAGCAAGGATTTGTCAGGAGCTAGGCCGTGGCCTGCGAGCAGCCAGAACCAGGCCTGTCAGCATGCTGTGTCTGGCTCCGTCTGTGGCATCCTGGTGGGGTTCATGCACTGTGACGCCCCTGAGTCGGACTGCTAATTACAGCCATACTGGGTGGAAGGACTTATTTTAAAAATATTTGCTAATGGGGCACCTGGGTGGCTCAGTCGTTAAACGTCTGCCTTCAGCTCAGGTCATGATCCCGGGGTCTTGGGATCGAGCCCCACGTCGGGCTTCCTGCTCGGTGGGAAGCCTGCTCCTCCCTCTCCCACTCCCCCTGCTTGTGTTCCCTCTCTCGCTGTGTCTCTGTCAAATAAATAAATAAAATCTTAAAAAAATTATGTTAATATTTGTCCCCTATAAGAATCGCAAACAAAAGCAAAAATTTTGCTGTGTATTTTCATCTTAGCCTAAAAGTGTGGTTCTTTGTTTCATTTTTGCAGTTGCATTGAGTTGTTACTTTTAAAAAATTTTCACTAAGTTTCACTTGAGCATTTTCAAGATTCAGAATCATGTCGTTTGTTTAAAAATTATGAATGTGACCCATTCCCTGAAATGCTTGTTTCCCAGCCTTCCTACTCTAACATTAACCCCAAAGACCACTGGACTCGTTTCATATGGCAGACATCGTCATTAATAATAAGTGTTTTAATTAACAAGTACATTCTGGATTATCTGATATTCTGTCACTGTAACCATCTCCGAGCCGGCATCTCTGTGCCTTTTAACTGCAGATGCAATCATTAATGTCCCTGAGCCTCAGAAATTGCACAACTCTCCTGCGTAGGGTTGTATGAATATTGAAAGTTTAGAAACAATCTCAGATTTATTAAATTAAGTTTTATATATAATTAGCCATTAAAAATGATACAAGAAAGATATTCTCATTGTAATAACTGGAGAAAAAATCAGGTGACAACAGTCTCCGTTGTGCCGTTCCAGACGTAATGGAAAAAACACGTATGTGTATATGTTTATCTGCATTTATACACAGGAAAAATTCTGGACGATGATACAGTATATCAGGAGTTAATCAAGGTTATCTTTATACAATCATGTAGGACTTTTAAAATTTTGCATTTGTTTTCTGATAGTCCACAGTGTTAAAAGACTAAAAATCCCGAGGAAGAAAAGAGTTCTCTAATCAAAAGAAGTAACTCAAATGAATAGTGTTTCATAGACAAGATCCTACAGGGTTTGATTGTTTTATATAATTTTGGTATTATCTAGTGAGCAGTGTGCATCATGAGGTAGGTGACCCTAGGCCACCTTGCAGCCCAGACCTAAGAAGGGCTGGCTCTGCAGCGGGGTTAAGTAGTTCGGTCTCCCTTCCTGGCTATTTTCTTACCTTTTTCTCATCAGCTTTTAGTAAAGCTAGGAAGAAATTTGTTTTCTTGCCGGTATCTGGAAAAGAGGCTGTTACATGTGACCTTGATGCTTAGGTTTTCTTTCCAATTCTAGATTCCAGAATGTTTGAGGGATAGCTATCCCAAACCCGATCAGCCCTGTTACCTGTATGTGATAGGAATGGTTCTGACAACACCCTTACCCGATGAACTCAACTTTCGAAGACGGAAGCTCTATCCCCCTGAGGATACCACAAGATGCTTTGGAATACTGACAGCCAAACCCATACCTCAGGTAGGCCGCTCCTTATGACTCTGATAAAAATACCGTGTTTTTTTTGAAAAGGGAACAGCTATTTGCGAGTAACTATCTTATGTTACCTCAGAATGTTTAGTATTTAAAAATCAAGGTGTCCCTTCTATTTCCTGGATTGAAAGCATTGTTCCTTCTCTGAAGTTAAATATTTATAATGGAATAAAATATACCTGTTAACTTTGGGGATGCTTTATTTTTCTTTTTGCTAAGATCCCGCACTTTCCTGTGTACACACGCTCTGGAGAGGTGACCATATCCATTGAGTTGAAGAAGTCTGGTTTCACGTTGTCTCTACAAATGCTTGAGTTGATTACAAGACTTCACCAGTATATATTCTCACATATTCTTCGGCTTGAAAAACCTGCACTAGAATTTAAACCCACAGACGCTGATTCAGCATACTGTGTTCTACCTCTTAATGTTGGTAAGAAGGGCCCAGACTCTTAAAGTGTTTGCTGATACTAGCTCAAAAAGGGAAGTTTGCTTACCATTAGTTTATTGTGGATGCTAGAGAACTCTCTTACTAGAGACAACTCTACCTTAGACACATAGATGAATATATGGCTTAAGTAAGAATCTTTTCTGTAGTACATTTTTTTTTTTTCCTCTGTAGTACATTTTAACAAGCTAAAGAGTCTTTTCCTTCCCTAAGTGAATGACTCCAGCACTTTGGACATTGACTTTAAATTCATGGAAGATATTGAGAAGTCTGAAGCTCGCATAGGCATTCCCAGTACAAAGTATTCAAAAGAAACACCCTTTGTTTTTAAATTAGAAGATTATCAGGATGCAGTTATCATTCCAAGGTGGGTATTTAAGTAGAAAGCAAAGGGGTGGAGGTATTTTGTTTCAGGAGACTCACTGGTTCGAGTGGAAACGTCAGTGGGCTCTAGCATTGAGGTCACTAGTAGGAAGTTTAAGTGTCTCTTCCTGGTGGGTCTGTTCCCCCTGGTTGACTTCCACTTGTAAGAAAACACCTGGAAGAAACACCGTTGGCAGAGGGGTTTTACCTTGGGAAGCTCGGGTCATCTAAGTGATGCCGAAAGGCTTTCTTAAAATCTTCATCCTCTTAATCCCCAAAGTCTTAAAGGATTCGACTGTACATAATAGCTTCCTAAACTTTTTATGAGGAATAATGAGTGGTATTAAGTGCAATGAAGTAGTAAATCAGAATGCTTTTTTTCTTATTTCGGAAAGATTTAGGGGATAGACTTTTTGAGCAATAAATTTAAATATAGGAACTTTTCATAAAATGAGAGTACTGGCTGTAATTCAGTCTTTCTTTGATTTTTTTCTTCTTTGTCGAAGCCGTATTTTAAATGTTAGCTCTCATCAAGCTATTGGTGTCTCGTTGTATTTATGCCGCCCAGTGCCTTTCGCATCTAGCGTATTAGTAATGCAGGTGCTGGCTCAGCTGGGGGACACTGCAGGTTTTCTACCCTGTTTATACTGGTGAGACGAAGAGATATTTAAAGGTGCTATTTAGCGTTAATGTGATGGCGAAGCACAAATATTTAGAATGTGGGTAATAGTAGAGTGGAGAATCAGTTTTCACTTAATATAAATGTACTTTTCTTCTTACACCCCATTTGAAATATATTATTTGGAATTGAAATTTTCAGTTATTTATGCTATTTATTTTTAACCTTTGAACTTACTTTAAAATCATAGTTTGATTTTCATATGAAAAACATTTGTTGAGAATAGTTGTCTTTAAGTGTATTGTTTTTCTTTTTTAGATACCGTAATTTTGATCAGCCTCATCGATTTTATGTAGCTGATGTGTACACTGATCTTACCCCACTGAGTAAATTTCCTTCCCCTGAGTATGAAACTTTCGCAGAATATTATAAAACAAAGTACAACCTTGACCTGACCAATCTCAACCAGCCACTGCTGGATGTGGACCACACATCTTCAAGGTGAGGGGTTTCAGAAATGACATCTGAAATTTCGCTCGAGGCATTATTTGCAGGGGTCAGTAGACAATGTTCAGGTTCGCTGTCCCCACTGCCTACCTGTAGACTCTCTGAAATCAAGAGACCCTTTGCAGGCAGAACTGCCCAGGGTGGGGTCCAGGAGTCTGCACACTGAAGGTGTGGAAATACTGTGAAGAAGGGACTTATTTTTATTTTTGTCTGATAAAATTATTTTGAAATTCTTATAGACTTAATCTTTTGACACCTCGCCATTTGAATCAGAAGGGGAAAGCTCTTCCTCTAAGCAGTGCTGAAAAGAGAAAAGCCAAGTGGGAAAGTCTGCAGAATAAACAGGTAATGTGTTAATTGTTACTAGATAATTTAATATTTTGAAAGATAAGTTTGGCTTTTATATTATCAGGTGAACTGAGTGTCATGAATATTTGGAAGTTTCTCAACCCTTAGGTTTTGTTATGTTTTAGATAATACTGTGTGTTAACTTGTATTCGAATGTCTTTTTGGAAGTATGAGAGGTTTGCTTTTATACTTGGTCCGTTGATACAATTCATCCTTGTAAGTCCTAGGATAAATCCCATTTGGCCTTAAAGGATTATTTTTAAAAGATAGATTTTTACTAGTATTTATGATTTTTGTCTTTATCCATTAGTGAAAATGACCTTTAATTTAATTTTTTATTCTTTTGTGTGTTTGCTTTGTATTTATCCACATTTTTCCTGATTATTCAAAGATCCTGGTTCCAGAGCTCTGTGCTATACATCCAATTCCAGCGTCACTGTGGAGAAAAGCAGTCTGTCTCCCTAGTATACTCTATCGCCTTCACTGCCTTTTGACCGCAGAGGAGCTAAGAGCCCAGACGGCCAGCGATGCCGGCGTGGGAGTCCGATCACTTCCCGTGGATTTTAGGTATGCCTGTGCCGTCAGTCGGAAAGAACACGGGTCATGAAATCCATTTGCAAAAGAACTGAATTCAGTTCAAGTTTTAATTTTATATAAAATAATTCTTAAAAGGTTAAAAAGAAAGCACGGATGTCTCATGCATGCGATAAGCGCATCCTTTGACTCCTGTGTCCTTGTAAAGTCGCAGAGGGCGAGGGGGTCCTTTGTCCTCCAGTGATGGCAGTCAGAGTGAAAACGGAAACAGTTCTTTGTAACCACATTGACCTTTTAAGGCTGCTTCCTCTTTTATAAATTTATATTAAATGGAAATTGCCTCAGTATGTTTTTTGTCTTTTTCCTTTTCTTCCCACTAGGAAAGTGGCCGCATCCTCAGGAAATTACTGGCTTAACCACTCTGGGATTAATTTTGGTTATCCAGTTGTCAAGACCACAATGGTTCTAGGGATTAAGGAATGTGAAAATATAATAGTAATAGTCACAACTATGTTTGTTGAGTACTTATTATAGTGTCCCAACACTGATTTAAATGCTGGAGCCTTTATTAGGTCACTTAATCATTTAGGACAACCCTATGAGGTGTTAGGAGTCATTAGCCCCTCTTCCAAGTGTGGGAATCCAGGGTGCAGAGGAGTTCCATAAATGACCATCTGGCTAGCTGGAGGGCCTGGGATTCCAGCCCACACAGTGGCTCCCGGCCCCTGGGGCTAACCCCAAGCCTGACCGCCACACCGTGCTTGCCGTAAGGCGGCGGATGAAAGCAGCACAGCGAACCATGTCCCACTTCTAGTCGACACTGTGCAGAAGTCCAGTACTGTTGATTTCTGCCTTGGAAACTTGTTTCTAAAGTAGGAGCTGATTTATAGGGATCTTTATTTTATTTATTTATTTTATTCACATTGTTCTTGCTCTAAGCCTAGCCCTTCTGAAGGATCTGATGAAGTCAAAAATGTCTTTGCAGATACCCTAACCTAGACTTCGGGTGGAAAAAATCTATTGACAGCAAATCTTTCATCTCAATTGCTAACTCCTCTTCAGCTGAAAATGATAATTACTCTAAGCACAGCACAATTGTAGTCCCTGAAAATGCTGCACGTCAAGGTGCTAATAGAACCTCCTCTCTAGAAAATCATGACCAAATGTCTGTGAACTGCAGAACGTTATTCAGTGAGTCACCTGGTAAGCTCCAAATTGAAGTTTCAACAGATCTTACAGCAATTAATGGTCTTTCTTACAATAAAAATCTTGCCAATGGCAGTTATGATTTAGCTAACAGAGACTTTTGCCAAGGAAATCAGCTGAATTACTACAAGCAGGAAATACCTGTACAACCAACTACCTCATATCCCATTCAGAATTTATACAATTATGAGAACCAGCCCAAGCCCAGCGATGAATGTACTCTACTGAGTAATAAATACCTTGATGGAAATGCTAACAAATCTACCTCAGATGGAAGTCCCACGACGGCCGCGACGCCTGGTACTACCGAAGCTGTTCGAGCGCTCAAGGACAGGACGGGTTCTGAGAAGAGCCCGTGTCCTGGGTACTCTTCGAGGACTCTTGGCCCCAATCCTGGACTTATTCTGCAGGCTTTGACCCTTTCCAATGCTAGTGATGGATTTAACCTGGAGCGGCTTGAAATGCTTGGTGACTCCTTTTTAAAGCATGCCATCACCACGTATCTATTTTGCACTTATCCTGATGCTCATGAGGGCCGCCTTTCATATATGAGAAGCAAAAAGGTAAGAGAGACTGTTTTTATATGGAGCAGTTCGAGCAGCTATTCAGTGTGCCTAAGAGTGGTTTCAGGTGTTGGATGGTTTTTAGAGGATGAGGGATTGCTTAGGGCCTGTGGTGCACCCGCCCAGGGGTTGACCGAAATCTATTTTTCACTGATGAAGCACTCAGGTTTTGGGCGGGCATTAGCTGATCCGAATGTGCCTTATTTATTGGTAGGCATTCAGTTCTGCCGGGACCATTTGTGAGCATGTGCCTCCTGGATCCTGAGGGAGATACAAAGAAATACGTGGCATAGTTCCTCAAGGGGCTCGTGCTTTAATTTCATCCAGTTTAACATTTACTTGGGAGAAAGCTGTCTTGGCACACGAGGCATACAGCCGTGGCTAAAACGCAGGTCTTGCACGGAGGAGCTCATCTTCAAGGTTCTAGAGCGTGAGGAAGGGAAAGAGTAGCACTCCCCTAGCTCAGTGACTCTGCAGTGTCGAGGGAGTGATGAGGGAGTGATGCCGGGGCTCCGAGCAAGCGGCGCTTGAGAGCCCAGAGGAAGGGTGTGTTCTGAAACCAGTGCGGAATTAAGATTTAAGGAAGAAAAGCAACAAAGTCAGAATGTTCCCATGACGCTAAAAGAGGTATCACAAGGCCACATGGACCGGCTTGACAGTAATTTAGAAAGCTGCTCATTGCCCTAAACACTGAGAAGGAAGGAATATCGCTTATGATCAGAAGGTGTTAATGGAAGAGGTGCGTTCATAGCGTGTAAACACAGTGAATGACTGGCAGAGCGTGTCCGCACTCAGTGAGTAGACTGTGGCAGCAGTCAGAAGTGTTGAAATACCTGAGAAAAGATTAAAAAGGCAGGTGGGCGAAGCTCTCCTCTCTTGTGGAAAATCTTCAATGCCAAGTGAAGGAGTTTGCACTTAAAATGTTAAAGACACTTTTTGCACCAGGGACTTTTTGTTTTGGGGTTTTTTTTTTTTTTTTTTTTTTTTTTTGGAGAGAGAGGGAGAGGGAGAGGTTGGGGGGGCGGCGCAGAGCAAGAGAATCCCCAGCAGGCTCCATGCCCAGCGCTGAGCCCGACTTGGGGCTCGATCTCATGACCTGAGCTGAAATCAAGAGTCGGCCGCTCAGCTGACTGAGCCGCCGCGGCGCCGTAAGGGGC
This sequence comes from Phoca vitulina, assembly GCF_004348235.1. Classification (NCBI taxonomy): domain Eukaryota; kingdom Metazoa; phylum Chordata; class Mammalia; order Carnivora; family Phocidae; genus Phoca; species Phoca vitulina. The sequence continues at coordinate 62,461,625 of NW_022589710.1, read as the reverse complement.
TCTTCGTGTTCATGAAGTGGTCGCTGCGGATGATGGCTCTGGTAGCAGGATGCTGCCTGGGTTGAAAAGCAAAACCACACTAAGCTGAGCGATCAGTTGGGCCTTCGAAGAAGTCTAAGCAAGCGGAAAGTGGGGCAGTTCTAGAGTTCTGGCAGTGAGGAGAGGGCGGGGGTGAGTGGTACTTAGCTGTGGCTCACGCTAAGTGCTTCCTGTAGCCAGACACTGTTCCCACCACCTCGCGTGTCACAGGCATTACTTGCCTAATTTGGTTCTGTATACTCTCATTTATTTTGTGATTTTATTTATAATTGTGTATACTTATAGTATCCCTAGTTTACAGATGAGGGGACTGGGGCAGGAGATGCTAACTGGCCCGAGGTCCCGTGGCACAATGTGGCAGAGCCCAGCCTGGCTTTAGTGACCTTGTTCTTCACCGTCACACTCCCCTACCTCCGATGTCACTCTCCCCTATCTCCGATGTCACTCTCCCCTATCTCCGATGTCACACTCCCCTACCTCTGAAGTCACACTCCCCTACCTCCGATGTCACACTCCCCTACCTCTGAAGTCACACTCCCCTACCTCCGATGTCACACTCCCCTACCTCCGAAGTCACACTCCCCTACCTCCGATGTCACACTCCCCTACCTCCCAAGTCACTCTCCCCTACCTCCCAAGTCACTCTCCCCTACCTCCCAAGTCACTCTCCCCTACCTCCGAAGTCACTCTCCCCTACCTCCGAAGTCACTCTCCCCTACCTCCGATGTCACTCTCCCCTACCTCCCAAGTCACACTCCCCTACCTCCAATGTCACACTCTCCTACCTCCGAAGTCACACTATAACACGAGACACTACCCCGAGCATTTGACAGCCCTCATTTATGCTTCTCAGCGAGCCCCTGAGGGGTAGATAACGTGTCCCCAATTTGCAGATGGGGAAAGTTTCTTAGTTTAGAGAGTTTTATTCGTGTAAGATCGCCTAACTAACCAGAGTCAGGGAGGTGTCGGAGGCGAGAGCCTGTACCCTTCACTACCCTTCTCGCTGCCTGTCAGTGTGATTGGGGCAGAGAGAGACCTGGGATGCTGGGGTGACTGTGTGTAAGCTGGGGAATTTGGGGCGATGGTGGTGCTCATGGTGACATAGGCACAAATGTAGAAATCAGAGTCAGGTGTAGGGTTTTTAGACCTCATGGGAAATGAAGTGGAATATTCAGTAAAATGTTCAGATAACTTAGAGTTTAGGACTGGGGTCTGGTTTGGGGGAATAGTCTGTAAGAGTGATAAAGCTGTCAGAACAAATGAGATTTCCACGAGGTGGTTGTAGAAAGAAAATGTCAGAGACTGAGGATGAGTAGGAAGCTAACAGTACACTCTTATTAGGTAAGAAAGAAATTCGTGTACATTTCAAAACTTTCCTCTGTTCATCTGCTGGGAAAGCTCTGATTGCTTATGTCCCGTAGGGATCAGTGCTGTTCCCTCAGCCCGGTGTTGAAGGGCAGCCTTCTCTGTGTGCTCCCGCCCCGGACACGTCCTGCGTCCTGACCGGACCTGAGCCCCTAGCTGGTCGTCATACAGGCTCCCTGCATGTACGCGCCCACTCTGTTCTTCTCTCAGTGCTTTCCCCGCTTCCGCTTGTCCGGTCCTGCCTGTCCCGAGTCGCACCTTAGGATCCTTGAGCGTCTCTTCCTGTCCCACCTGCCCACCATCCCGTCTGACTGTGGGTGTGCTTGCCGTCTTCCTCCTGCCATTGCCATCTGGATGCTCTATTCTCCTCGGAGGCGCAGGGATGCTGGCGTTGATCTGAGCTGTTCCCTCCCGGCTGTGTCGTCCGCAGGGACTGCTCCTCAGTCTTGCTGACGTTCTCTCAGGGATGCCCGGCCAGGTGTCTCTTCCAGGGTGGGTGCCTGGTCAGTGGTATCGAGTTCCCCGGAAAAGGGGCTCATGAAGTACTTCCATAAAAAGGAACCCAGTTTATAGAAAATGAAAATGAGATTGACAGTTCTAGATCCTGGTTTCCAAGTTTTTACGAGACATTCCTAGATAGAAATGTTACCATTTGAATGAGTTACAGAGGACATGGAGTCCTTAGGAAAAACAGACCAGAGGGTAAACAATGAAGCTATTTTATTGATGTGAATAAACATGGAGTTATTACCTTTTGTTCTGTTTTAAAATGGTTGAACAAAAATATCTTGAAATGCCATCCAAAACAAAGGAATGATATTTGAGAAAACATTACAATTAAAATTGTATTTGTGGCTTAGATTCTAGGAGTATAAAATTCTTTTAGCTCTGTTCAGTGCCAATTTCTACTTTATAGCTAGAGTTTGTGGCATTTCCCCCCATTTATTTCATTGAGAATATTGTGACATCTTAGACTTTTTATGTGGATTCTTTTTCTATTCTGATGGTCTCAGTTGATAGTTTGCATTTAATATCATCAGGTTGTGTTTTCAAAGGTTTGAAATTGTATGAACTGTTCGTTCTGACTTTATGAGGAATTCGCATATCAGTTTTTTCTGATCTGCTCTGAAAATCAGAAATTCTCATCTAACTACACTGAAGGATATAGAATATATGGGAATATAATATTTGCTCTCGTGAATAACTGATGGCCAGTTGTAATATGAAGAACATTTAGCTAAAAATATGTTTATTTGCCTGGTATGAATTCCAGCAGTGGTCATTTGCGGATAAGTATCTTACAGATTTTTTCTGCTAAAGGTCAGCAACTGTAATCTGTATCGGCTTGGAAAAAAGAAGGGACTGCCCAGCCGCATGGTGGTATCAATATTTGATCCCCCTGTGAATTGGCTTCCTCCTGGTTATGTAGTAAACCAAGACAAAAGTAACACAGATAAATGGGAAAAAGATGAAATGGTAAGTTTTGGGTAACTGGAAGCATTTATTTTTTGGTGAACGGGAGAATGTTGTGCTCTTAATTTTTGTGTTTCCTTTCCATGGTGTATTTATAATACAGAGTAGGTATTTGGTGTATTGAATTAATTCGTTTAAATTGACTGTCTCTTCATTGAATTTAGAAACAGTGTTGTAATTTTGATGGAGGTCGATTCTGTCAGCTTTTTTTCAGAGGCACAAATATATATGATGTCGTGACTCAAAAAAGAAAAAAAAAGCAAAACTCCCTAACATTTCATTTTACGTTAGGTATAACAATTTATCCTCCCTCGATCCTTAGCTCTGTTCAATGACTTTTTCAATGAACTATGATCTCCAGTCTATGAAATAATTAATTTCAGTAAAGCCTTGCTTTGCAGGTCAGGGTTTTCTCAGTTAGGACTTGGTCTTCTCTGGTGACCTTAAAAGAAAGAAAGAAAATCATAAAGGTTGTAGTTTTCTGGAAATAGTTTAAATCATGCCAGTGGCTTCAGGTCAGATATTAGCTGCAGCTGCTTCATTTTGTCTTGTCTTGAAGGCCACCAGAGGGCACCTCGGAGGGCCTCGGAGCTGGAAAAGCCATCTGCCCAGAGGCGGGCGGCTAGGAGGAGGTGGACTGCTGGGAAACACCGGCGCCTCTCCCAAAGCTAAAGGCCATCTCTCGGCGACTTTCATTTAGTGGATATTTATTTTGCATTAATGAGACACTGGATCATGGTTACTTAATTTTTCCTTCAGGCCAGCAGTGAGAATACGGTTTCTTTTCCCAGGTCACGCTTTCTGAATAGACAGGCTTTCGTGTCTTCTTCCTGACACGCCTGTGCTAGTTCTCTGTCTCAAGCTTCCCCAGGGCCGCCGCTCTGTGCCCCGATTTTGATTTTTACCCCTTTATGGAGTACGTTTTTAACTCATGCAGTATTTGATGTTTTTACAGAAATTGAACTTCTCCAGAAAAGCATTAAGAGAATATTTTAATGCAGGCTGGGTTAGAAAAATTACATTTGCTATTAACTTAGAAATAGGTAGAACCTTAGAGGAAAATGTAGAGATTTTGAGGACTTTAGGGAAAATACTGCATATCTATGAAAAACATTCCTAATAATTATTCTGCCTTGTAGTTTCATAATATAATTGGCTTTTTAGAAAAAAATTAGCATAAAAGTGACATTGACAAGCCCTTTTGATTAAAAAAGAATTTTTAAAAATACAACAGAAATTTCTTATTTTCCTTAACATTTCAGATGACCTGGCACTTTGGTTTTGGGAATACATTAAACATACCATTCATATTTTCACTTAGTAGTTTACACTTAATTGAAATAGGCCCTTAAGTGGTATTGGAAGGCGTGTGCTTGCATTCCTGTTCTGCCCGCCTCACTCCTCAGCAAATAGGTTTAAGAGAAACTGCGTACGAATGCCGAAGTGGTAATAACTCAGGTAGAGAGTTGACTTGAACTGTAGGAGAAAAGAGTTTTATGCCAGGTTTTTTTTTGTTTTGTTTTGTTTTTTAGGAGCTTGAAGTGTTCTCGGAAACCATTTAGTGAGGTAGAATCCCGCTATTTTGCAGATAGAGAAACTGAAACCCAGAGGCATTAAAGAACTTCATCCAAGATCACATAGCATATTTGTGATAAAACCTACTCGTGTGTGTGTGTGTGTGTGTGCGTGCCAATTTTACACTATGGTAGCATCTTACTAAAGATATATAAGGATTTTTTTTTATTAAAAAATTAGTCTGATTTCTTTTTTAATTGCAGTTTGCCTTTTTTAATGTTAAGGACCAAATAGTGGGCCAAAACATCTCATGTTACCTTGGGAAGGTATAGGGTTTTTAACAGGAAATAGTTCCTAGAGATCTGCCACTACAGTCTCTTCATGTTCTTCCACATTCTTGGAAAACTTTTATAAACCTTTTTTCATAAAAAAAAATAAAATAAACCCATAAAGATACATAGTTGTAGAGACATGGCTCGGTTCACTGCTCTTCTTTACTTTCAAATAAATACACTATGTCTTTTGAATCTGGCTTAAAATGAAATATTGCAGTATTTAAAAAATCCTTGACAAAGTTTGAAAACGTTTTTGTCAGCAAATCTCTGGAAAGTTGTCACTATCAGAATTGAAGCACACCCTCCTGCCTTTTTCCCCCCAAAGTAAAGTCTTTTTTTTTTTTTTATTTCTTGCACAACAGAAATTTGGCATCTTTTAGCATTGCAAAAAAGTTACATCATTACTGAATCCTAGCCCATTATTAAGGTTGTCATTCACAAATAAGCTTTTGCCAAAGAAATTGGAATTAGCAAAGATCTTCTGACAGAAATTGGATTGTTGTGTTTCATGTTAGTCTAAATTTTCTTCTATTTTTGTCATTTATGCTTTAATCTGTTCCTCTGATTACTGTAGCACAGTGGAGGGGAAAGCGTAATTTCCAAGATTCGTAGCTTAGTTCAGTGATCACTTTTAGTTTTCAAGCAGAGCAGTCTACTTTTACACTGTAGCAAATGTACTTTGATTTGAAGTGGAAATGGGGACAAAACCTTTAGCATGAAACACCCTATTGCCTATTTTTAATATTCTACAGATTTTTAAGGTAATTTATCTTTTTTCATATTTATACTCTTTATTGCACAGATAATGCTTTTTCTGCATCTGGAATTTAATTTTATTAATTTGAAATCTTTTTGAAACATTTTAAAACTTTGTCAGCAAAATTGAAGACCTCTGTGATCTGCCTGTGAGTGCTTTTATTGTGTGTCTGCTGGAGTAAGACTTGTTAGCTGAAGTTTTGCTTCGTGGACATTAATTTTAACTTTATATCCGTGTTCAAAATCCTTAACTTAAAGCTTCATACTGGATAAAGATCATTTTATAACTTAGAAAATGAACATTCAAAGAACATGTTTTACTTTGTTTATATGATTAAATAACTTATTTTATGTTAATTGAAAACAAATGGCCATGATTTTAAAGTTGCCTTTTAGTATTTGTGGTTGTCATTTGAAATTATCCATAACCCTTGCTTTTATTGAGTTTCAAACCCTTTTAAAAACAGCAGCTATGTCTCCCCTCCTTCCCCATTCCTCCTCGTTTCAGACAAAAGACTGCATGTTGGCTAATGGCAAGCTGGACGAGGACTTTGAGGAGGAGGACGAGGAGGAGGAGGATCTGATGTGGAGGGCTCCAAAGGAGGATGCCGATTATGAAGATGATTTCCTGGAGTATGATCAGGAACATATCAAATTTATAGATAACATGTTAATGGGATCAGGAGCTTTTGTAAAGAAAATTTCTCTTTCTCCCTTTTCAACCACTGATTCTGCATATGAATGGAAAATGCCCAAAAAATCCTCCTTAGGTAGTATGCCATTCTCATCAGATTTTGAGGATTTTGACTATAGCTCTTGGGATGCAATGTGCTATCTGGATCCTAGCAAAGCTGTTGAAGAGGATGACTTTGTGGTGGGGTTCTGGAATCCATCCGAAGAAAACTGTGGTGTTGACACAGGGAAACAGTCCATCTCTTACGACTTGCACACTGAGCAGTGTATCGCGGACAAAAGCATAGCCGACTGTGTGGAAGCCCTGCTGGGCTGCTATTTAACCAGCTGTGGCGAGAGGGCTGCTCAGCTTTTCCTCTGCTCGCTGGGGCTGAAGGTGCTCCCGGTAATTAAAAGGACTGATCGGGAAAAGGCCATGTGCCCTACTAGGGAGAATTTCAGCAGCCAACAAAAGAACCTTTCAGGGAGCCGTGCTCCTGCCTCTGTGGCCAGCTCGCGCTCCTCAGTGTTGAAAGACTTGGAGTATGGTTGTTTGAAGATTCCACCAAGGTGTATGTTTGATCATCCAGACGCAGATAAAACACTGAATCACCTTATATCGGGTTTTGAAAATTTCGAAAAGAAAATCAACTACAGATTCAAGAATAAGGCTTACCTTCTACAGGCTTTTACCCATGCCTCCTACCACTACAATACCATTACTGGTAAGGAGCCCCGGGCCGAACTCCAGTGCCCTGCAGCTGCGAGCTCGCGCTAACTGCATTCTTTTTGCCTTGGGTTTTTGTTTTTTTGTTTTTTGTTTTTTAAAAGGCAACCTGTGCATGTACAGACTTGGTGCTTAAGATGCATGGTGGAGGGAGGGAGCAAGAGAAAGATGAAGGCAGCTTTATTTTCCTCTTCCTTCTGGGTGCACGCGGGGCTCCTCACCGCTGATAGCTGGCAGCGTCCCCGCCTCACCTGCTCGCAGAGGGGTCACTTCATGGGCTGCACGGTTGGAGAAATTGGGGCCTTCCTATTTTGTTGTGCTTTTCCCATTTTTGTCCTCCCCCTGTGTCTTTCTTATGCCCGTTTAGCGCTGTTTATGGTTCTTGATTACGTATATTCTGGATGTATTTCCACGTCCTTTTATCGTTCTTCCCGAACAAAAAGGTCCCTCTCTAAAGGTCGTTTTAAATCTAAAGATGAGTGGGCTAAAAGAAACTTTTTCCGGGGGAAGGTTTCTGCTGCCATCTTCCACTTGGCATTGTGCTCCAGGGTTTTCTTCTTTCTGTAGCGGTGGCCAGTCCATGAGAGGCGAAGGGGGACCAGGCGCCTGGAACTGCAGTCAGCTTCAGCTTGTGAAAAGCCTGTGTATTTTTTTTTCTCTATCAGAGTAATAAGTGCTTGAGTCTAGGATACCAAAGCAGAGTATAAAGTTTGTATAAGAAAAACAGGAAAGGTTCAGATGATCAGAAGAGTGTAAAACCAAAAAGTGAAAACCGATCTGGCTCTGGACGAGAAGGGCTGGCGGCCCGGGGAGCTGTTTCTCTTTGTGGCGAAGCCGCGGGGCATGGTCCCTGCCCTCTGCCAAGCGAGGCCCCTGCCTCGGAGCTCTGGGTGTCCGGGACGCACCACTTCGGTGCCCCCGCCTCCTGGCCTGGATGGGCTCTGCTCGGCCCGGGGAGGAGATAGGGGTGCTGGCCAGCACGGGCGCCTTCCCCCACGTGGGCAGCCGGCCCGTGCTGGCCCAGGTCTTCGCGCATGGCCACGACTCGCCTTTCTTAGGCCCTTGTTCGTGTCCAGTTCAACAGTTGTCATGCAGGTGGAGGAGAAGGTTTTCTAGTACTTAATGGGCGGGTGGCAGCTGTGACCCAGGAGTGGCGAGGCACGGTGGCCCCAGCGCACACTCCCCAGCGGGGGCGAGGCGCCGCGCAGAGCGTGGGGGCGGTGTGCGAGGGCAGAGCGCGGGGTGCGTGGGGTGCATAAGGGTGTACTGAGGCGGAGGGCGGGGTGTGCCGGGGGCAGAGCTTGAGGCCAGAATAGGGGGGGTGTGGGGCCAGAGCACGGGGTGCGTGGGGTGTTGGGGGGCAGAGGGCGGGGTGCGCGTGCGCAGCGTCTGGCCCCCGACCGCCGGCATGTGAGCGAGGCTGCGGCTTCGGCGGCGCCCAGCACCCGCTTGGCCGGCAGCGTGCCCGCGGGAAGGGTCTGACCTGATGAGGCTGCCCGGCCAGCGTCTTGTCTGCAGGGGCAGGAGCCTTTGGGCCACTGAAGGCTTTTATGACCCCAATTTATAGATAAGAAATAGGCTTAATTTGCCATTCAAATTGAATTTCCAGAGGCTTTAGTAAGTGTGACATGTCCCCTGGTTTGTCATTGAAGAATATACACGAAAAACGGAGCCCGGCCGCATTGTCGGCAGTGGGTCCAGGATCGGGCGTCCCGGTGGTGCCTGTGCGGGAAGGGCGGGGTTTGCGCGAGCTGACACCTGCGCTCTGGGCCGCCCGCAGATTGTTACCAGCGCCTGGAGTTCCTGGGAGATGCGATTTTGGACTACCTCATAACCAAGCACCTTTACGAAGACCCGCGGCAGCACTCCCCGGGCGTCCTGACCGACCTGCGGTCCGCGCTGGTCAACAACACCATCTTCGCGTCGCTGGCGGTCAAGTACGACTACCACAAGTACTTCAAAGCCGTCTCCCCCGAGCTCTTCCACGTCATCGACGACTTCGTGCAGTTCCAGCTGGAGAAGAACGAGATGCAGGGCATGGACTCCGAGGTGAGTGCTCCTGGAGAACACGGCCAGTGCGCGGCTCGTAGCCGCTTTCCTCCGGGCGGGGCCGAGGCACGGTAGTGCTCTGCAGGTGGGCCCTTCAGAAACTTGACTGCCCGCGCGATGGTGCGTGCGGTCCTTCCCGGGGAGAGAGGGGGCCGGGGGCTGTGGGCTCTTTTCTGTTCCTGACGCCTGACTGACGCCTGCCGGCCCCCGCCCCCGGTGGCGCTTGAACCTTAGTGAATGAACCTCCCTGCGGTTCATTCTGCCTTTCTTTCTGTTAAAATGGGTCCGAAAACATTCGCTGATACGATCTCAGGTAAGCCTCACAAATGTATTTTCTGCTTCTACTTGAAAATAGGAAAATCTCATTTAAAAACCAGCCTTCTAAAATTTTAACCATTGGAATTTGAGAGGCTTCTGTTGTAAGTTCAGCCAAAGGTTCTTTGGTGATGGAGCTCATTTTAATGTGTTTGTGAGCTATTTTGAAGTTTTGTAGCAAAGAATTTCGCTTAGGTCTTTCCCCTCTGCTCTGATCCTTCGCTGCCATGCGTCTGCATACCTATGTATCCAGGAGAGCATCTCGGTCCCCTTCTCCCCATTCTGATTCCCTTGTTTTCCTTCCTTGTGCACATGTCTTATAAGGAGTCAGGGGATTTATTCTTAATTTTGGTGGCTGTTTTAATTGCTCTTCATTTAATTTGTACCTTCCCTTTTTTTTAAATTGCACCAAACCATGGCTGGGGACTAGTGCCTTTCTTTCCTTGACTTGCTGTGAGAGAAATTTGAGGCGTAACCGCAAGGCTAGTGTCCCACCCTGTAAACAGTACAGAGTGCGTGCTGAAGGAGGATCCGCTCTCCGGGTGTCCTCCTCCAAGGTGAATGGGCCGAGTCGGAGCACAGCTAGCCGTGGCACTAGGAACTAGAACCATCTCATATGTACTCAGTATTATTTCTGGTCTTATTCTTTAGAAGTGTTTAAGCTTAGAATTTGAGGAATTAGCTAAAATTAGATTTAAGTTCTCTTCTGATGACAGTGGGACGTGCTGGTTCTGTTAATTTTTGTTCATTCTTTTCCTTTCCTTTGTTTATATGATCATATGTATTAGAAGTTACAAAACTGATTGGAAATGTCAGTGGTCTGGCTTTTCTAACTTCCTGTTGAATCTTAAGTCTCTCCACTTCTCTGGGCCTCAGTTTCTTCATCTGTGAAAGGAGAGAATTAAATTCGATAAGTTTTAAAATTCCTTTCTACCTCAAAACCATGATGTACGAACAAGAAGTGTCTTTTTTTTCCCCCAGTAGCCAGAATTACAAGGGTTTTATATAGAGCTCTACATGGCTAAACAATCCATTTAGAAATTTTTTTTAAAACTCCAAATGCCCCCTTCTCTTGTTTCTCTTTCACAAGTAATTTGTGTTTATTTTAGAAAATACAAATAAGAAGAAAATTAAAGTTATGCAAATATACTGCTTTAGAAATTACCAAAATGAACATTCTGTGATGTTTTATTGCTAATGTATATAAACATAAGCATACATAAAACATAAAATGGAATTATACATAGTATACCATAACGTGTTTTTTTCACTTAATATTTTGAGGACAACTTTCCGTGTATCCATTGGCATTTTGACTTTCAGTGGCTGCCCTCTAATCAATATATGGCTATAATGGAATATATTTAAACAGTCCTTTGTGGCTAGATAGTTACATTGTTTTTACTGAGGACTTTTAATAAACATGGGTGTGGTAGATATATCCAGTACCTCCTTAAGATAAATTCCTAGAGATGGGATTGTTGCATCAAAGAATTAGGAACTTTAAAAGGCATTTGATACATATCTAAGTTTTTTATTACATTACTTTGAATACCTACTATGTGTCAGGCACTCTCTTATAGTCAGTGTGTATTAAGGGGTTTAATAAAAAGGGAACTTGGGGGAATCTGTTGTCCAGTCGAATTTTCCTGGCAAAAAGTAGCAATTTATACTTGCCAGAGCAGTGTATATACACTCTTGTCATTGCCGTACTAATTAGTATTCGGCCTAATCCTTGCCAAGCCGCTAGGGGGTAGAACTGTTTTAAGATGCAGTTCTTTGGTTACGAGCGGATTTGAAATTTTTTTCATACATTTATTAACTATTTCTAATTTTGTGTTGTTTTTGTTTTCATTTAGAAGTACTCTTTTTTCCCTTTGCTGAGTATACTACTAACTGGGGAAGGGATTTTGTTTATCCCTTGAGAAATTAGGGGGAAAAAAATTTTTTTTTAGATGTTTGTGAAGAACCTATTACAGTGTCGTTAGGTGATTGCCATAAATGGTTGGTATTGTTAGCCTTGTTAGAGGGTATAATAAAAGTCCTGCCCAAGAAAAGAAACACACCGCTGTGGAGTGCCTTTAAAGGTGGCCTTGTTGCTTACAAGTCCCTTTTCTTTGTGTAAATAGCTTAGGAGGTCTGAGGAGGATGAAGAGAAGGAGGAGGACATCGAAGTTCCAAAGGCCATGGGCGACATTTTTGAGTCGCTTGCTGGTGCCATTTACATGGATAGCGGGATGTCCCTGGAGATGGTGTGGCACGTGTACTATCCTATGATGCGGCCGCTAATAGGTACTGCTCGTTCCCTTCGAAAGAAACACAATCGTAATTAAAAACAACTATAAGGATATCATTCACATGACTCTTTCATTTTGATTACAGAAAAATTTTCTGCAAACGTGCCCCGTTCCCCTGTGCGAGAATTGCTCGAAATGGAACCAGAAACTGCCAAATTTAGGTAAGCAAAACCATGCATGGAAAAAATTAAGTTCCTTAAAAAACAAGAGGGGCAAGAGTTGTCAAAGATGCCATAAACTAATGATTCTGAGAAATATTTACACTGGGGCGCGCACTCTGCACTCTCCGTTTGTAGTCGGATTGACTTTCCCTTTTGCTTTGATAAAGTAATGCTGAGTTAAAGAAGAGCCTCAGCCCTGTCTGCCGGGGGCCGCGCCGCCGTGTGATGCACGTTTCCTTTGTGTGCCGGCAGCTCGTGCCCGGGCCCTCCGCCTCCAAGCGCGAGCTCCGTGCTGATTGACAATAATAATAAATAGTTCTGACTCGTGATTCACGCTGTTTGGCTTTTTTACAGCCCGGCTGAGAGGACGTATGACGGCAAGGTCAGAGTCACGGTGGAAGTGGTGGGGAAGGGGAAGTTTAAAGGCGTCGGCCGGAGCTACAGGATCGCCAAGTCCGCAGCAGCGAGAAGAGCCCTACGCAGCCTCAAAGCCAACCAACCTCAGGTTCCCAACAGCTGAAACCCCTTTTTACAACGGGAAAAAAACAAAAAACAAAAAACAAAAAGCAGAATTAAGGGGAAAACTATTTAAATCGAGAAGGATGATTTAAAAGTCCATAGTGAGTGGAATGAATCGAAGGCAGAATTTAAAGTTTGTTTGATAACAAGATAGATTACAGAATAAAACATTTAACATATGTATAAAAATTTTGGAACTAATTGTAGTTTTAGTTTTTTGCGCAAACACAATCTTGTCTTCTTTCCTCACTTCTGCTTTGTTTAAATCACGAGAGTGCTTTAATGATGACATTTAGCAAGTGTTCAAGAGAATTATTGACAGTTATTTTGTTTTTATTTTGTTTGGGGGGTTTTGTTTTTCTTTCTGTTTTTTAGTTTCGTTTCCGTCAGCTTTGCTTAGCGTTAGGAGGCCAAGGAGCTTACAGCTGAGACAGCCCCTGGATTCTGTGGAGCGTCCTCCCCTCCTCGGCGTGGCCGCTGCGCCCAGGAGGATGGTGCGGTCTGCGAGAGGAGAAGCGTGCCCGTGCTGTCTTTTCTTTCCACGATCTGTTGCCTAAGAGGATGTCTCCCGGTCGCCATTGCACTTACTATAGTAAGGGACAGGTTTTTAATGAACATTGGCTGGCATGTTGGTGAATCAAATTTTCGTTTTCTCTCATGCCACGTAGTCTTGCATACAAAAGGTTCTTGCCTTAAAAATAAAACCCTCATGGATGTTCTTTAATTTCTGATCTTTTTGGAACAAACTATTTGACATTCCCTTCCTTTTATTATGCATTTAGAGGTTGAGACAGTGTGATATTTGCAACTCACTAGGGTAGTTGTGACTTAACTTATTAAGGATTATATTAGAGTTTCTGTCATCTGTGTCCTGAAGGCATTTTGAAAACCAGAATATTATATATGTAGTCTATGGATTTTTTTAAGCACCATAATAAAAATGATCTTTGGCTAAATACCCAGTTTTACTAAAAACCTCCTGCCAGGTAGTTCCACTGATGGAAATTGTTTGTGGCAAACAGTTTTGCCCTGTAGGCTGTTGCTCTAACAAGATAAACTCTAGACATATCACACCTAAAATATGCTGCAGATTTTATAAGTGATTGGTTACTTATTTAAAGAAGCAAAACAGAGCACCTTTACCCTTAGTCTTCTCACTTAAATGTCTTACTGTACTTGTCACAGTGTTGTGTGCATTCTTCACCTACCAAAGCTGCGCTGTTAATGCCGTGGAAATGTAACGTTTTCGACAAACTGCCGTCATCTTGATACATCTGTGATTTAGGTCATTAATTTAGGAAAACAAGCTCATGATTTCCATCTTTGGAAAAGAAAAAAAAAAAAAGACATTTTTAGGCATTTGCCGAAGTTTCTTTAATTAGACTTGTAGGCACTCTTCACTTAAATACCTCAGTTCTTCTTTTCTTTTGCATGCGTTTCCCCCTGTTTGGTGCTATGTTTATGTATTATGCTTGAAATTTTAATTTTTTTTTTTTTTTTTTTTGCACTGTAACTATAATACCTCTTAATTTACCTTTTTAAAAGCTGTGGGTCGGTCTTGCACTCCCACCAACATACCAGTAGAGGTTTGCTGCAATTTGCCCCATTAATTATGCTTGAAGTTTAAGAAAGCCGAGCAGAGGTGTCTAATGTTTTCCAGCACATCATTCTGAACTCGATGCTTCATGTAATGCTGCATTTTTTGTTTTCAGTTACAGTTGAATACTGTACTTCTTGCTTTATCTGCACCACCCACCCCCAGAGAAACACCTCTGCACGTGTGCACAGAGAAAACTGTCAGCCCCGCTTTCTAAGGAGACCTGAGTGAAGGGGATGTTAAGCTTCTCCAACGTTATTTGTTGTCTCCAATCTTACATTTAAATTGCAATCTAAATTATTAAATGAGATTTTGAGCAAATTAATTTGGGTAGGCTCATTTTTAAAATATTTCTGATTGGGAACCTTAGATTTCTGTTTGTTTTTTTTTAAACCTCAGCGTGAGATCTCCTAGCAAGTTAAAACCAAGCAATTCTTGAATTATATTAACCGTAAACGTGTACAATTAACAAGTAAGGCTGGATGTGAATTTTACGTGTGAGGGTGATCTGTGATCAAGTTAGATCGCAGATCTCTTCTTAATTTATAAACTACCTGATGCCAGGAGCTTAGGGCTTAGCATTGTGTCTAATGCACTAATCCCAGTGTTAAGGGATTCTCTCGCCTCCTGGCACCAAAACCAGATTGTTTCACAGTTACAATTCCCATTGGGAGAAAAATGCCTCAGTATATTTTGTAACCTTAAGAAGAGTATTTTTTTGTTAATACGAAAAAGTTCAGACTTGGATATGATTAGGACATACATTCTCAGGGGTTCAAATTTCCTGCTACCATTCAAAATGTTTTATCAACGGCAAACTTTAGCTATTTCATTTTTTTGTTGTTGGAGAAAGATAGCTAATTTTAATTTGTGACTCACACTTGGACGCATTCTGTGATCCCCTGGTTACTAAGTTAAAAAATAAAAACTCTGAGTGAGACATACCGAGATGGTTATGAACGCTTTCGTGCTGCTGATTTTTAATGCTGTAAAGTTCCCCCAGTTTAGCTTGTTGAAATGTTTTGCATCCATTAACTAAGGAAGAAAATCACTCTATGTGGCCCCCCTTTCCACCCCTGTGTGTGTCATCCTTTTGTTCCTGTGATTGCAGCGTGAGACCGAAGGTAATACGGAGGCCCTGCCGGGTGGGAGGTGTCGTGGTGCCTCAGGCACGTGTGTGAAGGGCTGGGGAAGTGTGTCTTGACAACTGCGAAGTTCCTTATGATGATTGTGTGGCGGTTAGTCGGCATGAACCTTCATTGTAAAGATTTTTGATTTCCTTTATGATACACTTTCAACAGTCCTAACTATGCTGCGTTGTGTAATAGCTTTGTTCCCCTCTGTTCTGTTCGTGTAGCACAGATAAGCATTGCACTTGGTACCATGCTTTACCTCATTTCAAGGAAAATATGCTTAACGGAGAGGAAAAAAGATGTGGTTTGGCCTCGCTGCTGTTTTGATTTACCGGATTTGAAAAAGATAATTATAATGCCTGCAATGTGTCATATACTTGCACAACTTAAATAGGTCATTTTTGTCTGTGGCATTTTTACTGTTTGTGAAAGTATGACAAAGATTTGTTAACTGAACTCTTAATTATGTTTTTTTTTTTTTAAATATGTTTTGTTACTTCTTTTTCTCTTTCTTTTACGTCATGTGAAGTGATTAAATTTAGAATGACCTCTAACACTCCTGTAATGATCTCTTAAACTACTAATAGTTTAACATTCTTCATAATAGCTTGCCCTCAGAACGATTCGGACTTCCCTCCCTAACTAGCGAGAGGCCCCAAGGCTGCTCGGCGGCTTATAAAGACGGCCCTTCACCCAGCACCGCACCCTTCCAGGTCGTTCCCAGTCCCACGGAGACGGGTGCAGGGAGTGCCCGACACCCAGCCCACCCACGGTGCGGTCTGAGGGCCGGCCGATGGCAGGCTCTCCATCTTCCTCTCTTAGGGTATTTGATCCTTTCACACGAGATCTAAGCCACCAAACTGAGACCTGGATATCTTTATTGAAACCGCATCTGAGATGCTGCCCAAGCTCTCGCCCAGCTCGTGTTCCTGGCGGTCGGTACCTAGATGGTCAGTTTAATTGCATTTCAATAGGTATATTTTTTCAACCACTGATTACTTTTCAGGAATTTAATTATTTCCAAATAAATTTCTTTATTTTATATTGTACATGAAAAGCTTTTAAGATACGTTTAAGACCAAGCATAATAAAGCGATTTTACCAGTTGTTGGAGCCGCCAGGAGCGATCTTGCGGGAACTTGCATTGAGACTTGCATTGTGGTTTTCCACTAGCAGTGAAAATGGTCTTTCAGAACTAACTTGTAAATATATTTCAATCATTAAGTGTTTTTTTTTTTTTTCCTGGTCCGTTTTTATTTGGACATCAACCACAGACAATTTAAATTTTATAGATGCACTCAGAATTCACTGCATCAGCAGGTTACCTAGCAAAAACGCAAAGGTGAACAGCAAGTAAACTTTGTGGCTTTTCTGCTGTAAATAGAGGGAAGGGAAATGACTAAAATCAAGAAAAACTAACATAATTTGATTGACAGTAACCTATTTACCATCACATGCTGCAGCTGTTCTAAGGAACATACTGTAACCCATTCATACAGTAATTGTGCTGCGGGAACGGGCAGCCTGCACCTTATGGGCCCCAATTACCTTTAGTTGTTTGTTTTGTAATAATTGTAGCAGAGTCAACCTCCAATAAAGTTATGGTCTGTTCATCCTGTGTCCTTCTATCTTTTTCTTTTCTCATTTTGGTTCCGTTCAAGCGGGTGATCACACTGAGATGGTTGTAGCAGACATGATCTTTCAAGTGTTCTGATTCCACGGTCCTATGAAAATGCCTATTTTAATATGATAAAAGTTTTGCTGACTGAATTCTGCTTCACGTTTACCAGTAGAGTTGTATAGTAGCAGTTGCCTTTTTCTTTTCGAGATTTAAATAATAGTGGTGTGTTTTTCTGAAATTCTGCCATATTGACTGATGCGTTCCGGCTCCTGGATTATACATGATGCATTTGACATATTCCTTAAGCGAATTTGGTTATTCTAAAATCAAGTGGACAGAATGTTCAGCTTCCAGGTTTTTAGGACGTACTCCTAATATTGTTGGTTAAGCAAGAGTTTTGTCTTTCAAGATTTGACCCAATCTTTTTGTAACTTAGTAAACTAAGGACTAATAGCAATGACTTGGCTGCAGAACAAGATGGTAAGTATAAGTCTCTTAGAAGGAGAAAAAAATGTTTAGTTTTCTGTTACCAGTCCGGATTAATCCCTTCCTTTTTCTTCCTTCCAACTTCTTCTCTAAACTAAAGGAGAAAAAGTCTATGTATTTTAGTCATGAGGAATTGGGGTCAGCACCACAGGCTTGTGCGTGCTGGTGTTATGGCCCAGAAGTCACCGGATAGTGCAGGCCAAGCATCAGTGCCACAACGTCTTTCTGCCACTGGGACCCTGCCCTCCCCTGGCTAGCAACAGAGAACAGCCAGGCCAGGAAGATCAGTTTGCAGATCATGATGTGCGTGAAAAGAATCCAGATGGAAGGGAAGTTTTTTCTTTTTGCAGATCCATAAGCATAACATACCACATGCTTTAGATGGGATGGTAGATGCCGGTTCAGAACCGGCCGCGTTGCGAATGGACCTGTGGTCCTTGCGAAGGCGCTGGGAGCAAGGGAGTGCACTCACGCTAGGTGGGCAGGCCAGGCAATGTGTGGGGAACCCTTCGACCTTTCTCCTTCTCTTTCTTTGTTTCGTGGTTACTTATACATAAAACAACATTTCGGCCATTTTTCAGCATACGGCTTAGAAGCGTTAAACACGTCGACATTGTTGTGCAACCATCACCACCGTCCATCCCCAGAACTTTTTCTTCATCCAGAACTGCAACCTTGCATCGGCGAAACACTAACTTCCCTTGCCTCCCTCCCCAAGCTCCTGGCAGCCGCCAATCTGCTTTTGGTCTCTGTGAATTCCACTGTTCAAGGTACTTGATAGAAGTAGAATCAGACAGTATTTGTCCTTTGACATCTGACATAATTATTTCCCTCAGCGTAAGGGCCTCAAGGCCCATGCATACTGAAGCAGGTGTCAGAATTTCCTTCCTTTTTTAGGCTGAGTAGTACTCCAACGTGTATACACGCCGCAGTTTGTTTACCCTCCATTTGCCCGTGGATGCCTGGGGTGCTTCCCACCTTTTGGCTCTCAAAATTCGAGAGCATTGCTTCGAATATTGGCATACGCATACCTGCTTGGGTCCCTGCTTTCAATTCCCCAGTGTCTATATTCCAGAAGTAGAATTGCTGGGTCGTACGGGAATTGTATCTGTGATTTTTTGAGGAGCCGCCATCCTACTTCCCCGCGTACTGCACCATGTGACCTGGTCGACGGTGGAGAAGGCTTCCAGTTTCTCCACGTCCTCACCCACACCTGTTTCCCGATTGTTGGTTTTCTGTAATACCTATCCTAAGGGGTGAGAGGTGGCATCTCGTACTTTTGATTTGCTTTTCTCTAATTATCAGTGATCTGGAGCATCTTTTCATGTGCTTATTGGCCATTGTGTATCTTCTTTGGAGAAATGTCTCTTCAGGTCCTTTGTCACTTTTTGAGTTGGTTTTTTTCTGGTGGTGGTGAGTTGTGAGAGTTCCCTATGTGTTCTGAATATTAAGCCCTTACCAGATTTGTGATTTGCAAGTATATGCTCCCATTCTGTGGGTTGCCTTTTACTCTGTTGAGACATTCTGAATTGCAAAACGCGTTGACCTCAAGGCTTTCTTACAGGGCTTGTGGGCCCGTGATAGCCACGGCTTATTGAACAGTACTTGGGGCCTGGTCGTTGCTGAATGTTGTACACATTTTATGCCATTTGCTCCTCACCACGAGTATGGAAATGACTCCTTTTGGAGGTTCACACTGAGAACTAGAGTCAGCCCGCCTAGTTTCCTGCACTGTGTGACTTTGGGTAAGTTGTTAACCACTCTTAGCCTCGTGTCCTTGCCTCTACAGTGAGAAACAGCATCATTTGGATTCAAGTGACACTTGATGTACAATGCTGGGCACAATGCCCCGCATGTCACAAGCCCATAATAAATGCTAATTGTAACTGCTGCGATCCCCCCTTTTACAGATGGGGAAAGCGAGGCACAGAGGAGTGAAGTTTACCTCCTTCAGAGGGGTGCACCTTGCCCATCTCAGGTTGATGGACATTGTCTTCCCTATAAGCCCAAGTCTGCAGCTTTTAGAGAGGCCTTTCTAGGTGTTGTTGACTCTGCCTAAAACTATCCTGGCCCTCCCCGCCTCCTCCTTTACTCACCCAACACTACCCGTCCTTGCAGACGTAGCTGGGCACTTAGCCCCCCAGGACGCCTCCGTCCCACCACCTTGCAGCCTGTGCCCATCCTTTGGTCCTCACCACTTCTCCTCGTGTCTGTGAGCTACTGGAAGGCAACCACCACCCCATGGCCCGAGTCTCAAAAGCTTCTGGACCATACAGTAGATGCTGATCTCCATTCACTGCTGCGCTGTTCTCGATCTGCCATCCGTAGACGTCGGTGATTCTTCAGGAGACATGAAGTGCGGGATCAGGAGGGACGTGGGAGCGGGGGAGTGGAGCCAGCACCACACAGGGGGAAAATCCCTGCTTTTTACCATGTTTTCTCCAAGGAGAACAGGACCTATGGGACCTGGGTCACCTTTTTTCTTTTTTTTTTGGAGATTTTATTTTAGAGTGAGCGCGTGTGCCAGCGAGCATGTGTAGGGGGAGGGACAGAAGGAAAGGGAGAGAGAATCTCGAGATTCGGGGAGCCCGACACAGAGCTCGATCTCCCAACCCTGAGATCGTGACCTGAGCCGAAATCAAGAGTCGGCCGCTTAACCAACTGAGCCACCCAGGCGCCCCAGACCTGGGTCTCTCCTACATATTGTGTCCTAGTCTTGGGTGAGGGCTGGGCCTCTTGGTCATTTGGACACCTTTGGTTCACGTGGGGTTAAAGACCCAGTAGAGAAATAGACCTCGCAGAGCCTGCGCTTTTCCTGAAGATTCAGTCTAAATGGACAGTGAATGTTGTAGTGGATCTTTCCCCTTTTTGCTTGGACTACTGGGCCACTCCGAGCCAGGTTTCTGGTAGACCTCCAGTTCCTCTGTTCCCTCATTTATCCAGCACCTGCTGTGTGCAGGCACTCTCCCGGGTGCTGGGAGCAAGGCAGTGAAGAATATGAAGCTTTTGTCCTCGTTACAGGCAGTTAACATCCTAGTGGATCCTCGGGAAGACAGGCCATGGCCAAATCCACCATAGTTGTTGTCTGGGGACAGATCCCAGTGTGTGCTCCTCATTCCCCCAGCGCCTCCACCCTGTCCTATAACAACATCCGTCACTCTTGTGCTGTTGCCACAGATCCTTCAGGGAACAAGATGGGCTGTAACGAACACATGGGCACTCTTGGTGCAGAATATATTTATTAAGCAGCTACTAAGTCCTGGGCGTCGGGCCCACCTAGGTGAGTCAGGTGGTGCTTGAGGCGGAGAGCACTCGAGTCACATCTTTGAACTTGGCGCTGGCTCTTGCTGCCGAGGCCAGCGTGACAAATGGCTAGGGCCACACTTCACAGCGACGGGGGGTGGCGCTCTTTGTTTTCTCCCTCTGAGAGCCCGGGCTCCAATGTGGGCAGACACAGTGGGACAGAAGTTGCTTTTATGGGAAAGCGTGTTTGAGCTTTAAGTTCTCTTAAGAGCTGTAAGGCCACTTTGGGTTTTGTTTGGTGGTTAGTTATTTTTACTTATATTTACCTATTTGGGAATAAAGGGCTGAATCAGTCCTCTTAACAAGCCAGAATTCCAACTTGAGGTTATGTTTATAAATAGAAAATCTAGGCTTTCCAGAAGTAAGGCTCACTAAAGCCAACTTTGTTGACAAAGGGGAGGTACTGTCGACTAGCGGTCTGAGCATTTGAGGCATCTGGCATTCCTGAGTCCCAGGCACGCCCCCGGGGCGAGCCGGCTTTAACCCTCCTGTACCAGGGATGCCCAAAGGAGCCAGGCAGCCGGGGTCCAGGAGTCGGCACTGCAGCATCGCCGCCTGAGGTCTGTCGCCCCCTGGCCAAGTCAGTAGCCTCCCGTGGCCTCTGTCTCCTATACAGTGAAGGAGTTGGCCCAGGGGATCTGCTAACGGTTGATACTCAAAGCCACAAACATTTAATTTGCAAATGCAGAAGCAGTATGAACCATGGTGGGTAAGACCGTAGATTCCTAGAAGCCGAGCTCATGTCCTCGCTCTTTTGCTCGACACATCATTTGTGCATCCATCCATGAACATTGATTCAGCATCCCCTGTGGTCGGGGCCCTCTGGGCACCGGGAAGTGAGTGAGGTCCCGTCAGAGAAGTCCCTCACGTTCATGGTCACGGAAGCTTATATTCTGGGGTGGGGGGGGGGGGTTGCCAGTGCAGAGGGGCAGACAGATCTTAAAGAAAGCTGATCGTTTTGGAGAATGGTATTTGCTGGGCAGACAATAAAACAGGGTAATGTAATCAAGTGCAAGGCGGAGTGGCGTGGCCAAGTTTAAATAATAGTGATGGATAACATTTACTGAGTGCTTCCTGTCCCCGAGCACTTTCCCTGTGTCTCAGGGAAGAGTAAGTGCTACTGCTGTTCTCATCTTACAGATGAGCAGAGAAAAGCGGGGACGCTGAAGACATCCCTGAAAATGAACAAAACACAGGGCCTGAATTCAGGGCTCAAGTTATGGCGATGACAAGTGAGTATAACCAAATCATTTCAGTCCAGTGTCCCCTCCAATAAAGGGCTGACCAGGCAGAGTAGAAGAAGGCTGGAGGATTACTGGGATGGTTTACTGGGAGGGTGGTGCTTGAACTGGGTTTTGAAGGACGCGTAGAAGTTCTTATAGGATGTCTATATAGAACCAACAGTAGTTGGTCCGCGGTGCCTTGGACACGCGCAGTCTTTTCAGTAGACCATGTTATTCTTTGCTATTCCTGTTATTTGCCTACATCATAAAGCCCTGCATGCTTTTGAGGAATTATTTAAGGTATGCGATCACTATAAATCTTCAAAATTAACTCACATTTTAACTCAAATTTACAGCTTCAACGCAGATGATGACATCCCTGCACACATTCTGAGAGCAGGCTATATTTTTCTGGGCTGTAGTTTTAAATCTTGACTTCCTTAAGCACAACCCTTCTGCTCTGAGTCTCAGGTTCCTCAAACACAAAGTGGGGGGATGTGGGGGGGTTCGGCCAGACCAGCAAATCTGAGTTAGAATCACAACAAAGTCAGAATCTCTGGGGTGGGGCCTAGGTGGATCCTGACGGGTAGCCAGCATGAGGAACTGCAAGAGTGGAAACGGTCTCCCACCATGTGGTGCAGGAGGCTGGGTGGGGCTGGGGTCTCCTTTCTTCCCACCTTGGCCAGAGCCGCTCCAGGTTTATCTCCTTTATTTATTGAACTCTCTTACAACAATCGTGTTGGAAGAAAGGGTTCTGCCAAAAATTAATGTTTGTAAACCCCTGGGACAGCCTGCTAGAGGACCCTCCGACTCTGCATATGTGGTCCCCTGGGTGGTTCCCCCCCCCCCCCCCCCCCCCCCACCGCCCGGTCTGAATCTCGGTACCGTTTCTGCACTCTGTAAAGCAGCCGCTGCCTTCCACCCCAGATCTGGCTACCTTTCTTTGATAGGTGAGCTAATCCCCAAATGTAGCAGCGGGGCCTTACAGTGAGGGTTTCTGTTACCTCGTTATGAATTACGGTGGAGTGCCCTGGTGAAGGGTCGAAGGTATTTGAGATCCTTTGGGATCAAATGCAAGATATTACTAAAACGAGACTCCATTTAATAGGTGATAAATCTTGATATTGTAAGTTTAATATAGTTTGATGGTTGTAAATCCAGTGAATCTACTGTAGGAATTTGCTGTGTGTTGCATTTATGAAATATTTAGTCAGGTGTTTTTAAAGGTACGACTTTTCTCATAAGGCACTAATTTTTATGGGGTTACCAAGAAAATTTCATATTGGTGTCAAGTACTCTGCTGTTTGCGGGACTTTGAAATGAAAAAGGAAACGGTATTATAGGCTCTTTTTTTGTATTATAAGACAGCCCTTAGACAATTTCATAGTAATAACCAAATCAAGAAGCAGATTTTAGTATATTTAAGAATGTATTTTAGGATTAGAAAATGGTAGGATACAAGCTACTTAAAAGTAAGTTTATATTCAATGTTTAGACTGCAAATATTAGAAAAGAGTGTACATATGGGGTTGAAATATGACCACAGTGTGGATGTTGGGGTACATCTACTAGGTTGGTGGCCAGGGGGCCCCGAGTGCATCACAAGCCGTGTGGACTTGTTTTCTATTGCTGGGTAACAGATTAACATACATTTGATGGCTCAAAACGGTATGCATTTGTTACCCCCAGGTTTCTATGGGTCCAGAATCTAGGCACAGCTTAGCTGGGTTCCCTGCTCAGCGCCTCACAAGGTGTTGCCTGGGCCATGGTGTCATCTGGGCTCAGGATCCTTCCAAGCTCACATGGTTGTTGGCAGAATTCATTTCTTTCAGGTGCAGAGCTTCTGGGAGCTTGCTTCTTCGAGGCTGGCAGGAGAGCTTTCCCACTTCAGTCTCATTTCAGGGAAGGCTTGGATCCATTTTTTGTTTTTTGTTGTTTAAGAGCTCACCTGATTAGGTCAGGCCCACCTAGGATAACATGCAGTTTGATTAGTTTAGGGTCAACTGATTAGGGACCTTAATTACATCTGCAAAATCATTTCACCTTTGTCATATAACATAACCTAACTATGACAGTGACATCCCATCATGTTGCCCACACGCAAGGGGAGGGTATTATATACAGCGTGTACACCGAGGGGTGGGGATGATCAGGGCTATCTTGGAATTCTGCCTGGCACACCCCAGATGTGACCTTAGACACGTTTCATACTTTTGAGCTTTTCCCTTGGATGGCTGTCAAATGGGAAGGATAATTCCTACCTGTCTTGGAAGGATCTTGTTGGCCTCGATGAGATAATGTGTGGGAAATCTGGGGGTTGCTCGGGCAGGCAGGCAGGACCTGAGGGAAGAGTACTCCTGCAGATGTGGGGAGTACTACTCTGCGGTTCTACTTCGGGCTGAAGATACCGCCAAATACCCTGAGCACTTGTAAACGTGAAGACACCGCAGACAAATCTTCCATCCCCTTTGATTTGATCAGTGACCCGAGCGGGCACTCAAATTGCTTACAGTTCACTTTTCAAAACAGTTGCCTTTCCAAATCCCCGCACACTTCATAATGGCCACTGACATCTTTTTCGGATTAGGAATGGATGCAGGGTCCAGTCGTTGACTTTGATTCTGATCTCCTCTCAGCCCTTCATCGGGATCACAAAGACACTGTGATCAACAACTCTGTGATTTCCCACATGAGGTCCATTCAGGGCCACGACCCCCTCTTTCCCACCTACCCTCTGGCTTCCCGGTACCCCTCCCCCTCCAAAAAGTCCCCGTTGATCACTTTCCATTTCACAACTACCAGAGAACCCAACAGGAGGCAGATAGGGAAAGACACGTTTTTTCATGGTTGCTGTGGGTCACCGGTAAGCTATTGCTCAAATCATATATGGAGCACAGATAGCTGCTTTTGCCATTGTAACCGAAGGCGCGCTCCGAGCAGCCGTAATTACAAATGCAGGGAAACGGAGGGAAAATCCATCTTATTTAAAAGTGTTTTAGTGTCAGCAAACACATTGCGATGCCATTAAGAAAGTTTTTGTTAAGGACACGTTCGACTTGAGGTTTTTAATTTGTTTGAAGTATTTTGCTAAAACAGAATTATGTTGGAGTTTACATAAAAGTAGA
The DNA here is from genome assembly GCF_004348235.1 of Phoca vitulina. Classification (NCBI taxonomy): domain Eukaryota; kingdom Metazoa; phylum Chordata; class Mammalia; order Carnivora; family Phocidae; genus Phoca; species Phoca vitulina. The sequence goes on along the minus strand of NW_022589710.1, from coordinate 62,436,914 downwards.
GAATGACATGAAAAGTTTTAACTTAAGCAGCAAAATATAAAGGCTAATCTTATTTAAAAGTAATATGTATGTCTTGATTGAGTGCCCAGATACGCTCAACTGGGACTTTTTAGTGGAATCGGGTCTAAGCTGTTACACTGAGTTATACCGAGAAGGTTTTCCTGAGCTTATATTGCCAGACCTGAAATACTCTTGTGGCTGCATTTAATAAAGAAACGAAAGTCTTGAGTAAGGGGATATGATTTTTTATGACAGAAGGAATGCAAATAACTTTTAGTCTCATTGCCTTGACCGGGTTTGGTTTGATTTGATGGAGTTTAATAGTGACTTATAACCTGTGCTGACAATATGCAGGCCCGCACAACGTCATTTAACTCATTTATTCTGCTTGCTGTAAAAACAAAGAGATGGCAAATAAATATATGGAACGTTCATTGTTTGTCAGAGGGTCCAAGCCAAGAGTTTTCAGTGACCTTTTAAAATATGGTCCCAGGCTAGTACTAAAATGTCTGTCACTCAGCACACACACTTGCATGCTGTGACCTTTTAACCCGTGCATCTTGTGTTTTTCTCTTTCAAATGGGTGTATGAATTTCCAATCAGCTGCAGCGGTTTAGACTTTTGCATTGGAGGATTACTGTAAATTGCAGCCTGACAATTACAATCCGCAGGGCACCGGCGAGTTATTAATGGGCTCGCCTACTGATGGCCTTTCAGCGCAGCCTCGGACCTGCTGAGCCTCAGCCTAATTAGATCCAGGGGTAGCGGCCCCTGCAGAGGAGGTGAGTGGGGAGGGGGCTCCCCGAGACCCCGCCTCCAGCAGAGGAAGATATCAATTGATTATGGATGGCTCCTGTCCGCCATGTCGGATCTCTAATTCACCTCCTCCTTAATGACTTGTATTGGCTTAAGGAGCTCTGCATGATTTGACAGCGTCAAGCTCAGCTGACAAAGACCAGCAGGTGACTTTAATTGAGGACTTCTATTGCAAGAGATTTTATGCAAGACAGAGCAACAGTTCAACAGACACAAAAGAGGCCTGTAAAAAAAAAAAAAAGTCTGCAGCAGTTCTAGAAGGAGACTGGGAACAGACCTGGAGTTAGCTACTTTACTTTCATTTGGTTTACACTTTTTTTCACCTCTCCGGTGGTGGGATCAGGAAGGGGGACCCCCTTTCCTAGCCTCCTGCCCCTGGAAATTCTGCAGCCGTCTCTCCTCTCTTGGGTTTCAATATTTATCTTTAGGGATGAATTATGTCCAGGCATAAATTATGTTTGACACATCTCAATGCTGGGGGAAAAAATTAAATTTTTCACTGCTCTGAAAAACATTCCCCAGAACATATCACGCGTCCTGAAAGAACCGAGCGCGCTGTTCAGTTTTACGAAATTAAACGGACGGCCTGTCTGAAGCGTCGGAAGGGCAGAGGATAATGATCAGTGAGCGAATGAATGAAAAAAAACACAAAAAGACTGATGGCTGGTAGGATGGCGGCCTTGGAGCCCCGGGAAAGGAGGGGAGAGGGAGGGCTAAGCTGGGTCCAGCCGGAGAGCTCCTCGTGGTGGTGTCCGTTAGAAAACCCTTTAGGAGACGCCTCAGTGTTTTTGGAGGGTGCGTCACCTCAAGGTGTGTGCTATCCAGGTGGGTGAGCAGCCACCATCTGCTGATGGCTTCCCACGTGCGCTGCGTTCTCGGGGCCGGGAGGGACGGTGTTTACCCCCTTGGGCACTATGTTGGTGGTCTGTCCTGATCCAGTCCTGGGAATTCCGTGTCCTCTGCAGCCACCCCCCCCCACGTGCTGCACCCCCATGCACCTCCACTTCACCGCACCCAACTTCCCACCATGATCCGAACGCGCCTCCAGCCTTTGGGCTACCTTCTCTGCCGGAACTTCCTGAGTTTGAATCTCCGACTGACTGACCAGAACACGATTTGCACCCCCAGGAAGGGACCAAGGGAGTCACAGAGCTAGAGTGAAGGCAGCGATGGGTTCTGGGGGAGGTGGGTAGAGGTGGAATCGGGGGGTACCTTGGAAGGGACGTGGCCCCTGAGGCTGGGCACGGTGACTTTGGGACAGCCGTGGCAGCGAGGTCTCCCCAGCAGAGCTCGGACCCCCCAGCAGAGCTCGGACTCCGGAAGTCCGTTGGGCGCCAGTGCCGGATGGTTTAAGGGCTGGGAATGCTGCCCAGAAAGACTCCTGATTTGAGATGATGATGTGATCAGGACACTCCAGGATCCCATCGGCCTAACAGCCTAGCTTGGTCTGTGAGTTATGAACAGGTTGGTAGTTGCCCCCCAGGCCCCAAACAAGCAAATCCATACACTCCCAGCCTCCCCACACACTCCCACTGTCATGGCCTCAATCTCCATGCCCCTGCTCTGCTGAACCATCTTCTCTCTCCATGTGGTCCGCCCTGCCCAGCATTCAAGGCAGCCAGGCCCTCCTCTGGGAAGCCTTCCTGGATTCCTCATCTTGGTAGAACGATTTCCTGAGTTCACCTACCATATACAGCTGTCACATGTTATCAGTCTTACTCTGCATTCCTGGAGACCTACTGTCGGCTTGGGGGCTGAGCTCGGGATCATCTCTGATTCGCCTGGGGCGGCCACAGTCTGTTGAATGAATGAGAAAGCAGAATGGAGGAGCAGATCCCAAAGCTTCATCCACAAGTTTCAAAAGTTAGGTTGCTTGATTTTTATTTTTAATTAGAACTTGGAATGGTTTAATGATTATTTGACAATGAGTATCTTTATTAAATAACTGATAAGTATAGTAATCAAGCGTATCTTATTTGGTTGCTCAGCATCTACTGCGCAATGGATCCCGCAGGGGTTGGTGGCTCCTGCCATGGAGGTGATGCCAGTGCAGCCGGGGGAGTGGTGCACAGAGGCAAACAGAACAATGCGGTAAAAAGAAACATCTGGACCAAAGAAATGGAGGTGATGGTGGTAATGATAATGATTATGTTGATGGCAGTGGTGCTGGTCATGATGGTGAGGGTGAGGATGGTGATGATGATGATGGTGATCATGGTGGTGATAGTGATTATATTGATGGCAGTGGTGGTGGTGATGTGGTGATGGTGGTGGTGGTGATGATCATGGTGGTGATGGTGGTAATGATAGTGATTATATTGATGGCAGTGGTGATGATGACAGTGATGATGGTGATGGTGATGATAATGGTAATGATGGTGATGGTGGTGATGGTGATGGTAGTGGTGGTGGTGATGGTGATGGTGGTGATAGTGATGGTGGTGCTGGTGATAGTGGTGGTGATGGTGGGGATGATGGTGGGGATGGTGATGGTGATGGTGATAGTGATGGTGATGTTGGTGATGATGGTGGTGGTGGTGATGGTGATGATGGTGATGGTGGTGGTGATAGTGACGGTGGTGGTGATGGTGGTGGTAGTGATGGTGATGATGGTGGTGATGATCATGGTGGTGATGGTGGTAATGATAGTGATTATATTGATGGCAGCGGTGGTGGTGGTGGTGGTGATGATGATGACCGTGATGATGGTGGTGATGGTGATGATAATGGTAATGATGGTGATGATGGTGATGATGGTGATGGTGGTGATGGTGGTGGTGGTGGTGGTGGTGATGGTCGTGGTGATAATGGTAATGATGGTGGTGGTGGTGGTGATGGTGATGATGGGAATGGTGGTGGTGGGGAAGGCAGCCTGGCTGCCTGTGTTGTCAGACTTGCTCTGACAGGCATGGGGGCCCTTGGATGACTTGAAGTCATCTGTGTCCCTTTGCTCGTCACTCTGGCGAGGGCAGTGAACACAGCCTTCTTGCTTGCTGGGAGGCTCCTGGACGAGGGTTTGTGAATTTCATTCTCCTTCCAAAGGTGCAGATGTGATGGATGAATATTTTCTGGCCAAACCCAGCTGAAGTTGGACCTACATTTCAAAGTGTCAGGCTGCAAATGTCAAGGCGGTGGCGGGGGAGGATGGAGGGTGGGGAAGAGGACATGGCAAGGGGACCGTGGACTGGAAGAGCGGAGGCTGGGGAATTATGTGCTAAGGAGCTTGTCCAGGAGAGCATATCCCGAAGGGGGCACTGCCAATGTGGCTGTCCCCATGGAGATCAGGGCACTGGGACCTCACATGCGTGAGCCTGCCGACTCCACCTAAGGAGCTCCAGTGAGAGGCATCTGGAAGAAGGAGTGGCCTGTCAGGAGAGTTGGCAGCTAAAACCCTAATCCCCCCGCGGGATGTGGAGATGCAGCCCAGACTCTGGGATTGGTCAGATTTTAGGGGCTGGGGCTGTGATGGGTGTTTCCTCTGCCCTCTTCAGGGAATGCCCAGACTAGACTTTCCTCCCTCTTCTCTCCTCCCCAATCCTCATGCTCTTGCAACCATGCAGGGTGACAGCCATATAGGGCATTCAGACCTTCCAGCATAATCCTTCCTTCCCTCCCTCAAACCATTTTCTTTCTTTCTTCCTCCCTCCCTCCCTTTCCTTCCTTCCTCCCTTTCCTTCCTTCCTTCCTTCCTTCCTTCCTTCCTTCCTTCCTTCCTTCCTTCCTTCCTTCCTTCCTTCCTCCCTCCCTCCCTCCCTCCCTCCCTCCTTTCCTTCCTTCTTTCTTTCTCTTTCTTTCTTTGAGACAGAGAGCGAGCGAGCACGCACACGAGTGGGGGGAGGGGCATCCTGGATCTTATCAGAGGCAGGAAAAGGTGAGAAACTGCTTCACCATCATCCCTGGTGCTCGGGATGGGGGCAGTCTGAACTGCAGTGCAAGAACCATTACAAACCATCATTGCCTCCCTGAGTGTCTAGTCCGGTGCCTGAAACCAGAGCTTTTCAGTACATATTTATTCAATGAATGTGCAGAGTGGATCCTGAATGGACATTCTGGCTCTGACTTTAAGCCCGGACTGACTTTCCCAATGCCTACCCAGCTTTTCTCAAGCCCAGCCTGGGCACAGCAGACTCACTGTTTCCTCTGCTTCTCTTTGCTGGGTTGATGTACCTGTTATTCTCCTTCTCTAGAAATGTCAGGACCCATCCTCCTCCTCCCTTCTGCTCACTTCTCCCTTAGAATTGCCTCTCTTCACCATTCCTGCATGGCCATCATCTGGCTTCTGCCGCTCCTCCTGGCCTGCCTGCACCTTTCTCATGGCCCCCAGGTGGCAGCCCCATCCTTAGCCTTCCTGTCCTGCCGAGCCTGTTCTGTGCAGCTGTTGGCCCATGCCCAGGCCTCAGATGGCTTTGTGCTCCTGTCTTTCTCCACTCACCACCTCGCACCCTCCTCCCTTGGCTCCTCGGCTGGCCCATCACAGCTGTCGCCTGGCTCCAGCCCTCTTCCTTCGCCCCGTCTTCCACCTCCCTCCAGCTCAATGACCTGAGAAATTCAGGGACAGAAATTCCTACCACGTCCTCATTTATTTCATTGTTTGGCTTTTGCAGCAGGTGGTTAAGTCTTGGGGAGTCAGGCAGGACTGGGTTTGAACCCGGATTGTGCCACTTAGCAGCTGTATGACCTTGCACAAAAGTCACCATGGTCACATCGCTGTTGGGTTCTTCTGTTTCTTAGCACAGGGCCAGACACGTGCCCTGGAGGGGCAGAGGGAGTGGGAGAGAGAGAATCTCAAGCAGATTCCATGCTCAGCGCGGGGCGGGGTGGGGGGGGCTTCCAGGGAAGCAGTTGTGAGGAGGTGAGGCCATGACAATGATGACATCCAGGGGACAGGCTCAGTCATGGAACAAATGGCCTCACCATGCCTTGCCATGCCATGGACCAGCAATCAATCCCCAACCTGGCCTGGCAATTCCCAACTACTCTGGTGTTCATGCCTCCAAGGTCTGAATTTCCTTTCAGAAAGAGGAATAATGGCAGTGCAGCTAAGAGAGGCACCCTTTCCCCTCACTTTGGGTGGGGCGCAGCTGGCAATGGATGTGTAACCATCTTCAAGACATGGATGGGACTTAGACAATAAAAGGCCTGATTGTTGGTGGTGGTGATGGTGGTGGTGGTGATGGTGATGATAATGGTTGTGATCATGGTGGTGATAATGGTAATGATAGTGATTATGTTGATGGCAGTGGTGGTGGTGGTGATGATGATGGTGATGGTGGTGGTGGTGATGGTGGTGGTGGTGATGGTGGTGGTGATGGTGGTTATGAGGGTGATGAGGGTGATGGTGGTGGTGGTGGTGGTGGTGGTGGTGATGGTGATGGTGGTTGTGATCATGGTGGTGATGGTGGTAATGATAGTGATTATGTTGATGGCAGTGGTGGTGGTGATGGTGGTGATGATTTTGTTGGTGATGGTGGTGATGAGGGTAATGGTAGTGATGGTGGTGGTGGTGATGGCGATGATGGTGGTTGTGATCATGGTGGCGATAATGGTAATGATAGTGATTATGTTGATGGCAGTGCTGGTGATGGTGATGGTGGTGGTGCTAATGGTAGTGGTGATGGTGATGATGGTGATGGTGGTGAGGGTGATGAGGGTGATGGTGATGATGGTGGTGATGGTAGTGGTGGTGATGGTTGTGGTGGAGATGACAATGACAATGGTGAGGATGATAGTGATGCCATTAACTCACTGTGTGACCTTGTATGAGACTTGTATCTTCACTGGTCTCAGTTTCTCCATTTATAAAACAAAGAGGTTTCTCCATTTATAAAACAAAGAGGTGGAACTTCATGCTCCTTCCTCCTGCGAGATTCTGTGATCCAAAGAGAGGATCAGAGGATGTAGGGAAATCTTTTAGGAAAGAAAGAAAAGAGATTGGAGGAAGACACACCAATTGGGACCAAACAGGGGCAGAGGGAAATGTTTGTGCAGTCACCAGACAGAAGAGCGACCTCTCCTGAAGTCTCTCTCCCCCCTGGCCTGGGAAGGCTGTCCCTCCGCTTCTGGGGGACTAAGCATTGCTCCTGCTGGAATGGAGGTGGGTGCACGACACAGCCCACTCTGTGCTGACTGTCCCTTATTTCCCAGCCCAGAGAGTCCTCACCTGCTAATTACATCTACCAGGCCTGCCTCCACCAAATTTGGCCTCACAGAATCTCTACCCCACCCCCAAAGGGTCTGGAGCAAATCATTAAAATATCAGGTTTCCAGCCCCTGGGGGATGAGTAGGTGCTAAAAAGAGGCCAAGCTGGATTTGTCAAAAACCAATCAACTCACACACCAAATATCCCTGCTTGGTGCAGGCAACCAGCCTGGTGTTTAGGGGTTTGAGTGGCAGTGGGAGGGGTACAGAGAGGGCTCTGGGAAAGCGCTTAACCCCAGGGCACCAATTAGTTGCCCTCAGGGCCAGACAGAGCCATGGGGAGCCAGGGAAATTACCCTGTGGAGAACCTACAAGTTCAGTTCTTCACCAACTGCGGAAGTTTTTGACGGCTCAGGCTTTCAACCTATAGCATGGGGTCAGTCTTGCTCGCCTCTTACAAGGGTCACATGGGTCCAGAGCTGTGGTAGAACTTTGCAAGCTGCAAGGCGCTAAGGAAATGCAATTCATTCATGCACTCCTTCAATCAAGAAAGTCTTCTTAGAGCACCCCGTGTGCGCCAGCCCCAGGGAGGCGGCAGGGTCCTACCATTCTGCCCTTGGCTGCCATGTCTTCCTTTCTCGGGGGTTCTCCCTTGGCCTCTGTGACCATAGCTTAGTCTCCTGCACTGGATCTTCTTCTGCCTGACCCTGGATGTGAGGGTTCTTTGAGCTCTGCCCTGGGTGCTATTCTCCCTCCTCCCCTCTCCTCATTCTCTCTGGGTGACATCTTCTACTCCCATGGCCTTGACTGCTCTCGCAGCAGATAGCTCCCAAGATCTAAATCTCCAGTCCCGACTGGTCGTGCTCACTTCTGGTCTCATGTATCTGTCCATCCCCTGACTCCCCCTCGGATGGCCCTTAACATCAACTCATTGAGAACAGATCCTCTTCCCGGGCTCTCGGAAGCTACTCCTCCTCCTGTGCATCCTGTCTTAGTAAAGGGCACTGCCTTCCACCCAGTTGCCCAAATCAGAAACCTGGGAGTCATGCTCATCACCTCCCTCCCTATCTCCTCACCTGCCTCCCAATGAGCCTGGTCCTGCAATTCTTCTGTTAGAGCTTCTGGCTTTGGTTGTCTTTCTCAGCTCCGCTGGGGCACATCTCAGCAGCCTCTCAGCTGCTCTCCCGCCCTCACTTCTGCCTTTCCTGACTCCTCTGCTCGTCGCCACAATGATCTTGCTGAAATGCAAGTCTGATTCCACCCCCCGCCCCCCGATTTCCAGGAGACCTCTGTTCCCTGCATAGGGTACATAGGGGAGCCCCTCTGAAGCCTGGGCTCCATGTGGTCTCGCTGCTGAAGGGCCGCCTTCCAGTGGTTTTCACCTACTTACCGGTCTAGGTCCAAGCAAGTCACTTAGCACCCTAGGCCTTAATTTCCTCATCTGTCAAATGGGGACAATATGTGCTTCATGCACAGGATTGTTGTGAGGTTTGAATGAAGTCAAGAAGGTTCGATTTCACCAACAGGGTCATGGCCATCTCAGAGTGTGTGTGTGTGTGCGCGCATGCACGGTGCGTGCGCATGCTAGGGAATACAAAGAATTACAGGGGAAACATGAGGCACGTTCTCATAATATTACTTTTACTCAATTCTTAAGGCCCAATGTCTGTCTGTCTATCTATCTATCTATCTATCTATATCTATCATCTACTTATTTTTCCAATATATTTTATATTAAAACAAATGGACATATCATGGAATCAAATGCAGATTTCGCATCCACATAAAAGAGAAACATGAGCTCTGGCAGACGCCATTGGTGGCCTGCCCACATCTCCTCACCCACAGGACTTCAGGTGTCACCACTTATCTCCAAAACACTGGCACCAGCATTTCTGTGGCTGTAGAAGCTCACTCCTCCTACCCCGTGCAGGCCAGAGGGCCAGGAGGTGAACAGCCTCTGCTGACAGCCCTCAGCCAATGAGCGACTAGAGTTGGTATATCAATGCTATAGCTCCCATGTTCTTAGGGGTAGGGAATAGGGTGGATGGATAGCTCTGAGGTGTGTGGGCTCTAAGAATGCATGGGCTCTGAGGTGTGGAAGCTCTGAGGTGTGTGGATTCTGAGGTGTATAAGCTCTGAGAATGCATAGGCTCTGAGGTGTGTAAGCTCTGAGGCATGTGGGCTCTGAGGTACGTGGGCTCTGTGGTGTGTGGACTCTGAGGTGTATAAGCTCTGAGAATGCATAGGCTCTGAGGTGTGTAAGCTCTGAGGTGTGTAGGCTCTGAGGCATGTGGGCTCTGAGGTATGTGGGCTATGTGGTGTGTCGACTCTGAGGTGTATAAGCTGTGAGAATGCATAGGCTCTGAGTTATGTAAGCTCTGAGGTGTGTGGGCTCTGTGGTGTATAAACTCTGAGAACGCATAGGCTCTGAGGTATGTAAGCTCTGAGGTGTGAAAGCTCTGAAGTGTGTGGGCTCTGAGGTGTGTGGGCTTTGTGGTGTATAAATTCTGAGAATGCATAGGCTCTGAGGTATGTAAGCTCTGAGGTGTGAAAGCTCTGAGGTGTGTAAGCTCTGAAGTGTGTGGGCTGTGAGGTGTGTGGACTCTGAGGTGTGTGGTGTATAAACTCTGAGAATGCAGAGGCTCTGAGGTATGTAAGCTCTGAGGTGTGAAAGCTCTGAGGCACGTGGGCTCTGAGGTGTGTGGGCTCTGAGGTGTGTAAGCTCTGAGGTGTGTAAGCTCTGAGAATGCATAGGCTCTGAGAATGCATAGGCTCTGAGGTGTGAAAGCTCTGAGGCATGTGGGCTCTGAGGTGTGTAAGCTCTGAGGTGTGTGGGCTGCGTTGGCTCCAGAGCCCCGAGCAGGACTGGGGGGCAGTTGCCCACAGTGGTTAATGGGTTTGTCCACATACACTTTTTCGGCTACCTTCCCTTCCTTGTCTCATTTTCCCAGCTCCCTGCTGGTGTGTCCCGGGGGCCTTCCTTTCCCACAAACCGACTTCTGCACTGCCTCCTGGCCTCAGAGTCTGTTTCTGGGAGAATGAAAGCGAGACACAGGACACCTACCAACAGCCACAGCAGCAAGAGAAACAACCATAACGACAATAAAACTAGATTCCAATTAGCACACTAATCGTTTTTCACGCATCCTCCTCACTTAACCTTTCGTTTCCCCAGCAGGAGCTCTATTTCCAGATGAGGGTCCTGAGGCTGAGGGAGGTTACACGGCTTGCCCAGGCCTCACAGCTCATGAGCGCAGAGCTGGGATTCCAGCTCTGGAAGAGGCTGGCGCCCGCACACTAATCTCTAGGCAAGTAGTCATGTTAGTTGGTGCCCTTTGGTAGAACCGTCCAGAAGCTTTTCTGGGGAAAGCACTGGTGGACTGTAATCCAGGAGGTCTGGGTGGGCCAGGCAGCTGCTGAGGAGTCTGACGAGCCCAGCCAGTCTCTAGGCCGTCCCTCATGTCTCACTGCTTTTTTTTTTTTTTTTCTTTCAATGTTATTGAGCTTTATTTTCTTGGAATCAGTTATTTTTATAATACAAACTATAAAATGCCTTCAGGCAAAGCATAATTACATTCAACAAACATCCATAGATTCAACAACTGTGAGCATTCTGAAAGAAAGCAGAAATATAAATCTTCTTTTCATGCACTAACACACCTGATATTTGTGTGTTTATGTATGTATTTATTATTAGTTTCCGAAGTAGAATTTAGGGATTCATCAGTTGCATGCAACACCCAGTGCTCATTCCATCACGCGCCCTCCTTAGTGCCCATCACCCAGTTACCTCGTCCCCCCACCCCCCTCCCCTCCAGCAACCCTCAGTTTGTTCCCTGCAGTTAAGAGTCTCTTATGGTTTGCCTCCCTCTCAATTTTCATCTTATTTTCCTTCCCTTCCCCTGTGCTCATGTTTTGTTGCTTAAATTCCGCATAGGTCTCTTTTTGAAACACTTTGCCTTTTTTTTTTTTTTAAGATTTTATTTATTTATTTATTTGACAGAGAGAGACACAGCAAGAGAGGGAACACAAGCAGGGGAGTGGGAGAGGGAGAAGCAGGCTTCCCGCCGAGCACGGAGCCTGATACGGGGCCCGATCCCAGGACCCTGAGATCATGACCCGAGCCGAAGGCAGATGCTTAATGACTGAGCCACCCAGGCGCCCCCCACTTTGCCTTTTTTAATTGAGCTCTCATTTTCCCACTGGCTAAGTCCTGGGCACGAGAGCCCGTGCACCGCCTCTCAGCTTGCTAGGAGGAGACCCAGGAGTGAGTGCTTGTGGCCTCCCTTCCCAAACGCAATGTCGGCTCCATGCTGCCACGTGGGCTTTTCAAGGGCAGCTCGAAACCCAGATCTCTAGGTGAAATTTCCCCACCTTAAAATACAGGCGCTACTTACACACATTGAGAATCTACACTCTGGGGGCCCAGTTAACCCCATGCAGAGGCTGAATTTTGCCCGATGGCCAGGCGGTGAAGTGACAGCAGCTGGAAGCTACAAGGATAAACAGGCCGCCTGTCTTTTCCACAGGGGAACCAACCGAGGTGCCCTGACTTCCATTACGGTAATGGGACGGACCCGTTCCTGGGCCCAGCCCGCCTGAGGGGATGAAGTTTTTCCGCCGAAGTACCTGAGCCTAAAGCTGAGCGGGGCCTCCCTGCATGGCCCAGGGAAACTGAGGCTGCGGGGTGGGGGGGGGGGGGGGGGGGGGGGGGGGGGCGGAGAGAGTGTGCCAAGTTCCCAACCACCAGACAGCATCTGAGCCGGAGGAGAATCTGCCCCTCCCAGGCCTCCTGGGCCCTTTGGCCCCGGCAGGGTGGTGGGAGGTGCCCTGGTTTGGGCTGCGGCCGCGGGAGCCTCCTTGTTGGGCCTCTGTGGGTGGCTCTGCCCATCGGTTAGTTTTCAGAGTCTGGGGCTGGGGACTTTGCTGACAACTGCCAAAGCCCAGGGTGAGCGGTAAGCCACCAGACTTCAGAAGGACTGTGGGTGTTTATTTAAAACCCTACAAACAGTTTACAGCCAATGGAGCACAGTTTACAGGCCAAGACCTCAGTGCCGAGCGAGGGGAGGCCGCAGAGACGGCAGATGGCTCGTCGCTCCTCACATGCTAGGAAGCTGGTGGGGGGTGTGCTGGCCAAGGGGGCCACCTCACTGGGCAGCCCTGGGAGGCTGCTGGCTCCTGCCTTGCTGTACACACTCTCTTGGGTCCCCCCACCCCTTGTTGCACGTTGAATTGCATCCCCTCAAAAGATATGTTGAAGTCCTGAACCATGTACCTGGGAATGTGACCCTCCTTGGAAATCGGGTCTTTGCAGATGGAGTCAAGATGAGGTCATGAGGTTGGGCCCTAATCAATTATGATTGGTGTCCCAATAAGAAGGCTATACGAAGACACATACACAGAGGAGAGGCCCACGTGACCGTGGACACAGACTTGAGGTCATGCTATCACAAGCCAAGGACTGCTGTGACCCCCGGGGAGTTGCGGGGAGCCGGAAGAGGCAAGGAAGTGTTCTTTCCTAGAGTCATCAGAGCATGGCCTGGCTGGCACCGACTTTGGACTTCTAGCCTCCAGCACTGTGAGCAAATACATTTCTGTTGTGTCGGGCTGCCCGGTTTGTGGTTTCTATCGTGGCCTCCCTAGGAAATGAATGTGCCTGTCCTTCCCCAGGGCCTCTGCTAGGAGCCATTCATCGCACACTCCCACCCGCGGCTCTCTGGGCTCCAGACCCACATATACCTGAGTGCCACTTGGGTGTGTCCCCCTGGCCACCCCTTGGGCCCCTCAGCTCAGCTTCCCTGCAGCAGGGCCTGGCCGTGCCCTCGTGGTGGCCCGGCAGAAACCACTGGCTACTGGAGCTGGTGAGCCGGAAAACGGCAGATGCCACCTGGGGGCCGAGAGAAGGGGGTCCTGAGCAGGTAAATGACAACAGGTTTCCTCGGGAGAGCCGAGGATGGTATTGAGGGAGAGAAGCCGAGATCCTGCCTTTGGGGTGGGACGGGCAAAAGGTCCTCCCCCAGGCACGGGGCCATCAAGTCTCTGACCCAGAGCCCAGGAAGAGTCTCCATGACCCCTTGCTACTTGGTTGGTTGTGGACCAGCGGCCCGTGAGCCTGCAGATTCTAGGACCTTCCCCAGACCTGCGTAGTGAGAACCTGCATTTGACCCAGATGCCTGGTGACTTGCATGTACGTAGCATCTGAGAGGCGCTGGGCTATGGCGGGGAGCGTGGTGGGATGGCTGCACTTGCTTCTCCCCTGCCTCTGGGCTCTGCTGGGCTTCCCACAGGAGCTGGGCAAGCGCTCTGAACCTGGGGCCAGTGTCGAGAAAAGAAGGGGACATTCTGGACTTTAGGGTCCACTGCTGCCAGCCATGGGCACCAGGCAGAAACCCGGCGTCACCCGGAATCCTTCCCTCTTGTGACCCTCCACCCTGGCCTGGTCACCAGCCCAGAAAGTCAGGAAGGCCTGTCATCACTCCACCCCCACAGCCAGTCTCTTCTGCCTCTTGCCTGGACAACTCTGAGGGGCCCTAAAGCTTTCCCGTCCCCTCCCAGACCTGCCTCCGCCAAGCCTCTCTCCACCTGGCTGCCAGAATGATGGTAAATACCCTTAATTCCCACCAAGTCAGGCCCTGGCTTAACCCTCAGAGCCCCCACGCCCCTGGCCCCATCTTCACAGAAGGCCCCAAATCCGGGAGGCCTGGAGGCCTGGCCCCAGTCGGCCCGCCCCATCGGTTCCCACTTGCTGCTGGGCGGGCACTAGCCTGCTCTGGTTCGTGCCCCTTCCCTCCAGACACCTTTGTCCACGCAGGGTCCTCCACCGGGCACACCCTCCCCACCCGTTCCTTTCTCCTGCTCAGTTGCCACCTCACCCTTGAGATGCCGCCTCCCCCGGGAGGCCCCCATGCACCCCAGATCAGGCCTGGCTTCCCCAACAGCTGCGCCCCTGTGCCCCGTGCTCTTCGTCCTCGGCACCTGTCGCAGTGGTGATCGTGGGCACGGGGCGACGTGCGCGAGCCGGAGGGCAGGGGCCAGGTGTGCCCGCATCGCTCAGCCAACAGGGAGGAAAACTAGCAGGGCCGGCATTTGGTACAGAAGGAACTCTCCGTCTGTTCTTCACTCCAGCCCAGCCTTTACTCCCAGGTGACGTGTGGGTGTTCAGACGCTGCAGGCAGAGAGAGGCCTCTGCCTGGGAAAACGCGAGGAGAGCGGTTCCCACTGGCGCCTCTGCCGTGAGCCGGCCTCACCGAACATCTTGGGTGGCTAGATGTCGGCCAGGGCGGCTTCCCGACACTTCTGGGGTGAGCTGGCTGCAACCGCGTCCAACTCCGGCCGGAGAAGTTCTCTGATTGCAGGCTGGCTAGTACCGGCCAGCAGGCCGAGGGCGGGCTGCCCCCTCCCGCCACCCGGCGCCCCTCCCGCGCCTCCAGCACCCCCCTCCCTTGGCGCCAGAACAGTTTTGCGGGAATGCCAGCCTCGATGGGCCGGCGCCGGCGCGGCCTCCCTTCGTCGGTCCCCAGGCGGGCCGAGGGGACGAAGGGGCGGCTGAGTCACAAGTGCGTCTGCGCGGCTCTTCCGCCTGCGAGCGAGCGCCGCGGAGCATGCGCTTTCCCACCAACCACGACGAGACGGGCGCCCTTTGCGTCGCCTGCCATACGTGAACCCGACAGCGCCGGCCCGGGAGCCGGGCACGCCGGGCGTCCTCATTTGGTTTTATTTCGGTTGTGTCGAGGCCTAGTGTTGGTATATTAAGGTGCACGGCACTTCGGGGTGCAGTCGTGGGCGCCAGGTAACGGGCACCCAGACCAGGCGGTGAGCTGTCTGCCCCCGCCCGTGGGCTCCCTCGCGCCCCCTCGCAGCCCCTCCCCCACCGCAGAGGCAAACGCTGTTCTGGCCTCTCGCCCCAGGCCCTTCATCTGTTCCTGGACGTCCCATACATGGACTCACCCAGGGAAGGCCTCTCTGCCTGGCCCCTTCCCTCCAGGCGGCGCCGGTGAGATTCTGTTCGCCGGGGGGCGTGCGAGCCGGCCGTTCCTCTTCATCTGCCGACCACCGGCCGATCATCCTACAGCGGACGGAGCCGGACCGGAGGGACATTTCCGGGGCTGTCCAAGATTGCACGGTTAATAAACGGCCATGCTGGGATCCCGTGTTCTGCCTCAGCTTCCCGCCACCTTTCCGGACAAAGGACGTTGACTGGAGAGCAGTCATCTGGGACAGGGCAAAGCCTTCCCCAAGAGCCTTTCTCTCCAATTAAGGAATCGGGAGCCTGGGCGCCCGATGACCTTGGTCATGTCAGGCAATCTCTCCAAGCCTCAAATTTGCCTCCTGTCAAAACGGGGATGGAACAGCTTCCTTAAAGAATTGGGGTGCGTTCAATAAGGAATAGCAAATATCTAAGCAAACTAACAAGTGAGCAAACACACTCTTGCTGTGAGATCTTGGGCAGGTCCCCTTGCCGCTGTGGGTGGTCACCTGCTCTGAGCGGTGAGGAGTGGGCAGACGCCCCCGGGGTCCCTGGCTGCCCCCCAGGCTGCCGGGCTCTGGGCTCCGTGGCCTCCCGGACAAGTGACAAACTGGTCGGGTGACCCGGGCTGAGATTCTGCTGTTCTGCGGGGCAGGGCGGGGGGCACGCTGGGGGCGGGCGAGTGCTCTGACTGATGAGAGTCCATCCCCCAGTGTCCGCAAATTCACTTTTGTTTATTTTCCTGAAAAGCTAAGTAAGCCGGTGAGACTGAGCAGCTCCACACCAGACGTGCGTTTTCATTGTAAAAATATTTTTGCGGGTCAGAAAATTGCACCAAAATGTTTTCACAGGCAAAACGCTGCTGTGTGCTGCTCAACTCCGCGACCGGCCGCCAGCCAGGGACGGGGCTGCATAGGTGCACCCCAGGGTACACATTTCAATAATAGTAGTAACAACCATGTAGCAAGCACTTACTATGTGGCATTTTGCCGGTCAGTTCTGTGTGATGTTTTCACCCCCACCCCTCCCTGTGTGGCCAGTCTGATTATCCTCAGTTCTGTTTTGCAGATGAAGGAACTGAAGTCCAGAGAGGTTGAGGGACTTCCCCAAGGTCACACAGCCTGCCAGGAGCAGAGCCAGGATCAGAATCCAGGTCTGTCTGACTTTAGAGTCCGGATTCTTGTTCACCATGGTGCACCTCTGAGGCCCTAATTCAAGTGTGGAGCACGCCCTGGGTTCTCCCCTCAACCTTCTTTGTGTCACTATGGTTTCCAGCAGTTTTCTAGGATGAAGTTATCTGTGAAAGTTTCACAACTATACCTCGTTGCCAATCTAGAGAGAGCCCAGAACGTTCCCTGCGTGGAGGACTGTTGGAGCCAGAGAGGCTTTGAAGATTACCTCCTGGAATCTGCTCCCGTGTCCGCGTAGACGAGGTAAGGGACACGGCCGCCCCTGCACGCTGAGCTGGGCTGAGGCACCCGCTCCCCTGAGCTCCTGAGCTGCACGCTGTCCTTGTTTGCCGCTCTGTGAGGCCAGGTATTTTACACAAACGCAGCGCACGTGGCTTTGCTGTGCAGCCAAAGTCCCTGACACACACATTTGTACACAAAAACATGGCAGGACGTGTCACAGACCTACACAAACTGCATCCCCGGTCATAGAACACGTCCCTCTGAACCGCGATCTGGGGACTCATCTTCTGTCCATACTAAACTATATGCAGCCAGTGGAAAAACAGGAGTAAACAAGTTAAATAATTCAGGGGATTCCTCCCTCCCTCCCCCAGGCCCACGGGTGATGCCTGTGGCCGAGCTAGGACCGCCAGCAGCCCTGCCTCAGCCCCGGCTCCCAGGAACCCACAGATGCATTGCATCTTTTTCCTCCAAGGCGGCTCCAGGCACCAGCCAACTCGGGGGCCTGGTGCTCAGGTGGGCGCAGGTAGGGAAAGGGCTGGGCTGGGCTTGCTAAGAGGCAGGGCACCCCAGGTGCTGGGAGGGAGGAGGGGGTGTATATGTGGGCTCTTGTGACTCTTGTCATCTGTGCTGTTGTAGCCTCTAGCCCTGGGAGGACGAGATCCACTGTGTGGGTTTACCAACCTCCTCCTCGAGGACAGGGCCATGGTGACCCCACTCAGCGTCCCCAGGCCTGGCACAGATTTGCCGCTCATGGGTGCTGGGTGACGGATGGCGTGGAGCTAGGGTCCTGCTGCCCTCAGAGCGATGGAGCCCTGCCTGTGGCTCTCTGAAGTGTTCTGGGGGGTCACTGACCTCGCTTGGAGCTGGAGCTCCCAGGGACAGTGGGGACAGGGGAGGACAGCCCGTGGGGACTGTTTGGGGGGCAGCTCACAGCTGGGACAATGACATCCTCAGATGGAAGCTATCAGAGGGGTCAGTCAAGCCCCCAGCACACCTGGGGTGGGGCTTAGTTACCTTGGAATGAAGGAAAGTGCTCAGCTGTCAGCCTCTTGTCATGCCAGGCATCTGCCTGCCCCTTAGCCGCGTCATGCCTGCAAATAACGTCACGATGCCCAGAAGAATACGTCACACATTCTCACTATTGTCTCTGTTTCCGCGGAACATGGCACAGTGCTGGACACCGAGGGGGTCTCTATAAACAGTGTTTGAACAAAAGTGCACACTATTTAGAACCATTTCATCCAGGATGATGTCCCTCCGAGAGGGTTGGAGGCGGCTCGCTCTCATGTCAGCATGGAGACAGAGGGGATTGGTGCACCAGACACTGTCTTTTACAAATCAGGGGAGCTGCCCAATCCTGGAGTGTGTACGCATGTATATGTTAGGGGTGTGTGTGTGTGTGTGTGTGTGTGTGTGTGTGTAGCCATTGGGGTGCGTGCGTGTGTTGGGATACGTGTCTGTACATTGGGGTGCATGGATGCATGTGTGTGTTGGGGTACACGTGTGTACTTTGGAGTGCATGGATGCATGTGTGTGTTGGGTGCATGTGTGTGTTGGGGTACACGTGTGTACTTTGGAGTGCATGGATGCATGTGTGTGTTGGGGTACATGTATGTATGTGTTGGGTGCATGTGTGAGTGTGTGCGTGTGTGTGCATTCACGTGCGGGGTGGGGGGCGGAGATCAGCACTTGGGGGAGCTGTCCTGGCAGCCACAGGGACGGAGGCTCAGGAGGGGTCCCAGGGCCTGGCTGAGTCCGAAGCTGGTGGTTGAAGCAGATGGCAGTGAGCGGAGAGAGCAGGCAGCGGCTGCTCCAAAGAGGAGGGCAGCAGAGGGACGGGGCTGTGGCAGGGGGAGGGCGGGCCTCACGGACACCGGCCCATTCAGTCTGAGCCCCAGCCTCAAGGGGCAGGACTCTGACTCCCATGGTCAGCAGAGGGCAGGACCCCAGACGCACGAGGGGACTTGCCCAGCTGCTGAGCTGTCTGAGGACCCGAGGGGCTGCGTGTCACATGGATGTCTTCACCTATCTCTGGGATGGTTAATTTACATCTTAACTTGGCTGGGCTCCGGGATCCAGATATGTGGTCCAGCATTATTCTGGATGTTTCTGTGATGGTGTGTTTGCATGAGATCAACATTTAAATCAGTAGATTTGAGGAAAGCAAATGACCCTCCCTCAAGTGGATGGGCCTCTTCCAGGCAGTTGACGGGCCCGAAGAGAACAGAAGACTGACCTCTGCTGAGCGAGAGGGAATTCTGCCAGCAGACGGACTTGAACCAGCCCGCCCTGCAGACTCTGCTCTTGCCAGTTCCCCCATAACTGTGTGAGCCCGTTCTTTCAAACAAATCTCTATGGTTCTGTTTCAATGGAGAACCTTGACTAATAACACTTTCTCAGGAGCAGACATCCGTAGAAGAGCCTAGGACTGGACAACCGGAAATAAATGCGAGTGGCCCAGGCTGGGGGTCAAGCCAGCGAGCTGTGAGGGGCGAGGTGGGTTCCAGAGCAGGAAGGAGCGGAGCAGGGACACAGGGGTGGTGGTGAGCCCCCCCCCACTCCGCACATTCTTGCTGTGTGACCATGGCCCAGCCTTCTCTTGCCTGGGGAGCAGAGCCCCTTATTTCCCACTGCCGGGTTCTAGCCCCGCACCCCGGATGGACTCCCACTACATCATGTGTCGTCCCCTTGGCTGTGGCCTCCGTGTAATCAAACACCCTTGAGTCAGATGTTGCAGAATTAACAATCCTCCACATGGTATAAACAGAGTCTAAATCAAATGCCAGTGAAAGGATATTGCCTTTTAAATAGGCCCTGACAGCTGTGGAAAATATTATGCCCAAATAGAATCCTTACATACGACAGACATTAATTCTTCGAGAACCCCTAAACGGGTCCTCTGGATCGTTTGTAAGATTTTATTTTATTATGGATTGGATGTATTGAAGTAAGACTATAATCTTATTGTGCTCTGACCTCTGTTTTTATAGCTCTGTATAAACAGCAGTTACCGTGTTAGAAGGAGAGATGTTTACAGACGGAGAAATAAAAACACGCCGCTTTACTGTGTTGTAGAAACCTGAAACCAGCCCGAGGCAGGGCCTGGGTTTTGTACGTCAGAGGCCCTGTCCTGATGGGAGTGGACAGCTTTGATGGGCAGGAACGCAGAGCCGGGCACGGTTCCTCTCGGTGGGGAGGACCCAAGCCCGCGGCTCCACAGTGGCAGGTTCCCGCCGCCCCCCTCCTTCCAAAGGCTCCGAGCTTCAGGCCGGCGGGATCCCTGGGCTGGACACGGCTGAGAGGGTTGGGTGTCTGTCTTGCATGTCTATGGCCTCCTAGACTCGGAGGCTGTGCCCAGAGAGGTCACGGGCTCTGCAGCAGGGCAGACCTAGGGCTGGTCCTGGCTCAGTGCTTACTGATTCTTTGACCTTGACTTAAACCCCCTGACCCTCAGCTTTCACCTGTGGAACACAGGAGTGGAAACATCTGAAGGCGCTGGGCACTCAAGAAGGTTCCTTTCCTTCTCCTGCCCCTTTCCTTGAAAAATCCCACTATAGTTGTGTGATAGTGGACCTGAGGGCTCTCAGGGAGTGGTCTTCTGAGGGTGGCCACAGGCCACTTTGTGGAGCCCAGTTAGCCTCCCGAGGGGAGAGCCCCACGCTCGGCTACTTGCTTCCTAACTCAGAGTGCGCGGAATGCCAGCTAGGGACAGGTGCCAGGAGAAAACAAGGCAGAGGAGGGAAATGGGCTGCCAGGAGTGGGGACATTACAGTTTTAGGAAAGGGCGCCCAAGGAAAATGTAACTGAGAAATGAACCTTTGAGTAAAAACCCGAGGTAGTTTTCCGTGTAAGCTCTATGTAAGTGTTTTGGGGGAGAGGGGGAAGGGTTCCAGGCAGGGGTCCAGCACAGCCAGGGCTGTTTGAGGCTGGAGGGAGGGGATGGCGATGGGGACGAGGTCAGAGACATGGCAAGGTCAGACGGGGTCAGGTGTCCAGCTGAGTGTGTGGCCAGGTCACACCCACCTGCTGGGGGCAGCCCAGGGCTGGCCACAAGCATCCCAGGGGCTCTCAAGGGGCAGGCCGCTAGAAGCATTTAGGGGGTGTTATGGACTGAATGTGTCCCCCAAATCCATGTTGAACCCCCAATGTAATGTGTTAGGAGGTGGGGCCTATGAGAGATGAGAGGTTTAGTGGAGGTAATCAGGATGGGGCCCCCATGATGACATTAGTGCCCTTCTAAGAGGAAGAGACAGCAGAGCCCTCTCTGTGCTCACACACAGACAGGTCATGTGAGGACACAGAGAGAAATTTGCTGCCTACAAGCCCGGAAGAGGCCTCACTAGGAACCACATCTGCTGGCACCTTGATCTTGGACTTCCAGCTTCTAGAACTGTGAGGAATTCAAAACAGCTGTATTTTTTGAGCCCCCAGTCTGTGGTGTTCCATTATAGCAGCCTGAGTGGACTAAGACCAGGGTTTCCCCAAATCAAATCACGGCTCAGACAGGGATGCCCTTGAGTTAGTGACGGCCACGTCAAAGGATGGCCCAGCAGTTGCTAAAAGCCAACCACCTGTTGGGGAATTGTTAAAATGGATGGTTGAGTAACTTTTATAATTCATATCCTCTGGTTTGTATACACATGTACATGTTGGAATAAATGAAATATTTCACAAAGTTGTCTTTACATATTGATTAATGTATTCATTTATATGAGCATAGTAGTTGATAAATCTATCACCACGTCCACGTAGGGTGGCTGATGTAACCTCTAAGTCTGCTGCCAACTTGAGCGTTTACTCATTTCTCCTGTCCTGGTGTCTCCAGCCCTGAGCATCAGGTTCTGCACATCTGGTCTACTTGCCCCAAGCACCACTCGGCTCAGTGGGGTCTTCAAGCCTCAGGCAGGGTTCTCCATTTTCAGCTGGCTGCCTTCTAGCAGCCAGTCCCCCTGGTGAAGGCTAGCAGCCCCGCGTTCCTGCAGCCAAGTGCATTGTGCATCTGTTTGGAGTGGCCCTGTCGAGCTGCTGGGCAGGCAGCCATGAACAAGACCCCACCTCATGCAGCTGACATCGAAGGGATGGCTGACCATGAGTGAGGTGCAGAAACGTGATGTCCACTCCACGCCAGGTGATAGCGAGTGCTAAGGAGACAGATGGAGCAGGGCCAGGGGCTGGGGCTGGCGTGGTTCAGAAAGGGGTCCCCCTTCTCAGAGCCTGATGTGGGTCACCTGCTCCCCCTACCTTTCTGTCCTCCCATTGGTGGGTACTTGTCCTCCATGGGTGTGTTGCTGGAGAAGAGAAGGGAAATCATGTTTCTCTTCAAATAGGCAATGACTGGAAGGTCCAGCCCAGTTCTGGATGGTTCCAAACAGCGACAGACCCTGTAGCTCAAGCCAAAGAGAACTTTTGAATGAGGAGTACTGTCCTGGAGGGAAGGATCCTGCTCCAGAGCTCCAACGTGGGAGGCATTGGAGCAGAGATGGGGACAGTCTGATGGAGAAGAGGTGCGGGGGGGGGGGGGGGGTTTTTCCCACGGGGGGGGGGGGGGGCCCCCCCCCCCCCCCCGATTTGGGTGTTGTGAGTCTGGGGCGGTGGTTTTCCAGGGGGGGGGGGGTGGTCTTACCCCTGAGGGGACATTTGGCAATGTCTGGAGACATTTTTGGTGGTTACGTTGTGTGGGGGTTGAGGCAATGCTCCTGGCATCTAGTGGGGGAGAGGCCAGGAATGCTGCTAAACATCCTACAAAGCTCACTCCAGCCCCCACAACAAAGAATTATCTGGCTCTAAGTGTTCATAGAACAGTGATTGAAAAACCCTGGTGTAGATAAATGTTTTGCTTCGATGAGGACCTCCTAAGTCAGGAAACTGAAGATAGACAGGCATGTGGCCATCTCCCCAAAGGCCTCTTCTAAGATGCAGAGGTAAGGTGCTGGGCCTTGGATGTGAGCCACAACCGATCAGAGCAGCATCCGTTACCCCCCCCTTTCCTTGAGGCCCAGGGAGGGGAAGGGTCTTACATGGTGAATCAGGGCAGAGCCAGGCCGAGGACCCCATTGACTCCTCATCCAGTGCTCATTTCCCTAGCCCAGGCCCATTCAGTCACCTAGTTCACCTCGGAGACCCTGGGTCCCTGCCAGCCCTTTGCCTGTGTAGACAGTCTGCTCAGGGCTAGCCAAGGGTTAAGACAACACTGCCCACAGCCTTGTTTTAGTGTAGACATAGTTCCTGCTCACTGTGTGGCCACAAGGCGGGAATTTTCTTTCTTTCTCTCTTTTTTTTTTTTTTTTTTTGCTTTCTCCCACCAGAATCTGGACGGCACTCAAAGTAGACTTGCCATCTCATCCCTGAGCCACAAAGCCACGCAGGCCTCCTGGTGCATCTATCTTATGGTCTAACACTGGCAAGGTTTCCACCCCTAACGAAAACCAGCGGCTCTTCTGCCTGTGGCCTGTGGCCCGACTGACAGATAAAATTGTCCTCTTTGGGAGAGAATGGCGCAATGAAAGGTTCCTCAGCCCCAGCTGGCGGGGGACGGGTCCCCAAGGAAGGGCTCCAGCTTGGGGTCTCCGGGAGCCCTCTCCCTGCTACTCTCTTGGGAGGCCGTGCGTGTGAGCAGCAGCGGATCGGGGTAGCAATTTCTCTTATATCACAGATCACACTGGAAACATACAGGGTCGTCCCTCAGAATCTGCTGCAGAATGGAGACCCTGGGTACGGTGCCTGACGTATGTGTGTGTATTACCCACACTGGAGAGGTGGGCCTGCAGGTTCCAGTCCCTTCCAGGCCTGGGAGTGTGGGCAACTGGTCCATGGCGCTGGGCTGCCTGCAGGTTTCCCAGCAGAGAGACAGCCACCTAGTGCAGATGTCCCCTGGTGTCCCGAGGATGGAGGGAGGACGGTGAGGAGGGAGGGTCTGAGCCTGGGGCGGTACAGGAATTTTATCTTTCTTTACTCTTTCATTTGAAATAACTATAGACTCACAAGAAGTTGCAAAAACAGTACTGAGAGGTCCTGTGTGAGCTTTCCCCCAAGGTGACAACGTGTGTGACCATCACCCATGATCAAAATCAGGACATCGTTTGGCACAATGCAGCGAACTGGACTATTGGCTTTGCTGATTCTGCTGGTGTTTGCACAGGCTTGCTTTTCGTTTCTTCTATGTCTTTGCATATAGTCCTGCTACATTTTATTCCTTGCGTAGATTCATGTGATTGCCCCCGTGATGGAGATCTGGACTGTTCTCTTCCAGGAACTCCTTCCTAGTTCCCCTCGGTGGTCGTGCCCAGTGCCTGGTACCTCTCATATCTCCTGCGTCTCTATCGTTTGCTCACAGGGTGAATGTTATATAACTGGAGCCAAGCGACATGGAGACTCTTGACTGGCTTTTTGTAACTCAGCATCATTCCCTCGAGATCCAGACAAGTGCGTTCCTTATTACTGAGGAGTCATCCAGGGTGTGGATGTAACAGTGGGTTTCACCCAAATTCCATCCAAGTTGTCAAGTCTGCCCCATGGGCTCTGGCTGCCTGAGACACGAGGACAGGCAATGACTCTGTCCACTGTGATCAGCCATCCTGTCGCTGTTCAGCAGTTCACGCATTCACTCAGCACTGGTATGTGGCACCAAGTCTGTGCCACATGAGCAGCAAAAACGGTCAACAAAAGAGCGCCCGTTCTGGATGTCCGTGAGCTTATGGCTCGGGAGAGGAGACCAACAGTTAATAAATCAACAGGTAAATACATAGTTATAATTTGCGATGGGGGCTTTGAGGAGAAGAGCCGTCTCAAGATGAAGAGGGCAAGATGAAGAGGCATGGATGGGTTCATGGAGGGGAATGGCATTCCAGGCCTGGGAACAGCACGTGCGTGGGCTCCGAGCCTGGGAAGGGGCACACACGGAAGAAAGGAAGGAAGGCAGAAGTGCTAGAGCATGATCCAGGGTATGGGCTAAGGTGGGGCTGGATCATGCAGGTCCTCGGAAGTGGAGCATTTGATCTCCAGACAAGGGGAAGCCTTTAGAGCATTTTAAACAGGGGAGAGGCGTTGTATGGCTGGTGTTTTTACCAAGATCGCACCAGCTGTGGTGCGGATATTGGACTATAGTGGGTGAGGACGGAAGCCGGGAGACTCATTGGGAGGTCATGGTGGCCTCCTATGACTGTGATCGTGGTGGCCTGGTCTAAGCCTTTGGCAGGGGGGTACTAAGAGAAGTGGACAGGTGAGAGGCTGATGGTCAGGAGGTGGATCCGATGTGATCCCTGTGCGGAGGGGATGGAAACACAAGGCGCATTGGTATCTTGGGCCAGTGGACGCTGCTCTGGGCTTCAGGTCATGCGGAGAGGGCTGTATGAGGTGGCTGAGTGAGCACAGATGGGCTCTGGGCAGGGTGGCTGAGTTCAGAGTCTGCCTCTACCATGTATCAGCGGCCTGTGCTTGAGGGGACTTAGCTTCACCCAGCCTCTCCTTCCTCCTCCCCAGGTGGAGCGCTTGCAAGGGCCGAGTAGGGTGGCATGTGCCTGGCATGGGACACGAGTTTTGTTTAGCCTGATCATGCCAGCCTCTAGCAAGTGCCTGACACGGGGCAGGTGCTCCATAAAGCCTCGTGAATTTCTCCCCTTTCCTTGAATTTCCTCTAGAGCCTGCTTGTTCAGGGACACGTGGACAGTGCAGGGTGGCTGTGGGGCCTGGAGGTGGCGGTGCAGGCGGCGCAGGGGACAGATGGCACCACCAGGGGCCCTTTGATGTGTAGGGCCTGGAGGGTTCTTTCATTTTGAGAGTGCGTGATTCAGACTTCAGGTTGGCCATTTGAGCTTTAAAAAACAGGCCCCCAGGGAAAGGGGTTGGAAATGAAGACTCTGCAGGTCCAGAGGGGCCACAATCTACCATATTTCCTTCATCTGAAATGGATGTTCTTTCTCTTTCTCCCTACTGTTCCGGGTTTTTGAAGTCAGGATAGATCTTGCATCTGCGTGTACACTTAGCGGTGGGGGGGTTTGGTCCCCTCCAGGACCGTTGTTAAATCTTTCAGTTGCTGGTATTTTATATCGACGAACTCTGGCTGTGCTTGGCTTCCCTGGTCCCGCCGCCCCTTCCCACTGATGTATGAAGTCACTGTGAGTTAGGCTGGACCAGCCAGACAGATCCTGTCTGAAGGTTTTCGGAGTCTCTGGTAGTCTGCCTTGCTGCCCAAAGCCTCTGAAAGTACAGGGGGATGTTTTATTATTTGGTAGCATATAACTTCCTCAGCATGGTCTCCTGGGGGTTGTTACTGGTGAACTCAGAGACATCAAGGGTCTGTCCCCTTGGGCAGCGCAAACCACGACGGGAGAAGAATTCCATCTAGGACGTGCAAACCGTAGGAAGCGCATACAATCGAGATGTCCATGGCAAGGCCAGCCGTCAGTGGAAACAACACCCTGGGACCGGGTCATGAGCAGTCTTATTTCAATGAGCCGTTTGGGGTTCTGGACATCAGAGAGGCTGGGGGCTGACCAAACACCACTGGGTACCCAGTTCCGCCAGCACACAGCTCCTGCATGGGGGTCAGGATGTGCGGAGTGGAGGAGTGGACAGAGGGAGGCAGGAGGGAGAAATTCTTTGAACTCTGAGTGCAGAGGGGTCAGGGTGCGTGGGAGCCCCTGACCCCGCACCCTGGGGTCCTCTGGTCAGGGGCGTGGCACGCCCGGGTGATAAGGGGGCCCACTCGTCTGTGGGCTGTTCTGATTGTGGACACGGCGGTCTGTAAGGCTGGCCCTCCTGGTGTCAGTTCTGTGGTTTGGGGACACACTGGACTAGCCTCTCCCTTCCTCTAAGGACAGCCCATCAGAGAGGCGGCTGTGCCAGGCGTGGGTCTGAGCCCTGGGCTGTCACTTTCCATATGCCATGACATGTGGAGCCCATCTCATGGTGTGTACAGGTGTTTGGTGCTGTGCGGGGCTCGAAGGACAGAGAAGTAGCCCTAGAAGCTACTTCTGTGTTGTCAGGATGTTATGAGGACACCGTGGGGGCCTGGCAGCCCATTTTCCTCTTGCCTCAGTCCCGGCAGAGTTTGGGCCCCAGCCAGGCTTGCCGTGAATGCATAGGAGACCGAGCAGACCAGCGCAGGGGTGTCCTGACAGTGGAGCCCGGAGCCTGGGGGTCTGAGGGTGACTCAGGGCAGCTGTGGGGGTGCGGGGCCCGGAGTGGGGGAGCTTCCCTCCCCTGCCCAGAGCAGCCCCTTTCCATCTGTTTTCTATATGGTGGCTCCTGGTGAAATGACTTCTGAGAAAGGTTGGCTCCTTGGAAGGTTGTCCAGACTTCGGGGTACGTTCTTCTAACACCCTGGGGCTCCTGGGTCTGCCTGCAGCCTCCAGGGCCAGGGGCCAGGGGCCTCAGCCGGTCACTGCTGATCTGACTCTGGGCCTCCCCTTGTTCCTCCTGCCCTGTTCCCCTCTGGTTGGTTTCTTCACATCGTTTCTATTTACGCGGTGTGTATCTTTTCCTGCTGCCCCAAATCCTTTTTGGTCTTTGCGCCAGGCAGGCTAAATCGACGAGCTAACGAACGCAGTGCTTTGCTTTGTCTCCTTTGTGCCGCTGTCCTGCGAAGGGTCCGGGGCTCTGAGAAGCTGGTCGGGGTGCGTGCGGCTGGGGGATGGTCCCGAGCATCCCTCCCACCCCCCCTTCCCGCCACACATCCTGACAAGCACACACCTCACGTGCAGCCGTGGGGCTCCCCCAGCCCCGTGCCCACTCCTTGTGCCTAAACTCTCCGGGAGGCCAAAGGCTCCTGGACCCCGGCCCCAGCCTGGGCCAAATTCCTCTCCCAGAATGTTTGTTTGATTTTTCTTCTGCCCTGTAAACACTGGAGGAGCCTGAGGGCATGGTAAGAGCTGTTTAAAGAGAAGCAAAGGCTGAGCCTTCGGCTCTAGAGTGGGTTCAGACTGGAGCTGCCCTCCCCGCTACGGCTGAAACCTTCCGTGGAAAAAGTGACGGCTGCGGGCGTAGCAAAGTGGCGGCGCTGACTGACCTCGGGGCCCCAGAGCCTGAGATCCAGCGCTGCGTGGGGTCCCTCCTCTGAGAGGAGGTGCATGATGACCTGTTTCCACTCCCAGGGGCATCGTCCTGGCGATGCATCCTGAACAGGGCCACATCTCCGTCCTTGAGCCCCTAGGCCGGCGTGGCTCAGGTCCTTCCCTCTGTGGCCCCTCTAATGGGGGGCATTTGGATGGCCTGTTGGTCTTCACACCAGTTCCACATGCTGCTCCCCATCCCTGGGCCTCCCAGAGCCCTCAGGGAAAGGCAGCGGCAGGACCCCCTTGTGTGTGTCCTCCTGGCTGGGCAGCCCCCCATCCTGGCCCGGCTCAGACCCCTCCCCCCTCTGCAGTCCCCACCCACCCCACTCCCACACACCCACCTCCCCTGAGATGCTCGGCCCCCTGCCCGGTGCTCACTCACATGCCCCACACACTCCCCGCCACACGCACTCCTGTGCATAGTCCCACACGCCCCAGCTGCTCATCCGTGCATGCGCACACACGTGCACTCTCACACACAGCCCTCCACAAACTCGCCTCTCATTGCTTTCCTCCCCAGGGAAGAGTAAGGGTGCACATTCCCTCCTGAGAGCGCCATTTTACCTGTGGGGCTGCCTGTCTCCTTTCTGGCCCTCCTCTGATGTCAGCAGCCTGAGTTTCTTCTGGGGACCTGCCCCTCTCTGGCCTCCGCTGACAGGGTTCAGCTGGGGCCGACCCCACTCTGGACCCCAGGGAGTGAGCCAGGCCCAGGAACGCAGAGGCCAGCCTCCTTCTGGCCACAGCCACCGTGGAGGATGGGTACAAGACCCAGTCTGTCCAGTGGGAGCCCTTGGCTAGAACTCTCCAGAAGGAAGCTGTCCCCTTGTGGGCACTGGTTAGACTGAGAGTCCGGAGCTGCATGCAGTGAACCCACACAAGGGGAAGCAGAGTCCAGACTGAGGGCTACATTCTTCTAACACCCTGGGGCTCCTGGGTCAGCCTGTGCTCGGGGCCGGAGCCATCCCTGAACTCCCTCACAGGCCCCAGTCTACCCTCTTTTTGTACAGATTCATTTGGGTTGGGCTCTCTCCCTTGCACCCAAAGGCATCTGGAGCAGTGAGGGGGGGCAGGTGCACGTTGGGGTGGTGCTGGCCCTCAGGCACTTTGGGGTGGACGCAGAGCTGCATGGTGAGGCTCTGTGGGAGGATGCGGAGTCACCTGGCTGCTTAAAATGGTGGAGTCAGGACTGGAAGTCCAGGCTTGCTGCTCCAGGTCCTTTCTCTTCCTCTGTCTGTTCCTTTGGGAACCTCCTGCCATCCTGTCAGGCTGTGTGGGGTCCATCGGAGAGTCCCTGAGCTCAGAAATATTCCAGACTTGGGTGTGGAGGGACTTCAGTGACCCTCATCTACTCAGATGACCCCAGGCTGACTCTGGCTCGAGGCAGGGGGCTGTGGGCACCTCAGTAGAGTCTGCTCACAGGTCAGGGCACGTAGGACGCAATACTTGCTTCGTTCTGCTTATAGATATTTCTAATTGTTCCTTAACAAACAAGACTACAAAAATCCACCCAAACAGACGTCAGCTCTTCAGGGAGCTTTTCCTGCCCCCACAGGCAGGGTTAGGAGCCCTCTCCCCATGATATCTGGGCTTACTTTCATCACTCAGGATGGGGGGTTTGCTTGCTTACATCCTGCAGGACGTCCTTAGGGACATCCCTGGGATCTCTGTCTTAATCGTATCTGTTGCCTGGCAACATCAGACACGTCATAGGTGGTGAGTAAATGTCTTGCTGAGGTTTGGGGACATCTCCTAGCCGGACACACTTGCACAAGATCTGGCCACATCTCTAAGCCTCAGTTTCATCTATGGCAAGTGGGGTTAGTGAAAACACTTATCCCAAGAGTTTTGCGTAGATTCTGTCCACACCTCCTGGGCCCATCTCAAAATTCACTTGCAGATGCAGGGGAGCATTCCCAGCAGAGGACAGTTCCCCTTCTCAAGGGCCTGGGTCCTTCTGGCCGCTCAACCCGAGGACATCCTCTGGCTCCAGGTCACATTGCGACTCAGAATGGCAGGGGAATTACTGCCCTGGGGGAGACCCTCCACCAACGGAGACAGTGTGCCAGCCTCCACGTCCCCCGATGGGACAGTTCCAGGGGGCATTCAGTAATTCGTGAAGCCCAAGGCCCGCAGAGGTGACTAACTCATGAGCACACCCTCTGCTCCTCAGCCCCTTACTTGTTCTTCATGGCCCAACCTCCGAATAAACCATGAGGCAGTGTGTCTGAAGACAGATACTGGAATTAGTAAGTGTTTAATAAACGCGGGCCATTGTGGTTCTGTCGTTACTCTTGTTAACATCATCCACATGGTCACCATCCCCGTCACCATCATCATCAAGATCATGCCCTTTCTTGAGGCTAGGGCTGCCTAACCGAATGAGGACAGACTTCACGCATATTCCCACCCCCCACTTGCCATCCCCCGGCACAGAACCTGGCAGCAGAACTTGGTACATTCATGTTCCAGATCAGCTGCCAATCAGATGTCCCGGGACCCTGTCCCTGGTCCTGGCACCTGCCAGGGGCCCTGCTGCTGCTGCTTTTTCTGCTTTTCTGCCTTTGAACTGTAAGGTAGAGGCTCAAGTGTGCCTCTTGGAGCAAGGCCAGGGGGAGCCCTCCCTGTGGGCCTGGAAATTCCCTCCAGCCAGTTCCAGCAGGAAGATTCCCTGATTTGCAGAAGGCAGTCATTTCCCGGGCCCAGATGGCTGCTCCCCCAACCCTTCCCCAAACAAGATGCATGTCCCTCCTGCTCCATAGTCCAGTGATTAAAGCGAACATATTCAAAGCAACGAGTTGCGCCGAATCAAAGGAAAGACGAAGAATGCATAAAACCCCAGAAGTTTAAGTTTCATATTGGAATATCAAAGGAATATTGAAATATAGGAATATCAAGTACCAATTCATTATTTTTTTAATGTTTTGCATTTACAGACTCAATTTCAGTGGGATAAAGCCTGCTCTCTTTAAGAGGCTCCCATATAATAGAAACTTCATTGGTTTTAAAGGAAACAGATTGGAAACCTGGGGCACAGATAGGTTTTCCTTTTCTCTTTCTTGCACAGCTGTGAAGGGTCTAAATGCAAGAAGACCCAGAGCTATTCATTGATTTATTAGGGAAGTCTCCGAGGCCTCATGGAGGAGCTCTTGTATGCAATGTCACACTAGATGCTGGGGAGACATGGAGAAATAGAGTAGATGTTATAGTTCCTGCCTTCAAGGAATATGATTAGCACTTCTCCTAAAGTAAGACTGACCCTTCATGGATCAGTCAGGGTTCTCTAGAGAAACAGACCAATATAATATACATGTGTGTATATGTATAGGTGTGTGTGTGTGTGCACACACATGTGTTTATCTCTATATCTCTCATCTATCAATCATCTATCTATCTACATCTACTGAAACATTTAAGAAATTGGCTCATGTTGGGGTGCCTGGGTGGCTTAGTCAGTTGAGCATCTCACTCTTGATTTTGGCTCAGGTCATGATCTCAGGGTTGTGAGATCAGGCATGGAGCCTGATTAGAATTCTCTCTCTCCCTCTGTCCCTCCCCACCTCCCCCAGGGCCCATGTGTGTGTGTTCTCTTTCTCTCAAAAAGAAAGGCAGGCAGGCAGGCAGGCTCTGGGTGGAGGGAGAGCAACTTTAGTAGAATGGATGGTCACCTCTTTGGAGAGGTGATGCCTCAGCTGAGATCTGAATACCAAGAAGGAGCCACGGATGCCACAAATGGAGGAAAGTGTGTTCGCGGCAGATGGAATAGCAAGTGTAAGCCGCGAGGTGAGAAGCAGCCTGGTATATTCCAAGATCAAAAAGAAAGCTGGCATTGCAGAGAAAAGTGGTGTGTCATGCATGAAGTCAGAGGGGTAGGTAGTGGCTGGAACATTTCTGGAGTTGCTAGGCCATTTATATTTCTCCTGAAATTGATGGGAAGCCTTTGAAAAATGATAAGCAGGGGAATAACATGATGTGATTTATGTTTTTTGAGTCACTCTGGCTATGAGATAGAGGATGGATGTAGGGAAATAAGGATGCAAATGGGGAGCCCCATTACAAGGCTGTTGCAGAACCCAGGGGAGAAGAAATGGCTTCTAGAATGGCAGTGTGAGGAGATCTGCAAACTCTCTCCCCAGTGAAATAACCGCAAAAAAAACAACTATTAGTATCTCTTGAAATTGTTCTATGGGCATACAGCAATGCAGAAATACTTATTCAAGAAAATCTAAATCTGTGGCAATTTGGGAAGAAAACAAAATAAAACTCATTTATATTAGAAAGGAAGGAGCAAAACTATCTGTATATTTGCAAATGACATGGTCTTGTGTAGAAAAATCCTAACTAATCCTCTGAAAATGTGTTAGGACTGAAAAGCAAGTTCAGCCCCATTGCAGGGGAAAAGATCAATATACAAAAATCCATTGTATTTCTATACATTAGCAAAGAACCATGTGAAAATGAAATTAAGAAAACAATTCCGGGGGCACCCAGGTAGTTCAGTTGGTTGAGCATCCGACTCTTAATATCAGCTCAGGTCTTGATCTCAGGGTCATGAGTTCAAGCCCTGCACTGGGCTCCATGCTGGGTGTGAAGCCTACTTTAAAGAAAAAAGAAAAAGAAAACAATTATAGTAGCATCAAAAAAGTATAAAATACTTAGGGATAAGTTTAACAAAAGAAGTGTGAAATTTATACTCTGAAAACTATAAAACATTGTTGAAAAAAATTAAAGAAGACCTACATTAATGGAAGGGCATCCCATGTTCATGGATTGGAAGACTTAATATTGTTAAGATGGCAATACTGCACAAACTGATCTACAGACTCCATGCAATCCCTATCAAAATTCCAGCTGGTGTTCTTGCAGAAATTGACAAGCTGATCCTAAAATTCATATGAAAATCCAAGGGATCCAGAATAGCCAAAACAGTTTTAAAAAAGAAGTACAAAGTTGAAAGGCTCACCCTTCTCAATTTCAAGCTCACTGCAAAGCTACAATAATCAAGATAGTGTGGCATTGGCCTAACAACTGAAATATAGATCAAATAGATGGAATCGAATTGGGGGTCCAGGAAGAAACTCACAAATATACAGTCACCTGGTTTTCAACAAGGAGGCCAAGACAATTCAATGGGGGAAAGAATAGTCTTTTTAACAAACAGTGCTGATATAACTTAATATCCACATGCAAAAGAATGAAGTTGGACCCCCTACCTTACACTATATACAAAACTTAAGTTAAAATGAATCAAAAACTTAAATGAAAGGGCTAAAATTATAAGCTCTTAGAAGAAACTATAGGAATAAATTGTGAATTTGAATTCACAAAGCCTTCTTAGTTACCAAAAGTACAAGTGACTTAAGAAAAAACAGGTAACTTGGATTTCATCAAAATAAAAAATTCTTGTGCTTCAAAGAATGTCATCAAGAAAATAAAAACCCAACCCCCAGAATGGGAGACAATATTTCAAAATTATAGATTTGACAAAGATCTTCTATCTAGAATTTATAAAGAATTTTCATAGTTCAATCATAAAAAAGACAACCCAATTAAAAAATGGGCCAAAGATTTAAACAGATATCTCTCCAAAGAAGATCCACGAATTGCAAATAAGCATATGAAAAGATCGCTCAGCATCATTAACCCTCAGAGATGCAAATCAAAACCACAATGAAAATACTATTTCACACCCACTAGAATGGAACCCTCAGACATTGCTGGGGGTATTGTAAAATGGTTGCAGCCACTTCGGAAGACAGTCTGGCAGTTCCTCAAATGGTTAAACAGAGTTGCTATATAACCTAGCAATTCACTCCTAATGGAATAGGAAAACATGTCCATACAAAACTTGTGTGTGAATGTTCATAGCAGCATTCTTCCCAAAGGTCAAAAAGCAGAAACAACCCAAAGGTCCACAACTGATAAATGAATAAAACAATATGTGGTATATCTCTACAACGGAATATTGTCAGGCATTAAGGGGTGAAGTGCTGACACGGGCTACAACATGAATGAAGCTTGGAAACATGTGGAGCGAGAAAGAGGCCAGACACAAAGGACCTCATATTGTAGGATTCCCTTTATATGAAATGTCTGGAAAAAGTAAATCTATAGAGACAGAAAGCAGATTAATGGCTGCCTGGAGCTGGTGGTGGTGATGGTCGTTGGGGAGTGACTGCTAATGGGTAAGGGGTTTCTTTTTGGGTGATGAAAATGTTCTAAAATTAGATCGTTTGGGGGCACCTGGGTGGCTCAGTCGGTTAAGTGTTCAACTCTTGATTTCTGCTCAAGTCATGATCTCAGGGTCGCGAGATTGAGCCCTGCATCAGGCTCCATGCTCAGTGCAGAATCTGCTTGAGATTCTCTCTGCCTCTGCCCCTCCCCCTTCTTGCTCTCTCAAATAAATAAATAAATAAAATCTTTAAAATAAAATTAGATTGTTTATACACTCTCTCAATACACTAAAAGCCACTCTGTGACTACAATAAATGTATACTTTAAATGGATGAAATGTGAATTTTATCTCAATAAAATTGTTGACAGAAATTTCAGGGTAGCGATGAGGATGGTTTGGACCACAGTGAGGAAGAGGTGTGGGAAGCAGACAGTTTAGACAGATATCTCTGAGGGTTTGCTGATGGGTTGGATGCAAATGGTGAGGGGAAGGGGGGGATCCAAGGATAACTTTGAGGTCTGGGCACCTGAAAAATCCATGATATGAACTGAGGTGGGAGAAAATGGCGAAGCACCAGTTTTGAGGTGGGGAACTAGGCGTTCTGTGTGGACATGTTTGAGCAGCTTGGGAGGCATCCTAGTGGAGCCCCCAGGGGTACTGTGCAGGTGCATGTACATCACTGCCCACAGTCCACCTTCGCCACAGCCCAGAGGAACATACGCATTGTTGCTCTTCCCTCCATCCTATAAATGAGAAAATCAAAGCTTGGAAAGGGTGAGGCACCCGTGTAAGGGAAGTTTTTTTTGGGGGTGGGGGGAGGTCCACGCCCAGCATGGAGCCCATCATGGGGCTTGAACTCATGACCCTGAGATCAAAACCTAAGCTGAGATCAAGAGTCAGACGTTTGACTGAGCCACCCAGGTGCCCCATAAGGGAAGCTTTTAAAGGGACCCCATCCTGCGCAGAAACTGGGAAGAAGCCAGTTCCTTGATGCCTCATTGAGCAGTTGAATTCATTGACCCCAGGGGCCATGCTACGGGGACTTCTGTTTGGATGAGAAAATTTTATTCTTTATCGTTGAAGCCATTTTGAGCAGAAGTTTCTGTTCTTGCAGCTGGAAGCTTCCTGACCATCAGAAACCTTCCCTGAGTTGTGCTCTGGTATTACCCCATAGGATAGTCTCTGTATCAGCCAGAGCTCTCCCTGCTCCTGCTTCCTGAGATAAAACCCCATCTGGGGAAAAGACGGC
Organism: Phoca vitulina; assembly: GCF_004348235.1. NCBI lineage: Eukaryota > Metazoa > Chordata > Mammalia > Carnivora > Phocidae > Phoca > Phoca vitulina. The sequence continues at coordinate 62,402,103 of NW_022589710.1, read as the reverse complement.
TTCAGGCATGGCTGGGTCCAAAGCTCCTGATCATGTTTCTGGGACATACCTCTTGGCTTCAAGGCCCACATCCTCACAGCTCAGGAACCCTGACAAAAAGAGAACTTTTTCACACATAGAGCTAGCCTAGAACTTTTTCTGGGCCAGATCTGAATCACCTGTTTGCTTTTGTGATGAGGGTGATGGGGGAGGTTCAGATTTAGTCCTTCTAAACCACTATGGAAAAAAGAAGAATCTGTTACTGGAACAAGAGGGAAGGGGTGCCAGGCAAGCAAAACCAGCAGACGCCCGTTGTACCTGCCACAAAAGGGCTTTGTGGTCTTTAGTTTGGGAAATGCTGCATACTAGATCTCTCAGAAATCATAAGACACCTTGGCATAATAAAGGCTCTGAGAAGTCCTGCAGAGGAGGGTAACAACTCTTAAAAAAAATGCAACCCAGCTTTTAATAAAAAGTTTTGTTTTGTTTGGAAGCCCCCCATTTAACATCCTATGAATTCCAGTTTTGGAATAGGATTGGGAGATACTGGACTCCATGAGGCTGCTCCTCAGCACAAATGCTCACATTTGTGAATCCTTCAAGGCTGTGAAATACAGAAGAAAGAGTAATAGGTCCTGGGGTTGAGGGGGACATGACAAATCTGCTCATGGGACCCCATGTGGTATAGTTGTGCCATGGTTTGGAGGAAGTGGCTTTCCCCCACTGATGCCCACCATCCCCCAATATGTGTGACTGGAGTAGAGGGGAAAAAAAACCTCCACAACCCCTCATAGACGTTCTGGTGAAATTGCCAGAACACTGAAACAGCTACCCTTCAAACCCAGATGGTCTGAGATGCACGACCTGGGTTCACACAATGGTTAGACGTTTAGACTAGTTCTCCTCGAGTCACTGGGCTTTGTCCATGTTCACAAGTTTAAGACAAAATGCGTGTGTATGGGTATGTTTCAGATTTGCCTTATGTAAATGGAAAAAGCATTGCGTTGGTTGTAACTTCATAAGGCTGGGAGATCAGCCTCCAGATCTGCATCTTGAGATAAAACAGGGCAATTACCGAGGCAGGCCATCTCCTGGAAGGGCTTCAGACGAAACCCCAGCAGCTATAATTGAGGACTCCAGTGGAACAGAGATGTTCCAAGAATGTTCCCAACCGCCCTGATTGCATCAGCCCTCTCTCAGGGAGCCTGGACTGAGGCTTCTGACCACGGGGTGGCTGCCTCCCCCATAGACAGCAGGCTGGGATTCCCAGAGCTTTCCCTCTGATGCCTAGCTTGAGGTGTCTCTGTCCTCCCTGATGGCTGCCAAGGTAGTCCACCTTTGTCCCAGGAGCAAGAGCCACGGGGAAGCCACTTTATTTAGACACCAAAGCATCGAGAGATGTCCATTAAATCACGCCATCAGCTGGGACTCCAGGCCCCAGATCCACAAAGCCTGGCTCAAGCTGCCCTCTCACATTCCTTGTTCCTTCAAGGCTTCTGGGGGCACCAAGGCAAGGCTCCCACATTGCCCTCAGGCTCAGAGCTGCCGCCTCTACTGAGTTGACCCAGGTTAGAGAGCATTCCTCTGCACGTGAACTAGGCTCCCCTGTGGGTCTCAGCCCCTTTCCTTGGTTTACACACACACAATGCACACACATACACGCACACACTCATACTCTCATACACACAGTCCTAAGGCCTTTGAATGTCTGTCAGGTTTTATTGAGTTAGATTTGCTTATGTATTAAAGAGCTTAAAATTATATACTAGTTATTCTCGTTTTTAAGAGTGCTTATCTTTCTCTCCTCTGCTTCCCAGGGACAAAACCCCAAACCCATTTTTTTTTATACAGAAGCATCCCATTATCTCTCTGTTCTGCCTTTTCTTTTTGGGCCTGATCCAAGGCTGAGCTGTCCCATTCAACTGCTTCTTCAAAAGACCAAAGTACTTCCCACTCAGAAAAGAATGAGTTTAAGTGATTTTCCGTAAGTTGCAGAGCTGGGAGTGCTCCTGGGGTACAAAACCCCAGGTCCCAGCCCTGTGGCTGAGGGCAGTGGGAGGAGAAGAATGGAGGACCCCGCTTTTGGTGAGCTCCCTCAGTGGAGGGAAGGAGTGGTCGCTGACCATGACCTTTCCTTTCCTGTGCTAAGGAGTTTCCAAAATGGCCCCCAACGGTCCCTACCCAGTGGCATTCATGTTCTTGTGTAATCCTTCCTTGAGAGTGGGCTGCCTTTAGTGACTCCTTCTAACAAATGGCACATGGCAGAAATAGTGGCGTGTCACCTCCAAGATTAAGTTGTAAAAAAGACGGTGGCTTCCCTCATGGGTATGTGCTCTCTCCTTCAGATGGCTTGCTGTTGGGGAAACTGGCTGCCATATGTTGAGGCAGCTCTGTGGAGAGATCCAAATGGGAGAAACCGAGGGACAGCTCCGGCCCACAGTCAGTGAGGGACAGAGGTCCATGAGTGTGAGTTTGGAAGCAGATCCTCCCCCAGTTGAGCCTTCAGATAAGAACATGGCCATGGTCATGTTCCAATTCCTGACCCACAGAATCTGTGAGGTAATAAGTGTTTATTGTTGTAAGTTGCTAAGGTTTGGAAAGTTACAGGTTAATATCATTCATGAACAGAAAGGCAAATATCCTAAACAAAAATTAGTGAACTGAATTCAGAAATGTATGGAGAAGAAAATAAACCATGATTAACTTAGATGTAGTCTAGGTATGCTAGGCTGAATCAACTTCAGAAGATATATCTGGAAAATTGACAGTTTAAAGGAGGCAAACCATATGAGCATCTCAATATTTGCAAAAAAAGCGTTTGATTAAATTCAGTTTACGGTAGAAGCTCTCAGCAGCTATGAAGAGAATTTCCTTAAGTTGGTAAAGAGTATCTGCTCAAAACCTGCACCAAATACCCTACTCAATGGTGAAATGTGAAAATCTTTCCCTTTAAAATAAAGAATAAGATTTTAATCATTGTTTTTTTTTAACATGTTTCTGGATGTCTATGTTGATACAGAAAGTTAAAAAAAAATAAGGGATGTAAATATTGGGAAAGAAGGAATAATATTCTTATTCACAGATGATATTCTTGTCCATAGAGAGAACCTAAAAGAATCTATGGATGATTTTATCAGAATTAATAAGGGAGTTTAGCAAGTTTGCTAGATGTTATGGACTGAATTGTGTGTCTCCTCCCCAGTGGCCACCAATCTCCCCCCGCCAGTGGCCGCCAATTCATCTGTGGCTATATTTTGGAGACAGGGCCTTTAAGGAGGTAATTGAAGTTCAATGAGATCATAAGGGTGGGTCCTGATCTGGTGTCCTTATAAGAGAAGGAAGAGACACCAGAGATCTCTCTCCACATGTGCACAGAGGAAAGGTAATTTGAGCCCATTGTGAGAAAGCAGCTGTGTGCAATCCAGAAACCATCCTCACCAGCACCTTGATCCTGGACTTCAGTCTCCAAAACTATGAGGATATGAATTCCCCTTGTTTCAGCCCCCAGTCTGTCATGGCATACAGCTCTGACAGGCCTCAGCAGACTCATATGCTATGTATACGAGCAGTATATGCATATGTTGATTGTATTTCTATATGTCAACAAGGAGCAGCTAGAAAAATGCAACATAAAGTTACCATTTGTAGCCCCAACAAAAATTAAGGTATCTTGAAATAAAACAAGTAAAGTAGAGCAAGACTAAATAGAAAAACTATAAAAATGTGTAGAAAGGCATTACAAATATCTAAATAAAATGGAGATACATAACATTCACATGGATAGGAGGACTTAATATTCGATAGACGTCGGTTCTTTCCAAATCGATTTATTCAATGCCATTTCTATCAAACCTCCAGAGGTTTTATTTTCCCCTATTTTTTGGGAGGCAATTTGACAGCTGATTAGAAAATTGATACAAAATACCCAAAGGCCAAGAATAGCAGAGATCTTCCTGAAGAAGAAACAGTAGTCAAGGTGACTCACCCTGGCAGAGATTGAAAATTTTAAATGGTTGTGATGAAGACAATGTAGTGTATGTATAAGGATAGACGAACAGACCAAAGAAAGGGACCAGATATTCAGAAACACATTGCACAGGCCTGTGTGGGACCAGTTGGCTGGCAGACTGAGGGAAAGAAAGGGTGGGTTGGTCAAGAAAGCTAGAACAACTGGTCATTTATATTGGAAAAAGAAACAGATTCCTACCTCACACCATGGAAACAAGAAATGTCAGTTGGATTGAGGACTTGAAGGTGACAGCAAAAATTCTACAGTCTGGAATAAAATGTAAGATAAAATTTTGATGAAGTCAAAGTTGCCAATCTTCCCTTTTAAGGCTTGTGACTTTGGGGGGGTCACCTTTAAGAAATCTGTCCCTACCTGGGGGGCCTGGGGGGCTCAGTCAGTTGAGGGTCCAACTCTTGGTTTTGGCTCAGGTAATGATCTCGGGGTCCTAAGATGGAGCCCCACATTGGGCTCTGCACTCAACAGGGAGTCTGCTTGAGATTCTCTCTCTCCCTCTCCCTCTGTCCCTTCCCCTGCCACATGCTCTTTCTCTAAGTAAATAAATAAAATCTTAAAAAAAAGAGAAATCTGTCCCTACCTAAAAGCCATAAAGATAATAGAAGTTCTGATTATGGGAAGATTCCTTGAAAAGTGGAAATACACGCCCCAAAGTAGAAAAGATTTTTGTAAAACATGATTGACAAAAGATTAACCTTTATAACAGCAGTGTCCAGAGAAATATAATGGAAGATACGTAGGTAGTTCTAATTTTTGGTAACTGTAATAAAACAGGATAAAGAAACACATAAAATTAGTTTTAATTAATGTTAATGTATAATGTCTATAAGAAAGTGTTTCGCAGAAAATATTTTACACTGTATCCGTCCTTAAGTTTAATTACAATTAAACAAAATCAGAAATTCAGTTCTTCAGTAGGCACTAGTCACATTTTCCATATGTGGTGGCTGAGCCTTTGCTCTCAATTGTCTAAATGTCCAGCTTTTGGAACAAAGATTACATTTTTTAATGATTCAGACACATACCCTTTCTCAGTTTCCTGTGCTTAGAGAAGAAGAACAGAATGATTTTATCCTGGAAGTGTAACATTTTATTTTTAAAGCAACATAACAACTTTCAGAAAAATTTGAACGGAGGAAAAAAAATCACCCTTAATCCCACCTTGTCCGTTCCCACGTAGCCCTTGCACACACCCTCCACACCACACACGTCACGCATCAGGCACACGTGGGCACACGCATACACACAGGCCCCTGTTGCATATCGGGCGAGGAAGTTAAATTCAGCACTTCTCCCCTCACTCGCCTTCCCAGAGCCCTGCGCTTATCTCCAGCACCTCGTACACCGTAGGTGCTCAATACACGTTGAATAAGAGGCATATGCAGCCCTGTCCATTATGCTCTTTAACATCTATTGTTATAGCAAGACACATTTCCAGTCTGCGGCATTGTCTTCATGCCTGAAGGTGGAAGAGCCTCCAACGGAGCGTTGCACATACTCTCCTAAGCCAAGGGCGTGTCGTGAGGAGCTTTATGCATGTTGCGCTTATAGACAACACCATGAGGAACATCTTTCTGCATCTAGTTTTGCCTTCTACTGAGTTAGGCCGTCAGCATACCATGTCCAGGGTGGTCATACCAGGCCCAAACCTGGGATCCTATTTGCAGCGCTCGAGATACATTGCCAAATTGCTTTCCAGAAAGGTCATGCCAATTCCCCCTGCCAGTGAGCCCTGGGGGACACAGCTGTTTTGCCAGCGATGTGTGTACTGTTAAAACGATTTCTTTTGCTAAATAAAGTACACTGGCGAACGATTGCCTTGGGCTGAACGTTGATATTTTATTTCATGAGACTTGCCTGTCTTTTCCTTTGCAATTTTCTCTTTGGCTTCCATGACTTAGTAACTATGCCTTCAGGAGCCTGACACATATTTAATTGCAGTTCCTGCTAGGCTTTTCAGATCATTTAATTTTTCATGCGTAACTCTTTTCTTGGAAAACAACAATCTTGCAACATTGCAGAAAATTTCGAAATAAAGACCAAAAATGTTCACACACAATGCCGCTGCCGCCTCGTCAGAGCTACTATCATCTTTTGTCGCCCCTTTTAGTATTTTTGCATGCGCAGACATATTTTGCATGGTGTTAGTCATGAGCAGAGGCGACTTTGCACCCTGCTTTTCCACTTAACGGCAGAGCGTAAGTGCTTTCCGTGCTGCCCCCCGGTCTCCTTAAGAATAATCTTAGTGGCCGCGTAGTATTTTCTCCAGTGACTGTAACTAATACCTTGATGAACCGATCTCCCCTTTTTGGAGACCTCCGTTGCTTTCGACTTTTTGCTACTAAAAATAATTCAGCAATAGATGTTTTTAGACATAAATGCTTTCTGGATTGTATCAGAGCTCAGAGCCACAGCCCTGGTCAAGGGTATCAGCCCCCAGTGGGTGGACGCAGCTCCCTGCTTCTACCTTTGGCTCTTCTTCCCCTGTAGACAGAACCTCAGCTTCTGTTCAGGATAGCAGGGTCCCCGTAGCTTAAAACTACTTTCCCAGATTCCCTTGAAGCTGACTTAGCAGCTTTGACTCAATGAGGAGCAAACAGCAGCCTGCAACCTTAGGTCACTGGGAAAACTATGGCTTTCTGGTTTAAAAAGGAGCGATCCTGAAAGCAATAGGAAGGAGGCCACTCCTTAAGCCAGTAGAGCAGACAGAGAGAAGGATCTTGGCCATTGAGGACAACGCAGTTACGGTGCATCAAGCCTGGACCCTATCTCTGGGGCTCCTGGAATATTTCTCATTTGTCTACCGATGTGAAGCTATTTGAAGAATACCCAGTCAGAATTCCTGGTATTCCCCAGCATGGGTGGAGGATGCAGGATATTTAAGAGAGAAAGAATGAGATGTGCTAGACATCTCGTGGATATGTACCAGCCGCCCTCCATGTGGTGTAGCCCTTCCTCATCATGGGCAGCTAATGAGGTAGGGTTGTTCTCCCCATGTTACAGATCAAGAAGGAGGGGCCTCAGACAGTGTCAACAACTTTATCTCAGTCTCCTGACTCTTCTGGGGCAGAGCTAGGACCCAAATCCAGATCCGTTTAACTAAAAGTTCCATGATCTTTGTGTTTTGAAGAGAAAATCTGCTGGGGCATGGGAGGAAAGGTGACCCTTTCATCCAGAAAGCAAACGCCGTTGGTATCAGAAGGAAGCAGAGACGGCCAGGGGCTGGCTTTGGAGCCAGGGGACTCTGTGTGCATCTGGGTTCACATGTTCACAACTATGTTCCACTTTGGGTCTGAACAACTCTCTTCTGTTTACCTTCGCCTCCGCCGGATTTCGAGAGCAATAAATGTCTGTGGCAGAAAATGTGGGCAATATAAAAACACAAAAAAAACATTTTAGTGCATTTTTCTTTCAGTCTTTTCTTCCACATTGGTATTATTTACCTACTTACATGCAATTTAGCTTCCTAATGCCTATCATATTGCCTGGGTAGCAAGCCTTCAACAAACACATATTCAATGAATGGATAAGAAAGTGGATGATTTTGTATCTGAAATCTTAGCAGAGAGCCAACATACCAGGCCATCAATAAAGCTTTGTGGATGAATGCATAAGGAAAGAAATGAATACTTTTAATCTCAGCTCCTAGTCTGGCACATAGTAGCTTCTCATTAAAGTTGAAGAAGTAAAGGGACGCCTGGGTGGCTCATTCAGTTAAGCGTCCAACTCTTGCTTTTGGCTCAGGTTATGATCTCAGGGTTGTGAGATCAGGCCCTGAGTCGGGCTCTGTGCTGGACATGGAGCCTGCTTAAGATTCTCCCTCTGCCTCTCCCCTGTAAAAAAATATTCTTAAAAATATAAAATTGAGGAAGTAACTACATACTGGTAACTACATACTGTTATTTCATAACATTTTATCAAAACCCTTTTCTCATTTCATTACAAACTATTTGTTGCTGTTACTATTAATGGCTGCATAATATTCCACCACTGTTGGGGGTGATCGTTAAGAAGACATGACAGCTGGTTGACCCCTGAACTGGACCCCCATAGTTGGAGGCTCCTCACCCTCTCCGCTCTCCTTGGAATGTGCATGCTGATTGCCCTCCCCACTCCTAGAACCTGCCCTGAGGACACAGCCTTGAGATAGAAATGTGATATTAAGACCATCTGGACAGTATATATGAGATTGAACCTAGGTGAGGCCTCTATCTAAGCTTCTAAGATTTGGCGGACAAGTTTGGCTGGTGTCTTGAGCAGAGATATACCTGCTCAAGACAAGCCTCATAATAAGTTACCTTGCTTATTAAATCTGCTACCTACCAATCTGGAGTGGTTTGCTTCTTCCTTCAGTCTTTCGCTGCCTTCCATGTACAGGGGCCAGTTTCTGATAATACCCAGGAAGCTCCTGGAGAGGTTTCCAACCAACAACCACTTTGTCTTTACTGGTCCCCTAGTGTTAGATATTTAAAGAGTTTAATGTTTTTCACTATTATATAAAACGCTATGGTTAACATCTATGTGTGTGACTTTTGGTACACATTTTAAGTAGATTCCTCAATATGGAATTATTGGGTCAAGGGTTTCTGATGTATTAATATTGGTATGACCCTATTCAAAGATCTTGTTCTGATCCATGTCCACACGAGCAAGGTATGTGCATGTCTGTCTCATTTTACGCTCAAAAGCCCTGAATACCATCAGTGCTATTGTCATCACATTTGCATTTTTGCTGACAGCTCAACATTCCAAGAAGCTCCAGGATGAGCAAGATGGGAAAAGCCCAAAGTGATTATTTCAACACTGGGATTAATTTAATCCTCATAAGTACGTGATGGTATTTATATTTCAAGCAGTAGGGTTCAGTATCCTCTGCACAATGAGAATCAGGAGGGAGAGAGCCTTTGTAGTTCTTTCCAGTTCTGGTGGGCTATAGTCCTAGAACTTTCTCAGGCATCCCTAGGAATGCAGATTCCTTTCCTGGTCTGCACTGGTTCTTTTTGCCAAGCACAAACTCATTTGAGAGTTAATTACATGGTGTCATTTGGCTTAACACTCCTCTGGCTTAGCTCTGACAAGGGCCTAACCTCTGGGAAACAATTAAAATAAATAATGTTCCTAGACAACATTATAATTTTCAAATCAATTTCATATGCTTCAGTTCCTTTGAACATCAAACTATTCCTGAGAGAAGGAAGGTGTTACTATTACACCCATTTCTGAGGGAAATGTGAAGTTCAAGTAGCTCTACTGATGGGCTTGAGATCACATGCTCCCAAACTGCTAAGACCAGAGCTTGAAACTCAGGTTTTCTGTCTCTGGGTCTCAAGGTTTTTCTACTGTCCTACGGACTGAGTAAAACCCCACAGCTGGTCAGAATGAGCAGTACCTATGCCAATCTCTGGTTCTTTTTTCTTTCTGGGCACATGGACATCATGGCAGCAGGGTCACATGTCTAGTGTTGGACAATGAAGTGTGAGCAAAAGTGATGTGTGTCATTGCCAGGCTGAGGCTAGGAAGGCCTTCCCTCTATGGACTGAGGTGATTATGGAGGGGACCAATGTTGAGATGGCAGGGCCACTCCAAAGAAGCATCTGGAATCCTGAGTCACCCCGTGGAGGATGGCTGTTCTGGAGAATCACCCAGAGCCACACTGTCCGAGTGAGTGAGCAACCCAGTTTTGCGTTAAGCTGCTGAGATTTGGGGGACTGTTTGTTACTGCAGCCTGTTCTAAGCCTGTCCTGATGGCTACAAGGAATTCATACTCACATGGATGTACTCAATGAGGACCATCCTGTTGAGTGGTGGAAACCGGCTTCCAGGCTGAGGTCTGCCCCTTTCTTGCTTTGTGACCTTGGTCAAGTCACTTTCACCTTCTGAATCCCAGTTTTCTTCTCTCCGACGTTAAGTGATCGGATATTGGCAGTGTGCAAGTCCGATTTATTTATTTGTTTGTTTGTTTATTAAGCAAAAAAACTATTTTGGATGAATAATATCTACCTTGTATAATCTAATGAATAATCTGATAAATTTACAGCTTTACTGTATGGCTGGTGGAGGACCATGATTGGGGCTTCCTGAGCCGGGCCTGCTTGACTTTCTCTCTGCTTGAACCTCCCCTGCCCCTCGCTCCCCGAGGCCACCTGACACCCCTCTGCGATGTCCTGGGGCTCTTCGCAGCCCAGGTTGGAAAGTCCAGACCAGAGGGGAGTCTGGGTTATTTTCTGGTCTCCACTAGCTTTGGAGACACTGGGCATATACTCCAGATTGTGGGCCTGAAGATTTATTCCCATCAAAGCAAGGCTTCCCTTCAGAAGGCAAGTCACGGTCTTCGCAAAATCCATGCTCGTTTTCTGCTTTTGGCCAATGTCTCCCGAGCGTCTACTCTATGTGCGAGGCCTTGTTTTGAGCACTGGGGATCCAAAAAGACACAGTTTCCGTTCTGAAGTGTTACCACACGGTGAGAAGTAGGGAGAGACTTGGAGGTAAAAGACAGCACATTTTATTTGTGATGACTCTATCTACCGTTACTGTTTTTCCAGTTCTATTATGTTCTGAACACTTAGGATAAATTATTTTGAATCTTCATACTCACCCATTATGTCCCAAGTATTAGACTCCTGGCTGTTCCTTAATATTGCTTTTGGGGTTGTCTTTCCTCTTTTTTTTTTTTAATTAAAGATTTATTTATTTATTTTAGAGAGAGGAAAAGAGAAAGAGCATGAGCAGAGGGAGAGGCAGAGGGAGAGAGAATCCACAAGCAGACTCCCCACTGAGCATGGAGCCACACATGGGGCTTGATCCCATGACTGGAGACCATGACCTGAGCTGAAATCAAAAGTCAGCCGCTCAACCAACTGAGCCACCCAGGTGCCCCAGGGATTGCCTTCCCTTTTATTTTATTATTATTATTATTTTTAAAGATTTTATTTATTTATTTGACAGAGAGAGAGACAGTGAGAGAGGGAACACAAGAGGGGCAGAGGGAGAGGGAGAAGCAGGCTTCCTGCTGAGCAGGGAGCCCGATGCGGGGCTCAATCCCAGGACCCTGGGATCATGACCTGAGCTGCAAGCAGACGCTTAACGATTGAGCCACCCAGATGCCCCATTTTTAAATTATTTTTAAAGATTTTATTTATTCATTTGACAGAGAGACAGCTAGATAGGGAATACAAGCAGGGGGAGTGGGAGAGGGAGAAGCAAGCTCCCGGCTGAGCAGGGAGCCAGACGTGGGGCTCGATCCCAGGACCCTGGGATCATGACCTGAGCCAAAGGCAGACGCCTAACGACTGAGCCACCCAGGTGTCCCATTGCCTTCCCTTTTAATGGTTAAAGGAGAAAGCCTTGAACTGCTACCCCACCTGTGATGCATCTTGATCAAACTCTCTGTCACACCTCTGTCCTCCTGTCTGTAGGTAACAGGGAGCAGTACTGAAATTTATTTCCCTGATTCAAATTAGACTATGCCCTCTGGCATTTCCACTCCCTTCCCGGAAACCCCTGTCTGGAAGGCAAAGTAGCTACCTTCAGTTTTGTTTTGTTTTAAAAACACCCTTTTCGTGCCTGTAAAGTAGAGTTGACCCTCATTATTTGTAGATTCCGTATTTGTAAATTCTCCTCCGCTAACACGTATTTGTAACTTCCCTAAAATTTACCAGCACTCCTGGCGTGTTTTGGCAGATGTTCATGCACATGTGCAGAACAAGGAGCTTTTGGGGTCTCCAGATGCGCACGTTCCCACCTGCGGTGGAGCAAGGGGACGGTCTGCCTTCCAGTTTTCACTTGCATGTGGTCTATTTCGTGCTATGGTTTTTGCGTTTTTGCACTTGTTGTTGGTGATTTCCCCGTTCTCCTGGCCCCCACGCTGCCTGCTGCCCAGATCAATGGCTGTCATGCATCTTACTGTGTCCTTTCCGGCAAGAGTTCTAGCACGGTTGCCCAGGAGTTCACGGTTAATGAATCAATGATGTCCATTAAATAAGATGTCTTTAAGCAGAAACACACACACACACAAAACAAGTTTATGTATCGATCGGCTGATGAAAATATGATCAGAGGCCCACAGGTGCCTTCCCTTGGGTTTCTCCCAGGTGCAGGGGTTCAGTACTCGCCAACTCGATGTTCTTGGCGACTTTATAGAACATAACCACCCCAAATACGGAGAATCCACTGTGTCTCCTCCCTCTTCTCCTTTTATACCCAAGGAAAGTGAGCTCAGAGGAGCTGGTTGCCAAGTTCATGCCCAGTTTGACTGGCTCTTCCCATCTACTCCCTCCTCTTCTGTCTAAAACCTTTGAAATGTGAGGTTTATTTTCTATCCCTTAAGGGGTCATGGAAAAATTGCCCATCCCCGCTTCTCCCCTGCATTTTAATTGTCCCAGAAGGGTCTGGGGACTGGGAGCAGTAACCCGTTCCCCCCCACACACACCCACTGCTGGCTGAGCTGGGGACAAATTCCTCATTGCAAGGTCCCCCACCCCCAACTTTGAAGCTTAATAGCTTTAAAATCTTACAAGTTGTAAAAACAATTAAAGCAATAATCTTAAAAAGAAGCAGAATGCTGCCTTCAAAGGAATGCAAGCCATTCACACTTCGAGGTTCCACGAGTCCTGCAGCCGGGCCGGGCCTGAGAAAACGCAGAGTCGCCCTGTGAATTTGTTGATGCCAGTTTGGACAGACTGTTTATTTTCATGATTTCATGGAAGAATTTTAATTTAATGAGTGCTTTATACTCTAATGTAAAGCATCGTTCGAGCCCTGTAATTACTATGTCAAAATAAGCCTCCTTAAGCGGCAGCAGCTTGAACCCCAGGGCTGTGACTTGCATCTGAATCAGGCCCAGGCCAGGCGGGGAGGGGGCCGCTCAGAGCTGATGGGAGGGCGAGGGGCGTCTCGCTGAGCTAATGCCCCCCCCCCACCTGTGGCTTCAGTGCCGCAGATGACGGCCCTGGAGTCAAGTGTCTCCTTGTCCTTGGTCCGTCTGTGTCTCCTGAGAGATGCTTTCATAAACCCGTCTCTCCTACGGGTCCTGCCAGCAGGTAATTTCTGACACCATAGCGCATCATTTCAACCCCCCCCCCCAACTCCCTTTTTTTTTCTAAAGGAGGATATTTTGCTTTGGGCTTTATGCACAAACTACAAACATGATTCTTCCTCTCACTTATTTATTTTACAGCATGGAAGAGGCTTTCGGGCAGCCTACCAGAGGACAGGCCAGGGCTCCTGGTCCTCCAGGTCAGAGTTGAAGGTCGAGTGGAAACCTCTAGTTTTAGCAAATTCCCCGTCCAGGTCTGCTCCCTGCAATTTCTCTCTCCTCGTCCACTCTCGCTGGGGCCGACATTCCTGGGCACCTCAGGCTTTTCTCTAAAGAAGCACAAAATGGTCTTTCCAGATGCAGACTGAGAACCTCATCTTTCATCACACCTCCCCCTCCTTCCTGGACGGGGGATCCCCCAAACAAGCCACTGGAACGCCTTCTCTGGGGTATTTTTTTTTTCAAGTGAAGCTGCCCAGATTTGTGCTCATTGTTTCAGGTCCAAGAATCCGACCGAGCAATTTGAGAACTTGCTGTTTCCATCCCTGCTAAGAAGTATATGTGTAGTCGAGATGTTGCGTGCTTTTCTTATTTAGCAAGGGAGGGAGGGACTGGTCACTCTGCTAATGAATGGGTCTCTGGCCCCTTTGCATTTTGATGGCGCTTGCCAGTTATGAAATGATAGCAGCAGGGAACATTTGAGCATTTCACAGCACCCCAAGCCCTGCTGGGACTCAATGTCTCCTTCCCTCCTCTGTGACACAGGGCTGATGTTATCATGTTACTGCGGGGGTGACCCGAGACCCCAGGGGGGTGAAATGCATCACTAAGGTGAAACAGGACTTCACCTTGGGTCTTTTTTGATTCTCAGTTTTAAGGCTCTTTCTACTGAGGATTGCCAGATTTAGCAGAAGGAAAAAAAAAACATGATACCCAGCTAAGTTCAAATTCAGATAACTATTGAAGACTTTTAAAATACACCCATAAGATAATTAGGACATTTGTTTACTAAAAAATTATTGGTTTATCTGAAATTCAAAGCTCTCCTGTGTTCTGACAACCCCATTTCCAATCCATCAGCTGCCTTCCCTGAAATATATGAAAACATGAGTCCTCTAGGTGTGAACTGCCGGCCCCTGGCTGAATGCACAGGCGGCTGAGTTTGTTTTGACTGATGTATTTGACTTCTGAATTTGGAGGATTTTCAGATGGACCAGATGCTCTTCGGCCACCGTGATGCCCACAGCCGCTCACGTGGCACCAGCAGCTTCCCCTGGGCCTGCTGCCTGGTCTCCCAGCTTGTGAGCTGGGCACCCCGTTTCAGCCTTCCCAGGCCCTGCTTCTCGATGCCTTGCAGTTGGAGTTCCCGGTGCAGGCTCACGAAACCCTGGTGTGAGTAATCTTTTGAAGAAAGGACAGACAGTGAGAGCAGTGTGCTAACACGGCTTTACTGATTGTGGGCTTAGTTAATTCTCCGGGATGGGGCATGTGTGTGTGCCCGGGAGGATATGGCAGCTCAGAAAAGAGAAAATAATCGGGCAGGGCCCACGTCTGGCAGCAGGAAGGAGACTCAAGCCAGGTTGCCTGACTTCATTCCTCTATCCCATCTTTCTACCCACGATCTCTCTGAAAATTCACTCATTCATTTCCGCGACCACAGCCATGTGCTTGGCACCGCGGGTCAACTGTCTAGCGGGCGGTTCTTTCTTCTCTCACTTGGGAAGGACACAGTTTGAAAGTGAGAGGCACTTGAGAAGTCCTCTCTGGCTGTTCTAATCCTGCGATACAGGGTCTGGATTTTTATTTTTTAAGAACACTCCGTCTTGGTGGAAAACGCTCTTCTCATTTTGTGCCTGTGATGCCGCTAAATTGTCCCCTGGATTTATTTCAAAGCGAAAAGAAGCAGCAAAGATTGCAATTCTTATGCTGTAGTTGCTCTTTTTAACTCAATTACGTTTTGACAATTCGGAATGAAACTTGGGGGCATGTCTTTGTTTAAGCCGTGGGCCTTTGCATTGGAACAGTCAGTTCAAGGTACATGGCTAGTGTCAGGACTAACAATCTTTGACAAGGGCATTTAGCGGTTGTAATTCAAATCTAATTCAGAACATCTTAGCACCGGACCTGTCAGGCCCTTAAAATGCACTGTAACTACAAAACCAAGGGCGATAGTCCCCAAGCCAGCTCTGTGCGGCCTCAAGTTGATATGTCAACAAGAACAGTTACAATTAGGGGTTCTTTCAAGCATACTAAACTAATTTACAGTACTCGGGAAAAGTGGGAAAAGGACCTGAGGCTTAAAATCCCAGGACTTCTAGATTTCAAATCCACAGCACATAAAAATACAATTAGGGTTCGGCACCCCATAGCACAGGCTTGAGCCTGCCCCTCAGTCCCATGTGTACTTTTTGCTCTTAAAAATAGATATGCTTAAAACAAAATGCATGCATGCATGTATGTAGTTAAACAAAATAATAATAATAGTTGACTCTCACCCACTCAAAAAAAAAAGAAGAACGAAAGAAAGAAAAAACAACCTCTGTCAGATCTTATTAGGGTCATGTTGTGGGTTTGTTGAACCCTAAATTGGCAATGCACCCATTTATTATTTGTGGATGCTGCTTGTAATTGAATCTGGCTTAATTGGGGAGTGTTTCTTCTTGATGGGGTTCCACGTTTGGCCACAAAGCACCCGAAGTCGGTATGGCCTGGATAGCTTGAACCAGGATAAGAACCCGGGCTGGAAAAGAGAGATTCGGAGCACGGCCGGTCCATTGGACACAGACAGGATTATGGTGACCAACATGTAATTTTACCATCAAGATAAAATGGGGCCCGATTTTAAAGCACTCTGGTGATTCTAGGCAGCTGTGCACTTTTAAGAGGCCCTGCCTTCATGCAAGGACAAAGGCTAATGGGAATGTTTGCAGATTCTACTTTTATGATTTATCTACTTTTTATGCACAACAATATAGACCCTCCACTCGAGGGACTCGTAAATGTGATTTTACTTCCCAAATTACAAAGCTAGTCAATTATTCGGGAATGAGTCATTCATTCAAAAGTGTCAGTAATGTGATGTGTTAACCATCAGGAAATTTTACACCAATTGGAATTATAAACACCAGATTTAAAAAAAGAAGAAAAAGAAAAAAAGAAAATCTTAGCCAGCAGTTAACTCTATTTATGAATGGTACCTCCTGTTAGGTATTACTACGTTTGGAGGAAGGCAGTGCTGAGAGATATAGGGGTGGAATTTTTTCCCCTTCCTGTCTCTTCATCCCTACCCCAAAGCTCAAGTTCTTTTAATGTCTTTGTGTGCAAGACAGAGGTGGATGGTGAGCCACCTTGTCCTGGGACAGACGAGATGCGGACGGAGGTGAGCGAGGGTGGCTGAGCTGACACGCAGGCTCTCTGTAAGCCTTGTTGGCTGTGGGATGGGCTGGGACCCCGCCGTGGAGGGACCAGGGTGTGGGCTGAGCTGCTTCCATTGAGCTGAGTCATGAAAACACTACTCTGCTGCCCACACCATCCACGGGGACTCCCCCTCTTGGGGTTTTCCTCCCTGTGCCTGGAGCCAGCCATGCAGTTGCTGACCCCGGAGGCTTTGGGTTTGATCCCAACATCCATAAACTCTTCCGTGTGGGCAGGCCTCTTGGAAGATTGCAGTTTGGCGTTCTCAGGGGAGCGTAATTGGAAAGGTTTAGTTGCAACGATTGATCATGGCGGAAAGCTGATGGGGAAGCTATGGTCAACCCATCCTGAAGCTCTTTCAAGGAACACCAGATAGCTCAGGGCTGGGGAACCATGGCGTCAGAGCTGGGCCCTAAGACCATCTCATCCTGGTGTCCCAGAGGCCCTGGGGGCTGTGTGTGCCTGCGAGACTCACTCACCCTCTCTGATGCCTGATCTGGCCTCCATAGCCCAACCACTTGGCTCCTTAGAGGCTCAGCAGACAACTCTGCTTCTAGATAGATCTGTTTCTAGATGTGGAATTTCTGGATTTCTCCCAGAACTGCCTTCACTGTTTCCCCCAGCGAGCAGTGAATGTCAGTTCCTGCCCCCACAGTCTCCTCTTCTGCGGCCCCCAGATCTGGGGGAACATCTGAGGCCCACGGAATTCCATCGCTGACTCCTTGCCTCTGTAATGCCACCTCAGGGTGGGGAGGAAAACCCAAGTCTCAACCAGCCTTGCCCAATCCGGACCAAGTCAGGATTATAATAACATATTAATTACTTACCCCTGCTCTTCTTCCCAAGGGATTGAGGTCTCTTAGAGCAAAGGATTCTGGTTAATTCATTATTTCAATAGCTAGTTGCTGTGCTGGTTTCTGGGGCTACATGGAAGCAAAAATTTCTGGTCTTTTCAGTAAGAAGCAAAGGGTGTGATTCCTTCCTCTTGGTCTTAATTGAAATGGCCGTGAGGTAGAGAAACAGGGAAGACCCTGCACCAGCTGGTAGGTAGGGGACGGTGCCAGGCATTGGTCACAAGTGGATTCCAGCAGATAGAGGATGGATTCCAGAGTGTGTTTTCAGAAAGCAGTGTAACTTGTAAGAAGAAACCTGGACCCTATGGAGGCCCTTTATTTGGAGGGATATATTAATAAGCAAATCAAGTTGTATATTTTTAAAATTGTACTAATGTAATTATTAATGCATTTATTATATAATGGCACTTGTGTAATTGTGATTATTTGCTGTGGGTCTCTCCCTCCCTACCAGACCATCCTTGCTCATCTCTGACTTCTGGGCCCTGCCCCATATGTGGCATATAGTACATACTCATTAAATATATGCTGAATGAATAAACATAAGGGTGGTTACCCCAAGGGTAAAGCTGGAAATGGCAATGGAAAGATGGATTCTTGAAGCTGCAAGTGGGATCAGTGTGTCCAGAAGGTTTTTTTTTTTAAGATTTATTTATCTATTTTTTATAGAGCGTGAGTGTGTGTGTGTGAGCACGGGGGAGGGGCAGAGGGAGAGGGAGAGAAGCAGACACCCCGCTGAGTGTGGAACCTGACACAGAGCTTAACCCCTCAACCCCAAGATCATGACCTGAGCTGAAATCATGAGGTAGACGCTCAACTGACTGAGCCACCCAGGTGCCCCTGTCCAGAAGATTTTTAAAATGGTATGTACAGCTTCCCAATTGTTAGGGAAAAAAGACAAAGCAAAATACAGGAGAATAAATCATTTAAAAATATCTTATGAAACAAGGTGATGAAAATAAGGAGAAACGTATCAGTATGGCAATAAATGTGAATGGGTTAAATCTTATGCTTACTCTAGACTGGATTAAAAAACCCCAAGCCCCATACCAAAAAACTCCAAACTCAGCTATGTTCTGTCTCCATGAGATACACCTAAAACAAAGAGGCTAGAAAGTTTGAAGGGAAAGTGTTTTCAAAGTGCTTTTCAAGGAATTGTGGGATAAAATAACAAACAATTCAAGACAGAAACAAAAAACCACAGAGGATAAATTTTTGGTTGATAAAAATCGAAAACACCCATCAAGAAAACAGAGCAATCACAGTGTTTTATGGGATGAACTACATAGTATTAAAATCTAGAAAACAGACTGTTGATGATACAAAGAGAAATGAACACAAACCTAACAAGGTAGGGAAGTCAGCGTACTTCTCTCAGTTGCTTAGACCGAGTAGGCAAAAGCGGCAACAGGGGTGATGTGAAGAATACATTTACTTATTTCCTCTCATCAGTTGCTTTACAACTTTTCTGAATCCATTGGAAGTTAAAAAAAAAAATTCATGATTAATTTTGCCACGATAGAAATACGGATACGTTCCAAAAAAAACTCGAGCGCCAGTAATAACAATCGAACCATCATCAGCACAACAACTAGCAAAACCCGCTTCAAGAGAATGGAACAATGTTCCTCTATCTCTTAGAACAAAGAATAACTAAAAGCTGCAACTAAAAGCTCCAATACCTGGAAAATATTGATCATGACCTCGCCATGCCCGGAAATTCATGGAACACAGCCAAATCTGTATCAGGTGGTGTGTGAGTTTCCTGTGGTTGCTATAACAAACCAGGACAGACTTGGTTGTGCTCGCTCCGGGCTGCATGGGCTGCACGGGGGAGCCTCTTCCAGCCGCCCCAGCCATCCTGGGCTTGAGGGTGCATCACTGCATCTCTGCCTTCACCTGCACATCATCTTCTCCTCTGCATGTGTGTATCAAATCTCCCCTGCATCCCTCTTAAAAGGATGCACGCAGTGGCAGTTAGGGCCCAGCCCAATAATCCAGGACAAGCTCCTCAAGATCCTTGACTTTGTGGCATATTTGCCACATAACCTAATATTGCCTCTTTTGTCATATATAGTAACAGTCACGGGTTCTGGGAATTAGGAAGTGACTATACCTCTGGGGAGGTCATTTTTCTTCCCATCGCAGATGCAAATCCATACCACAAAATGCTTTTCACTGTTAGATAAGAAAGAATACAAATCAATGAGCCAGATGTTTAAGTCAAGAAGTAAGAAAGAGCACTCGACAGAGTTAAGGAAATCAAAAGGAGGAGATTGATAGAAAAAAGGGCTGGCATTCTGTTTAGGTTTTTGGAACCATAAAAATGGGGATGTGAAGGGGGACAGTTTCTAAATTTTAAAATATAAATATATAAATGTAAATATAAGATAAATAAAAACATTAAATGAACACATCTGAGGTTTTATTTACCTCATTAGTTAACGAGGCAACCGGTAAGATGTTACGACTGGCTCAAAAAAGAATTCCGAGGGCAGAGCCATGAAGTGAAGTTACAAATAGATGCACGCTGGAACTTTCCAAGGCAGAGCCGGATGCCAGGTCCAGCCTCCGGGTCAGGCTCCAAAGGGTCAGGGGTGGCCTGGGCCATGTGCCAAGGGCCCAGGTGATGCTTACGCATGGCTTGGGGCCGTGTCCGCGCAGGGCCCTCTGTCCAGCCCTGGCCATCAGGCAGGTTTTGCTAGGGACATGCCTTGCCTCCCCTGCTGCCCCTGCTCCGGCTCCTCGGCAACTGATCACATGGTACCCACCGATTGGACACAGCAGCCCGTCAGCCACAGGTGGGCCGTGGCCCCTGGGCCAGGTGGCAGCTCCTTCACCCCACCTCCAGGGCCAGCTCTCAGCTGTCCTTCCCAGCCTGCCTGGACGAGGATGCGTGTGTGGCCACTTCCCCTCAGACAGGAGCTGGGGACAGTTGCTCCAGCCGGTGGCTCAGGGGTCCCTGGAAGTCCGGCTGGAGGGATTCTTCGTGGAAGAAAATGGAGACGCGCTGCTTTCAACATGGTTAATCTGCTTCACTGTGTTTTCCGTGCTGTCCTTCCCAGAGCCCTCCATACACCAGTGATAGAGATGGATTGCCCAAAGGGAAATAGAGTATGCTGTGTTTCCCAAACTCACTAAATCGCAGAACCCCTTCTGTCTTCCTTCCCGGGAAGGCAGCTGGAGGGATGGGCCATGCGTGGGGCACACACACGAGGAGAGCTGGCTTGTGCTTTTCTGGGAGCCTCTTATCAGAGCCTCTGTGTTTCAGACAAATGGGTGATGGGTCCAGTGTATGAGGGAGCCCGTAGGCAAGGAGGGACTGTTCTGGATCTCTCCTGCCCTTCCCCTGAATTGAATTTTGCCCAAGTTCATTTTGCGTTCTGCTTAAAAATTTAACTCTTAGAACTAAAGATGATTTATTTGGGAACTCCTTTTGTTCTATATGCAGTTCTGGGAGCAAAGGAGTAACTCACTAATTGTTTATTAATGAGTTTTATGAGCATATATTGGTTTATTTAAAAAAACATGTATTGAATGCCCACTGTCCTATATCAGGAATAGTGCTAGTGACCCAAAGTTGAACAAGACACAGACCTAATTTGGGGGTGCTCAGATGTCAGAAGAGACAGATAGTTGAATGCCTGAAGTGTCTCCTCATAGAGACATGTCCAAAATGAACATGAGAGAGACTGGTTAATTCTGCCTGGAACATCACTGATG
Source organism: Phoca vitulina (assembly GCF_004348235.1). Classification (NCBI taxonomy): domain Eukaryota; kingdom Metazoa; phylum Chordata; class Mammalia; order Carnivora; family Phocidae; genus Phoca; species Phoca vitulina. The sequence continues at coordinate 62,381,075 of NW_022589710.1, read as the reverse complement.
GCTTTGCAGAAGAGGTGATATTTGAAGGATGAATACGATAGGGCCTTGAAGGATGAATAGGAGTTCAAGAGGTAGAGAAAGAACAGCAGGCGAAAGGGCAAGGAGGATTGTCTATTCAGTGACCACATACCCCAGCCTTCCTTCCACCAGGAAGGTACCAAATGACTGATCTTGCCAGTGGGATGTGAGCACCAGATGTTTGCCACTCCTGGGCTGACATGATTAGGAAAGGGGTATAACATGTTCTTGACCTCTTCCCCTGTCTGACGGCTGGCTGTCCCACATCCTGAATTCCCAGGGATGGCAGAGCCACAAGATGGGAAGGACCTGGATGATCACAGGGAGGAAAACTGTTCATGGAACGGAAACACTCATATCGAACTGTTAAGTGAGATGTGAAATTCTAATGTGCTATGCCACTGAACTTTCGGGATTTATTTGTCACAGCAGCAGGCACCTCCATAACGTATGCAAGCACCTGGGGAAGTCCAGCGTGTGGGGGGAAGGAGGTAAGTGGTGGGCAGTTGGCCCAGAAGAGCTGGTGAGATCTGACTGTGAGGAGTCTTAAATGATCCTCTATGGAGTTTGAATTCTTACCTGGATAAGTTTTCTTTGGAAAAGTTCATGGATCAAGGAGTGTGGGAGTGGAGAGACAGAGTTAGAGTGTGTGGATGGGGCTGGAAAGTTTGCTCCCAGAGATAACTGAAAGTTGGGTGTAATCATAGCCTCATTTAAAAATGCCCAAACCATCTCTGCAGCTACACAGTTCTTCAGCGGAGGCAAGCTTCAGCTCACTTACGGATTGGCAATATGTTAGTGGTAAAGGAAATCTCTCTCCCTTTAGTTTGATTTCTTTAAAGTGTTATGAATGGCTTCACATTCATGAAGCCCCTTGAGCTCCTCAGTTAGCTGTGACTTTAGCAATATTATTATTTTAATATGTTCGACGCAGACCTGCTTCTGCATTCATTGAATAGGATAGTCACTCACTTCCCATCTCATTAGCATGCATAAATACGGTTTTCATTTACAGAGATGGAATACATGTCTGGGGGAAATGACGACCCCCCTCTTAAGGCCATTTTTACCTTTATTTTGGAAAACGCATAAAGAATTTCTGATTTTTGCAAACAGATTAAAAAGTTATGTAAGAAAAATGTGAATGGTGGCCACATGATGCAGGGCGCAGGACTCAGTCCTTCACTGAGAGGCAGGTGTCTGGGTGGGGGCCTGGCCTCTGTCTGAACTTGCTGTTTGGCTTCTGGCGAAGTTTTACCTTCCCATCTCTGAAATGAGGGTGATTGCTCTAGGTCAGTATTTTCCAAAGTTAAGTTGATGTACCACTGGTGGTATAGGAGATATTCTTTCTTTCTTTCTTTCTTTTTTTTTAGAGTGGGGGGAGGGGCACAGGGAGAGAGAGAATCTTTTTTTTTTTTTTATCTTATTTATTTGAGAGAGAGAGTGGGTGAGAGAGAGAACACGAGCACAGGCAGAGGGAGAGGGAGAAGCAGACTCCCCACTGGGCAGGGAGCCCGATGTGGGACTCAATCCCAGGACCCTGGGATCATGACCTGAGCTAAAGGCAGATGCTTAACCGAATGAGCCACCCAGGTGCCCTGGAGAGAGAGAATCTTAAGCAAGCCCCACACCCAGCTTGGCACCCGATGTGGGGCTCAATCTCATGACTCCGAGATCATGACCTGAGCAGAAATCAAGAGCCGGCCGCTTAACCCACTGAGCCACCCAGGTGCCCCTGAGATATTCTTACTACACAGACAAATGTTTTTAAAATTATGATACTTAGATATTTATTTTGATGTTTAAAAAAAACACAATTAGCACATCAAGCCCATGATTTTGTAGGTATTATGGAATATTGTGATTTCACTTTAAGTTAAATTCATAAAAAAGGGGCGCCTGGGTGGCTCAGTCGGTTAAGCGGCTGCCTTCGGCTCAGGTCATGATCCCAGGGTCCTGGGATTGAGCCCCACATCGGGCTCCCTGCTCGGTGGGGAGCCTGCTTCTCCCTCTCCCTCTGCCTGCCTCTCTGCCTACTTGTTCTCTCTCTCTGTCAAATAAATAAATAAAAATCTTAAAAAAAAAATTCATAAAAAAATTTAAAGGGGGTCAATTTAAAGAAAAAATAGGTAAATAGTGTAAGTATTTGGTGGATGTTGCAAAAATTGTGAAGGCGCCATGTCAGTGAATGAAGTTGGGGGTACAGTGGAGTTTTTTCTGGGTTTAATGATTATGGCTGGTTCGGCTCTGATCCTATTGGTTTCCCTTTAAGAAATGAACCCAGACTGAACCATTTCTGTCATTATCATACAGTGCAATATTTTTAAACAGTCGCTTTCAGAATATTCTTCTCTTCGATTCTTGAGGTCCTGACTCTCTTGTTTACCCTCAAGGTGATTCATTTCTGCAGGTGGTTTGTAATTTTTTTTTTATTGCAATTTCATCTCTCAAGGAATAGTTGAATAGTTTCCTGTGGGAATCCTATGTACCGTGGATTATAAATTGTTTCTACACAATGGCCTTTGCAAGTTTCACTTGTCCTGGATTAGTTTTTACGTTAATGTGTCAGCTTAGGGTTCAAATGCTTCTCTTACAAGGAATAAAAAGTTTGAATTGGGTTACCAAATTTTAGAAGGTAGATTTTTTTTCCTGTGCAGGGCTGTGGATATGTGGCAAGCTCCCTTGCCATTTTTCTGCTAGTGGTTTTATGCAGGAGTCCCCATTCTCCTACCTCCTTACACACACCTGTAATAGGTAACTCCCCTACGTCTTACACACTGAGACCTCTGCTCTTGCAATGAGGGAAGCTACAGTTGGTAAGTCACTGGTATCATGGGAAATTCATTGAGATCCCCAGATTGGTCATTCATTCATTCATTCATTCACACATTCACTCATCACAGACATTTACCGAGTGTGCCATATGCCAGGCACTCTGCAGGGTACTGAGGAAAAAAATCTCCCAGAGCTTATCTTCTAATAGGATCAAGATGAAAATTTTAGCTCCCCTGCTTTCTAGCTGTTAACTTTGGGTAAATTACTGAGCTTCTCTGAACTTTGATTCAGCACAAGATGAGGAAATGGCTTAGATCAGAGTGTGGGCATTCATCTTGGTAACAGTAGGAAAAGCAGAGTTTATGGCTATCAGTGGATGGGTGGATTTCATGGAGGGCCATTTAAAAGGTCTCTTCTGATTGCTTCAAACTTGTTTCAGTGAAATAATGTAAATGCAAGGCCATCAGTGGAGAGCAAGTTGAAAAGAGAGGGTGTCGGCACTTTGGGGAGAGGGAGGGCACTGAACGATCTAGGAGAGGGGTGACCAGGATAAATTGAAAAGGATTGCTGGGTGGCCCCCAGAGACCACCTGAGGCTTGGGTCACAAGCTCAAAGGCAGCCCCTTTGTGTGCCTTTCCCCAGCCCCGCTCAGCCGTGTGGGTGCCCCTGTGGAGCAGACAGGTATATTTGATGAGATTTTAATGCGCATTGTTTCATCAACCCTCATGACAGACCTGAGATGCTATTTTGTAGCCACTTCCCAGACACGTAAACTGACCTGTGAACAGGTAAAATGACTTACCCAAGCTCACATTTAGGAGGGGGAAAGCCAGGACTGGAAGCCAGGACTCGCTCCGAAGCTCACAGAGCCGCCCCATGAACCCCCGAAGGGAGCTCGAAGGGATTTTGACTGTTTCATCAGCGGGAACCTGCTGTGCAGACACCAAAGCGGACTGTCAAGGTCTAGATTCGATTCAGCTACACATTCAACAGGAGCTCGAGTTACATCACTTCCCCTCCGTGGGCTTGATTCTCGTCTCCACAATGAGGGGATTATTGGTTTAGGGGCCACCTCTGGTCCTTTCCTGTGCCTTCTGCTAAGGGTTTCTCTCCCTCTCCCTCCCTCTCTTAGAAACATGTTGGGATAAAAGAGACTCTTGGAATCCCGGCAGAAGTCCAACCCTGCCTAGACCCGAGGTCCTTCTTGTTTGATGCAAACGCATCTGGGCATTCCATCTTTTCCGACCACCATCTCCCAAATCTGGAGCCTATTGAACGTGTAGGTCATCTGGAGTGGAAATCAAGCCACAGCGGACAGGACAGCGGGTCAGGGCATGGCCGCCTGTCTTACCACGGACTTTGCAAGTCCTGTCAGCCGGGGGCACTTGCTGTCACCGTGGGGCCCCCGTAATTGCGATAGGCTCTTTTGTTATTAAACAGACCCAGCCCAAACAAAAGGGATACTGTTTCTTTTATGAGTAATGTGCTAACTCACCCCTGGAAAAAAAAAAAAAAAAAAAGAAAGAAAAAGTTCAAGTCCAGCGTAGGGACTGAGACAGCATAAGATTTATTACGAAGGTTACAGAAATTATTCCTTCTTCACAGCACTTAAATTGTCTAATTATTCACAGCTGTTTCCAATTTGTCTCAGGTTGTTAATTAAGGGGTGTGGGTCTTCCCCTCCTTCCAGGGGCGGCCACTCGAAGCCTCAGGCGGCACCATGCAGAGGGGCTGGGGTGAAAGAGGGTCCGGGGACTTGGAAGGAGAAGCCTCTGCACAGTGGCCAGTTCGCATTGTCCATTAACCTCTCACTGAGATGGAAATAAAACACAAGAGACACTGATTTCCCTCCAGCAAGTCAGGGATGCTGATTTAGGGGATTGCCTACGGAGAGAGAGGCCTGAGTTCTTGACCTCCTCTGGAATCCGGGGGTCCTCTGATCACCTCGGGCACTCTTGGGAGCCATGGGAAGAGCATCCTTGGGGAAGCAGATGGAATGAGTGGGTCTCTACAGTCCTGGCCAAGCCCAACACAACACACAGAAATGGTCAAGTCGGACCTTCCACCTACTTCCCCACACCACATCTACCAGCCCCTCCCCTCTGTAGACTTTATTCCCTTCTGGACCCGTCCTCTGTCCCCCCATATACACCCCTTGTAGCTCCTTGTCCCGGGTATTCTTTTTTGCTTGGATTTTGAGCTAAGCGATTATAGTCAACCTTTGTTCAACAAACACTGAATGGGCACCTGTTGTGTTATGAGCAGAGCACTGGGGTTCTAGAAAGGAATAAGATGTGTCTGATTCCCCTGTGGAGTGGAAGCTGTAAGGGAAAGTATCTTGATCACCATGTCTCCCTGGTGCTAGCAGGGGCGCTGGTATAGGGTAGGTGCTCAATAAATACACACTGAATAAATCAACAAATCACAGAATATTCCGGCTGGAAGGGACTTTGGTGATAAATGAGTCCGTCACTTTGGTTTAAAAAAATATTTTAGGGGCACTTGGCTGGCTCAGCCAGTAGTACATGTGACTCTCGATCTCAGGGTCACGAGTTTGAGCCCCATGTTGGGTATAAAGCTTACATAAAAAATAATAAGAATTGGGGCCTGAGCCTGGGTGGCTCAGTCATTAAGCATCTGCCTTCGGCTCAGGTCATGATCCCAGGGTCCTGGGATCGAGCCCCACATCGGGCTCCCTGCTCAGCGGGGAGCCTGCTTCTCCCTCTCCCACTCCCCCTGCTTGTGTTCCCTCTCTCACTGTGTCTCTCTCTGTCAAATAAATAAATAAAATCTTTAAAAAATAATAATAATAATTAAAATTAAAAAATATTTTAAAACCTTTCTTCTCTGAAGCAAACATATTCATTTTAGAAAAATTAGAAAATAGAGAAGAAACTAGAAATCACCTACAATCCAAACATAACAATCATTACCAGTTTTCATGTGCACATTTCTGGTCTTCTTTCAAAGGATGTCATGCATATTTTTAAGTAAAACTGGGATCCCATTATTATATTTAACTAGAATTTGTTCTATAATTATCATTTTATTATAGTAACAATACATTAGGAACATCTCCTATGTCTTAACTTCAACCACATCATTCTTAATAAACATACTATGTTTGATTATCAACTTTTATTATAGTTTCTCTTACCAGCAGTCAGACTGCTTCAAGATGCTTTCATTTTTTTTCTTTTGTGCTGCACATAATGCTCAACTGAACATCCACTACTTTTCAGAAGAGAAAACTGAGACTCATAGGGGGCGGTGATTTACCCAAAGTGGTCATTCAGCTGTTAAGTCATTGTCTCACAGCTCAAACCCATCCTTCTACGTTCTTCTCTGTAGTGCTAGGATGTGGACTCTGTGAACCTTATTTCTGCTTTTCCATTGTAGAATGAAGAAAAGGACACATGAGAAGATAAATGTGGGAAGTGTCTGAAATGGCTGGAAAGGAGTAACTTTGGGTGGGCTATTTGAGGACTGGGGCCTAAATGAGCTCAGAAATATTTATTTGTGACTTTGAAATAGAAGGGGAGGCTTCATTTCTCTCAGCTAGGGTGTCACTTTCTTCCTTCCCTTTTTTTTTTTTTTTTTTTTGGTAAAATGGAGCACCATATAAAAGGCAACTATGTAAAGACAAGCACTGAAGAGTGAGTAAAAGCAGGCAGACTCTCTAAGGGAATAGACGCTTGGAAGAAGGGAATGGCATCAGGTGATTTCCTATTTATAAAGGCTTTCAGCCTGAACACAGGCCAAAGTGGACACCACATGAGGCAGCTAAAGTGCTAATTTCTAAACTATTGGGACTATATCAAAATAAGAAGTTTCTGCACAGTGAAGGAAACAAGCAACAAAACTAAAAGGGAACCTTCTGTATGGGAGAAGATATTTGCAAGTGACATCCAATAAAGGATTAGTATCCAAAATATATAAAGAACTGATACAACTCAATACCAAAAAACAAATTATCCAATTAAAAAAGGGCAGAAGACATGAACAGACATTTCTCTAAAGACATCCAGGTGGCCAACAGACATAAAAAGATGCTCAACATCGCTCGTCATCAGGGAAATGCAAATCTAAACCACAATGAGATATCACCTCACATCTGTCAGAATGGCTAAAATAAAAAACACAAGAAACAAGTGTTGGCAAGGATGTGGAGGAAAAGGAACCCTCGTGCACTGTGGGCAGGAATGCAAACTGGTGCAGCCACTTGGGAAAATAGTATGGAGGTTCCTCAAAAAATTAAAAATAGAACTACCATATGACCCAGGAATCACACTACTATTTACCAAAAAAAACAAAAGAAAACACTAATTTGAAGGGATATATGCACCCCCATGTTTATAGCAGCATTGTTAACAGTAGCCCAATTATGTAAATAGCCCAAATGTTCATCAGTAGATGAATGGATAAAGAATATATTATTCCGGGGTGCCTGGGTGATGTGATTGGTTAAGGGTCTGACACTTGGCTTAGGCTCAGGTCTTGAACTCAGGGTTGTGAGATCGAGCCCCATGTTGGGCTCTGCATTCAGCAAGGAGTTTGCTTAGGTTTCTCTCTCCCTCTCCCTCTGCCCCTCCCCTCTGCTCTCTCTCTCTGTCTAAAATAAATAAATCTTAAAAAAAGGAAGATATTATTCAGCCATAAAAAGGAATGAAATCTTGCCATTTACAATGACATGGATGGAGCTAGAGAATATAATGCTAAGCAAAATAAGTCAGAGAAAGACAAATACCATATGATCCCACTCATTATATGGAATTGAAGAAACAAAACAAATGAGCAAAGCAAAAAAAAAAAAGAGAGAGAGAGAGAGAGCATGAGAGACAAACCAAGGAACAGACTCCCCCCCTTTTTTTTTTGAGAGAGAGAGAGAGAGAGCACAAGAGGGGGTAGGGTCAGAGGGAGAAGCAGACCCCCTTCCAAGCAGGGCCCGATGCGGGACTTGATCCCGAGACTCCAGGATCATGACCTGAGTTGAAGGCAGATGCCCAACCAACTGAGCCACCCAGGCACCCAATGAACAGACTCTTAACTATAGAGAACAAACTGATGGTTTCCAGAGGGGAGGTGGGTGGGGGGATGGGGGAAGGGGATGGGGATTAAAGAGTACACTTCTCATGATGAAAAATAAAATAAAATGATAAAAAATAATAAAATAAAACATTGAGGTAAAAAAATAAAGTGCTAATTTCTGACTTTTATGGAAATGATAGTATCCACCTACACTTTCTCACTTGATAACCAATAGAAACTTTGAGATAAGTTTATGTTTTCTATTTTACAGTTAAGAATCCTGAGGTTTCCATAGGGGAAAAATAATTGCTCTCATTTACTGAGAATATCCTGCGTGACAATTGTTGAACTTAATTTACCTTCTTACTCCCCTTGACAGTAATTTATAAAGCAGATGTGCTTATTACTCCATCTTATAGCTGGAGAAACTGAGGCACAGAGAGCTCGAGGAATTTGCACGACATTGCTGTGCCCAGAAAAGGCTGCAGTCAAGCATGGAACTCAAATATACACCAAGCAGTGGGGAAATGCTCTACAGCTCAGGGTTTGACCTGAACTTACCACTAACTAGCTGTGCAGTTGTGTGTTCCTTCAGAAGAGGCTGTGTGTGCAAGAGCATGGGCTCGAGAGTTAGCCTGGGTTCAAATCTAGCTACGTGAACTCGGGCCTCAATTCTCTTAATTATAAAATTGGAATAGGAGTTAAGACCCACTTCATAGATTTGTTGTGAGGATTAAATAAGGGAAAACATATCCAATGCTAATGATATCACCTGGAAATAGTAAAAGCTCGTTAAAAGTTAGCTATTCTTGGGGTGCCTGGGTGGCTCAGTTGGTTAAGCGTCTGCTTTCGGCTCAGGTCATAATCCCAGGGTCCTGGGATCTAGTCCCACGCTGGGCTCCCTGCTCGGTGGCAAATCTGCTTCTCCCCCTGCCCCTCACCCCACTCATGCTCTCTCTCTCTCTCAAATAAATAAATAAAATCTTTAAAAAAAAAGTTAGCTATTCTCCATGCAGGCCATAACAGAATGGTAGTAGACGCTGTCCCTGCCCTGCCTTTATCCCACATCCTTACCGTGCACACATGCCCCACTCCCAACAGTCAGCACCCACATCTCTGCCCCGGGACTTTCTCTCTGTGTCTGGAATCAGCTCTGCAAGCAAGCAAGACGCACTGGAAGTGCCGATGAATTACCAGGTTTGGCGGCAATCCTCAACCAATGACTAAGGGGAGTTGGCACATCAATACCCCAGCTCTCTCACCCCTTAGAGGGGGAGGACTCAGGCATGCAATTTCCATCATTTCCCAGAACTCCCTAGTGGAACTGAGCTCTGGCTGTGCACTGATAACGCCCCCCCCCCCCCCCCCCCCCCCCGGCTGCTTCCTTTCACTGTCTCACCTCCCCCCACCCTTGGGGTTTCCTGGAATCACCTCCCCCAAATCACAGGCACTTGAGTCTTTGTCTCAGGGTCTGCTTCCATGGGAGCACCAACAAAGACAAGGGGCCACCACTTTTAAGCTCTTTGTGTTGTAAACTGTGCCAGGCCCCTGACACACAGTCTTTCATTTTCTCTTTTTAAACAAATGGTTGTGGAGGCCATTGTTACTCTCATGACACTCTGAAGAGAAACAGACTCAGTCAGCAGGGGCAGAGGAGGGAGATTCCACCGCAGGTGTCTCTGCTTCCCAAACCCATGTGTTCCCCACCACGGAACACGAGAGGTGTCTTAGGAAGAGTTTGCTGGGGGAGCGAGCCCGTTTCAGGACAGGGGTTCTTACAGAGAGGTTGTCCATAGTATTCTCTGGAAGCAGGTGGAGTGTCTGCCTGAGAGGATTTAGGGGCCACTCAAGGACAAAGCATCATTTGCAGGTCCCTTCCTGCCTCTGCTGCCTCTTTCCACTGGGCCCACTCTGTTCTGTTCAGTCTGGCATCTCTGTGTTTCTTGACCTTCTCCCAGTCATGGTCTAGCGAGAGGAAGGGAAATCCAGCCCCTGAGACTGGGAGGATGATCCCAGATTCAGTCTGGCCAAGAGGAAGACAGGCTCTGGTCAGGGCAAGACATGGGCTGGGTGTGGGGGGCCCAGGTTGTAGTCCAGACTTTGGTTCCCATTAAGCTGTACGACCTTGAGCAGTTCCCATCCCATCTCTGAGTTTCTGTTTTTTTTTTTCTTTCTTTTTTTTAAAATGGGGAATGAAAGATTTGGTCAAATTACACATACAAATGACCTGAAGACTGGTACCGTGAATGGGTGGAGGGGCCAAGTGTGAAACAGAAGGGAGAGTGGAGGATTGCGGCACAGTTGTCTAAAGGTACAAGAAAAAGAAAGAAAGAAAGGAAGGAAGGAAGGAAGGAAGAAAGAAAGAAAGAAAGAAAGAAAGAAAGAAAGAAAGAAAGAAAGAAAGAAAGAAAGAAAGAGAAAGAAAGAGAAAGAACGAAAGAAAGCTGAACATGCTAGACAAAGCATATTTTTCATTAGAGACGGCCCTTGGACTTCTTGTTTGAGACGTTTGGACTCAATGTCCTCTATGTCTTTTGATTCTTGGACCTCTTCATTAAATGTTGTAGATGCCAGTCTTTAGATGGAATTGTGCCTTTGTGGATAATGTATTTCCCTTAAATAAAAAAAAAAAAAATCAGGGTTTTGAACAGCTTCCTGAGGAATGGCTGCTAGAAACAGCACCCCAAGCATCCTCTGTCCATGTCACTCCTGGGCTTAAAAATCCTTTACCCATTCCATAATTTATTGGGAGCCTCCTGTGTGCAGGCACTGTGCTGAGTGCTAGGGACGCATCAGTGACCAAACCAAAGTGGGGCCTGCCTGGCGGGGGAGAGGGAAAAGAGACAAATCAGACTCACTTTATACTCTAAGGTCAGGTAGGGATGGATGAGTGCCCTGCAGAAAAAAGCAGCTGGATGAGGCTGAGAGAAGGGGCTGGAGTTTTAGGTCGGAGGTGGAGCTCAGGAGGTACGCTTGGGGCTGGGACTTGGGTGAAGAGCAGTGAGCAGAGGGGCTCTCCACGGAAAGAGCCAGATGATCTGAATATGCAACAATGGCTGGCTCTGCCCTTCAGACAAAGCCCGAGTTCCTTAACGTGCTATTCCACATCGTTCTCAACTTGCTCCTTGTCTCTGCTGCTGCTTTCATCCCCTGACCTTTCCCAGTGCCGCAGCAGGAGTCCACCGTGCCACACCAGGTGAGTCTGCCCCCCGACATGCTCTGCCTTCCCCTTCTGGCATGGCCGCTCTGCTTGGGGGCGCAGGGCGGGGCCCACCAAAGGCTCTGTCCCCACGGGGTGGGAAGGGAAGGGGACGGGTGAATGGACAACGGAGGCCATTGCCTACCAAAGTTCAGGGTGGCGTGGCTGGGCGAAAAGCCCAGGGGGTGAGGGAGAGGTCCGCAAATGAGGGACTGTGAGAGCATCGACCCCCTAGGGATCTAGCGTGTCACACTGAGGATGTGGTGGCTTGTCGGGCTCATCCTCACCATGTGTGCCTATTTCTCCAAAAACGGTTCTGTGGCCAAATCACTTTGAGAAAAGCTGCATCCCATATGGCCCTGTGGAGCACGTCCGCACAATAAACGTTCTGAGAAGTCCTGTAGTAAAGAAGGGTGTGGAGTTTTCCTTTGAACTAGCATTTTCCAAACCTGTTTGGCAGTAGAAGTCTTTCCCCAGGGGCCATCTATTCAATTCCCTCAGAAATATGTCACAGAGGGCACCAGGCTTACTTACAGGGCTGCCCAGAGCCGGGGTCGATGGTGCTCATTAACCGTGGAGCGAGGGATGATTGTTTGAACCCATATATTTTTAACATTTTGACCCATGTTAGAATGGCCATCAAAAAACCCCTGGTAAACCAAGTGGTAAATATTTATGCTTAATTAAATCTATAACTGTATTTAGAAAGAAGGCCTGAATGATTGAATTTGAGACTTGTATTCCCCTTTAAAATTGTTCTTTCCTTCTACCATGTCACTGGTAACGGCTTAGCATGCTGTCTCACTCTGTGACAGTGACATACAACGTACTTGGTGGTGACTCCCTGAAATCCAGGTCCAAAGTCCAGGAGGTAATGGGCTCCCCACCCCCGCACAAAGGAACAGCTTGGGTGGGAAAAAGGCAGGGACTAGAGGAAATCTCCCAGAATCCTCCTCAGCCCCTAGTAACTATCACTAGATTGGGACCTCCTCAAGGGCAGGATGTGTGTGAACTCTTCTAGGAGTTACGTCTGTCTGTCTGTCTGTCTGTCACACAGGGCTTGGCACACAGCAGGTGTGCAGTAGAGCTTTGTGGAAGGAATGATTCCTTCTCTGGTTTTCTTTTACAGGATGACTTCTTTTTTTTTTTTAATTTTTTTTATTGTTATGTTAATCCCCGTACATTACATCATTAGTTTTAGATTTAGTGTTCCATGATTCATTGTTTGTGCATAACACCCAGTGCTCCATGCAGAACGTGCCCTCCTCAATACCCATCACCAGGCTAACCCATCCTCCCAACCCCCTCCCCTCTAGAACCCTCAGTTTGTTTTTCAGAGTCCATCGTCTCTCATGGTTCTTCTCCCCCTCCGATTTCCCCCCCTTCATTCTTCCCCTCCTGCTACATTCTTCTTCTTCTTTTTTTCTTTCTTAACATATATTGCATTATTTGTTTCAGAGGTACAGATCTGAGATTCAACAGTCTTGCACAATTCACAGCGCTTACCAGAACACATACCCTCCCCAGTGTCCATCACCCAGTCACCCCATCCCTCCCACCCCACCCCCCACTCCAGCAACCCTCAGTTTGTTTCCTGAGATTAAGAATTCCTCATATCAGTGAGGTCATATGATACATGTCTTTCTCTGTTTGACTTATTTCGCTCAGCATAATACCCTCCAGTTCCATCCACATCGTTGCAAATGGCAAGATCTCATTCCTTTTGATGGCTGCATAATATTCCATTGTATATATATACCACATCTTCTTTATCCATTCATCTGTTGATGGACATCTTGGCTCTTTCCACAGTTTGGCTATTGTGGACATTGCTGCTATAAACATCGGGGTGCACGTAGCCTTTCGGGTCCCTACTTTTGTATCTTTGGGGTAAATACCCGGTAGTGCAATTGCTGGATCATATGGTAGCTCTATTTTCAACTTTTTGAGGAACCTCCATACTGTTTTCCAGAGTGGCTGCACCAGCTTGCATTCCCACCAACAGTGTAGGAGGGTTCCCCTTTCTCTACAGGATGACTTCTTAACACTCAATTGTTCACTCAGGCACTTGTTAAGACATATTTACTACAAAGCTCCTTGTATGTACCAGCCTCAGGGCTGAGGATGACCAGTACTTCACCCCTTCCCTGAAGAGTTCACAAGTTAGCTCCTGCAGTCTTCACGTGAGGGGTCCCCTCTAGCTCTGGATTCTTCAACTCTAAGAGTCTATAATTTTATCATTCCCAAACTCTTGTTATTCTAAGATTCCATGATTCCACGACTCTCCTCGTGAGCCCTGGACATCTGCCTTTATTTTGGCTTCTCGATTGGATGCGTTATCTAAATAGGAATCGTCTCAGTTAATTTATTTGTGAACATATATCAAGCGTCGATGAAGAGGTCACCTCTAAGAAATTTGTAGATTCAGTTCAAGGTCAATTGAAGCTAACTGTATTAAAGCAAGATCTTATCTCTCGCCATGAAATATTAGCCGTTCTTTTCATAAAAAAAAGAATTAGGCCAAAATAGTTCACATTAAGAAAAAAAAAGACTTCATTGCTGCATATACGTACACATATGCTCATTTGGTGGTTTCGTCTCTTAATTATGAACAGGAGGCAAAGATCTAGGGTCATGCAGAGGGTATGTTGCGTATGGACTTCGCCACAGGCAAAGTTCACGGAGGGTAGCGCCCAAGAGCTGGGAGGAGGTAAGGAGGGCACCGAAGCAGTTGTCCACCCACCCAGGGTCCCACGGGAGGTTGGGGGCCGAGAACAATCCCCAGCAGGCTTCTGTCTCATACTCCAGCACTCTCCCTGCGTGCTGAGGCTGGACAGGCAGGTGGATGGGGACCAGGCTTGGACTTAGGACCTCAAAGGCTCTCTATCTCCATGGGCTTCGTCTGGTGCTAAGAAGATAGCTTGTCTCCGCTCAAGGGTGACAGTGTGATGTGGTAGAAAGACACGGGGCTGGAACTCGATTGGGTTTAGTACAAATCCCCCGCCTCCTGTGGGCTTGGACCAGTCACTTCCCTGGTCTGAGCCTTGATTTCTTTACGTATAAATTAAGGATGTTGAAATCAATGATCTCAAAATGAAATTGCTCTGCATCCCCATTTATGTTCAGATTGGTTATTTTATCAATATTATAATCATACAAATACATGAATACATTATGTATGACATGATATATCTACCAGCAGGAATACATTATAGACAAAGTTGAAGTCCATTTTGGTCCCCTCTCCCAAAGCAATCCTGGTCCCTGTTCCACTTTCCAGAAGAAATGCTAATCAGCTTGGTTTGTATCCATGCATTTTTATACCACATGGATGCATATGGTCTCATCTCCTGTGTGTGTGTGTGTGTGTGCGCGCAAGCGCGCCTGTGCGTGCCTGCATGACTTTTGTTGTTGGTTTGATTCTTAGTTTGCTCTCACCGTTCCATATTTAGCTTTCCACTTGATAATATGTCTTTGAGATCTTCCGGTGTCATTAGTTTTGATTATTTGCAATATTTAAATTATTCTCGATATTTTAAATAATTAGCAATTATGTTGTAGACATGTTGTAGACAACTCAGCTTATTCGGCCATTCCCGCCCTGACGGTTGTTGAGGTTGTTTATTTTCTATTTCCCTAAATCATCTTGCAATAGACAATATCCTTCTTGCTCTTAGTCTTGATCCTACCTAAATGAACACGTGCCCCTCTGGCGGAGGTGGTTCCTCGGAAGTGATGCTGGATTTTCATTCCAGCGCTATCCTGAGCAGGTGGAGTGGCCCAGGTTTCTCTCTCCTCCTCCTTCTGCCTTTCTGTCCAGTACTCCTCCTCCTCCTGGACCTGTCTTCCTCTTGAGATCTGTATTAGGACTCACGCTGGCTTCAGCAGAGAGAGTTTAGGCTACTCTGCCTGGATCCCAGAACCATAGGATGGGTCGCCAGGAGGGCTCCCAGGACCCTGTTTCTCTCTTTATTTTCCTCTTACCTTCTTGGCCGCACTTTAAGGATACCTGAGAGTAGCCCTACCACCCCCTCTTTCCAGCTCTGGGACTCCAGGAGCAAGGCTCTAGCTCAAAATCAGAAATCCCAGGGAAGGACTCTGATTGGTTCTACTTGAGTCACATGCTCTCCCTTGAACCAATCCTTAATCCAGAGGAAGGAGGTCCGATGATTGGCCAGGCCTAGGTCACGTGCTCACTGGGCAGTGCCAGTTGTCAGGCAGGTGGCAGAGCCCGCTAGGCTGATCAAAGCCTTAGCTACTCCTTCATTTCCAGAATGTCTGTTCAGGGCCTTGATAATCCTAGAAGGCTTGGAAAAGTAGAAGTCTTGGTTTCTACTGCCTAGATCTTCTCATAAAAGCAAGGAGGGACTAATGCTAACTTTCCCTGAGGAGCTGTGTTGCCTGGCACTGGGCTAGGTATGTTGCTTTAATTTAATTCTCTCAAATAACACCTGAGACAGACATGATGCCTATTTTATAGGTGAGCAAACCGAGGCTTGGAGGGGTTTATTGACTGGTCTGAGGTCAATAAACCCCTTCCTGCTGGCTAGTACGTGGTGGAGCTGGGATTTGAACCAATGTCTGCTAGAGCCTGGGGCGGGAGCTGACCTCAGGCTGGGCTCCAGATGCACCCGCACTGTGTCATGTGGGAAGGTCGCTCTTTTCCCATCATGAGCAGACCAAGGTGAACTTGGTATCTGTGCTTGCTTGTCTCCAGATGTGGCCGCCTGCAATTCCCACCGCCCCTCATGTGATGCTGCTCCCCACATCGTGAGATGGCGCGTCTCCTTCCTTACTGGCCCACGCCTTGGACTGCTTTGACCAATAAAACCTGGAGAAAGCAATAGCGTGCCAGGTGTGGACATAGCCCTGAAGAAGCCTGGCGGCACCTGATTTTCTGCTTGGGGGCGGGGAGCAGCTACACCTGTGAAGGAGCTCAAGCTAGCTGACTGAACGAAGAGAGGCCGCCCCATCACACACACTCAGCACATGTAGGCGCGTTCGGGTGCCTGGCACATCAGTGACGTCCGGCTGAGCAGTCCCTGCTGATGCCACGTGAAGCAGCAGAGCCACCCCACCCCCCACCCCCCGCCTCAGCCCTGCCTGCACTGCTGACCCACAGAATTCTGGGAGATAACAAATCGCGATTGTTTTGAGTGCTGGCCTTTGGGGCGGTTTGTTACACAGCAATAGATAATCCAAAGAGAAGTGTTGATAATTTTGCAGTTTTGTAAGGTTTTTTTTAACTTTATTGAGGAACAACTGGGACTAACTGACAAATATAATGGTATATATTGGAAGTGTATAATGCGGTGACTTGCTTGATATACTTGTAGGTTGTGAAATGATGGACAAGATCAAGATAATGAGCACCACCATCATCTCCCAATTAACTTTTCTCTTTGCGGTGAGAGCCGATTTATTAACTGCAGTCACCATGCTGAGCATTAGATCTTCTGCCCTTATTCTTCTTCTAACTGAACATTTGTGCCCTTTGACCAACGTCTCCACACGGCTCCTCCTTTTAAGTTCTTACTGTGCTTAGTGCTTGTGAGCTGGTCCTTCTGAAGCTCGACTCACTTCCAAAGAAAGTGTACTTTCTCTTTTTTAAGTGGTACTGTCTCTGAGTCATCCTTTGACATTAATAACGCATCAAAGGGAAGATCTGAGCCCTCGTGTGGATGAGTCACTTAGCTTGAGTGGGATGGTAGACTGGAATTTAGGCCTTCTCTCTATGACTGGCTTTCCTATAGGAGTGAGGAAAGATACGATAAAGGGCTGAAGGGGTTCACTTCACACTTGCTTTTCTATGCTATTTAACATTTAAATAGAACTTCTGGTTGTAAGAGTAATATGTACTCCCTGTAGAACATTTGTAAAATGAAAAAATATATATATAAATAAGTAAATCGATAGAAGGACAGAGATCACTTCTAATTCTACCATTCTTCTGCAAGGAGTGTTACCAGTTTGGTATTTTTCCCAATACACAACACACACACGCACACAGACACACATGCACACACATACACACACATTTTACACAGTTGAAAGCATTCTGGATGCACAGTTTTTGTGTTCTTTCTTCTTCACATTATGTCATTAGGGTTTTCCTGTTTCATTGAAAATTCCTCACAAATATCAATTTTCAAAGCTGCCTTGTGTTCTACCCTTTGTGTTAGCATGCTTTACTTAACCAACCCTCCAACACGCAGAAATTCTTCCAACGTCTTGCTATTTGCTATCGTGAGCTTGGCAATCAACATCCTCATATGTAAATGTTCGTGACTCTGCTGGAAGGCTCCCTAGACAAGGAAGTGCAAGGTCAGATGCAAAGTGGCATTTCCTAAGAGCGATTTGGAAACTGACCTATTTGAGGATTCCTCCTCTGGCATCTGCTCTTCCCACATTGACGTTGTGTATTTTGAACCCCCGAATTCTTCCTCCCCAGCAGGTTGTCAAGAGTTCATGCTTCTTCTGGTGTCTAAGGACCCCGTTACATGCATCTTAAATGGGACCTTCTATCTGACCGGTGGTAAAATAGCAGGAGTCCTAACCGAGCCTTTCCATTGATTCTTTGTGGATCAGTGAGCATCGTGTCGTACTCTGGGCCTCACACTCCTTATCAGTACAATGATGGGGTTTGCCAAGACGACTTTCTGCCCACCCCTAGGTTTGAGCACCTTCCTTATGCAGGGCACTGAGCTCAGGGCTTTAGGTGCATCATATCTTTTAAACTGCACTATTATTAACCCATTTTATAGATGAGGAAATGGAGGCCAAGGGAGTGTAAATGGTACCCACAGCTCCTTAGAGGCTTGTCCACTGTCCAGCTGTAAGGTGTGACTGTTGAGTCCAGGGTGACATAAAAGTCCATGGGAGTCAGCTTCCACGCACACAAGCCCATATTTACCAAGGTCCCGCAGGTGTCATGGCGATGTCAAGTGCTTTCCTCATACTTATTTCAGAGAGGTGAGGGGACTTGTCCAAGGCCACATAGCTGGGAAGAAACAGAGCCTTTAACTTGAGTTCTGCCACTTTCAGAACAAGACTTCCTGCCAATGCCAGGCCCTGCCAACATCGATGGACAGGACTTTCGTGACCTTTTGTCACCACGGTGCGGTGGCCGAAAAGGAAGCCCATTCATTACTCTGGTCTCCCGAGTGTCTGAACCCCTTCTGGATTTCCATGCCTGCTGACTCCGCATCTCCATTGATCCCATCTTCCCATCCGGCCCCCAATGTACCTGTGTTTCCACCATACTTGAAGCTTCCTTCTGTTATTAAAAACCCACCTCTCTCTCTCTTTCTCCTCTCTCCCCCCACCCCACCCCCACGATTTCCTTTTCCCTTCTCTTGCAAAATACAAAACCAGAAACGGACTGAACACAGAAGTCTGTAAACACGCCGGCTTGGCTCCTCCTGAGGCTCTGGGCTCCTGGACGCGATCTTGAATCCTAATTAAGCCGTTATAGAAAAGCTTGTTGCTGGCAACAGGGACGGGGAGAAATAGTTTCCATCACGCAGTACCTGGAATTGGAATTGGCTAGAAGGCCCTCGCTTGCTGCTTTCCATACCTAATAGACGGAATCTCAAATGTTATTAATCTAAGTGAACCGTGCGAGACGCAGGGAGGGAGCGGTGAGTGGAGTTATTTGATTTTAAGCAAGAAAACCAGGCAAAGAACGTTTTGTATTTGCAGCGTTCTGGATCCCCTGCAACGGGCCGTTAGATGAGAAATATGTCTGTGGTATGTTGCGCGGGATTTAATGCAACTACAAGATAAATTGGGACGCTCAGGCCAAGGTGAGAATGCAGAATTCCTGATGCACTGGCTTGGAGCCCCCGTGCCCTCAGGGACCGGTGCACCGAGCACAAATGCATTCTCGATGGCCGAAAAGGAGAGTTCGATGCAGTCACCGGCCAGGACGGGCTGCCCGCACACTCGAGGCCCATGCAGGCCAGCTCAGCCCTGAGCCCGGGGGGCCTGCCTTCTCGTGGAAAAGCCACCAGCATCTCTCCCTGGAGCAGCCTTGGCACACTCCTCTGTATTTTCCTAGCCTCCATTCTTCTATAGCACAGTGGACATGGTTGCTCACCACCCACCGGCTCTGTCCCCTCCTGCCTTGCTATTGGAACCCTGGTTTTATTTGGGTGGCAACGCGTCCAGCCTGCAGGCTGGAACACAAGTGATCTAAGCCAGTCAGGGCAACCTCACTCCCCCATGACAGCAATTGGTTTACCTATGGCAGGTGGCCTCATCCTGGTCAATGAGCCATAAGGGGAAGACTGATGGGGATGGGGTGCTACCGAGATAGATTTTCTTTTTTGATGAGACATAAGACTGGTCTAAGGAAAGCAATTTTTTGCCCTCTTCCCTTTCTTATGTCATAGGATATAGGGGCAGGATGTGATGTCTGGAGCTGTGGCAGTCATCTTGTGATTGTGAGGTGGTACATCGAGCTTATTTTTACATAGCGTAAGTGCCATGAATTTTATTTTTATATCGCACAAGTACTAAATATTAACTAATTTAATAATAACTCAATTAATGTTCAATATCCTGAAGATGGCAGAACAGAGGATAGAAAGAATCTGGGTCTTGATTTCATTGTTGAGTCAGCAACCCAACCCTGGGACATGTCCCTCCAGACTTCTTATCCAGTTAGTATTAAAGACTGGGTGTCAGGTATTCTGTTTCTTGCAGCCCAGAGCCAGGGTAGCTCAGGTTGCCAGATGTCTACCCAATATCCATTCCTACCTTCTTTAGTTATAGACCTCTGGTGCACAGCAGGGCAAATTAGTGCTCGGAACAAAGACTACATTTTTTGCAGCTAGAGTGGCTACAAGTCTAAGTTCTAACCAGTAAGATGTAAGTGAAAGTTATGGGTGGGTCTTCTGGGAAGCCTCTTTAAAAGGGCTGCCTCTGCTAAGAGTGTGTCTCCTTTGTGCTACTTCCATTCCTTTGCCCTGCTGCCAGGAAGGTGAATGTGGAGGCTGGAGCTCCAACAGCCATCTTGGACCATGAGGCAATGTTGAGGCTGGGAGCCACATAGAGAGGTGAGTGGAACAGAAAGAAGGAGGCTGGGTTCCTAGGGACTGGTAGAACAGACCACCTGCTTCTGGACTTCTTTTTTGGAAGAGAATAAATTCTTGTGGGTTTAAACCACTGTCATTTTGAGTTTTCTGTAAATCAGAGATGAGCCTCATACTGAGACAAAAGTTAGCCAGAGAATACTTTGCTTACCTTCATGGAAAACAAAGGTGGGAAAGTTGCTTCCCAGTGCCCACAGGAGAAAGTCCTGCCTTCTAAGGTCTGTGCAAATAGGTCTCTTCCTTCCTTTCTAGCCTCATCTTCAACCAAACAATTCCAACTCACCCTTGGTGACTCAGGTTAAAAGTCAACAGTGTTTCTGAGAAGCCTCTCTGACCCATGCTGGTAGGGGGGTCCTGGCTCTGGGATCCCCAGCATCTTGCCCATACCTCTGTACTGGCAAGTAGAACATTTCTGTGGGACAGTCAAGCTGATGATCCTTGAGCAAGGCTTCTCGGTTGTCTGGGGACAACACCGAGGCCCCAAGAAGGGCCAGCTAGTCAGGCTCATGCTGCGGTGCGTCAGACCCAGTTGCTTCCGGCCCCGGACTTAGCCCCTCTGCTTCCCCATCTCTCATTTTATGACACTGCAGGGAGGCAGCGTCCTTTGGCACTAGTTTGAGGAAGGGGGGAGGGTTGGGAGCAGTCAAGTTGGGCTTGTTGGATACTCAGTAGAATTCTCTTCCTCTTGGAGAATTCAGCACCGGCCACCCCGGGGGTCACCCCCAGTTTCAATTTCCGGGGCCTCCATGGCCTTGCTGGGGGGTGGTAGGTGACCTGATCCCCTGCTGGGTGCTGGCCCAGGGGCAGGGTCTGAGGCAGGGATGGACGGGGACGGGTGTAGAGGTCAAGTGGAAACCAGGGCGGGGCAGGTTTGGGGAGCTGGGCTCAGGTGACCCCCTGGAAGAAGACAAAGGGCTATGGGTCACTCTTTCCCTCGCTCAGGACAGCCTGGTGCTGTTGGGGCAGACGGCAGAGGGCCAGAGTGGGGGCTCTGAAGTCACACTCTTGGCTTCACACCTCCACTCCATCACCACCTGGCCATGTGACAGTGGTGAATCACGTACTCTCCTTGTGCTCTATTTTATCCCATTTGTGCAATTAACGAAGCCACTTTGCCAAACATTATTAAGCACCCAGTACGTGCCAAACATGGTCTGAGACATGGGAGGAGATGTATGGGGTGAAGCAGCAAACACCACGGACAAAGTTTTTTCCCTGCGGAGGGTCCATTGGAGCGAGAGGAAGGGGAGACAGAGAATAAAGCTGCACACAAATACCTAGACGCCATGTCTGGGAAAGAATGCTACAGCAAAGGTAAAGCAGGCGGG
Organism: Phoca vitulina; assembly: GCF_004348235.1. NCBI lineage: Eukaryota > Metazoa > Chordata > Mammalia > Carnivora > Phocidae > Phoca > Phoca vitulina. The sequence continues at coordinate 62,359,632 of NW_022589710.1, read as the reverse complement.
GCACAGCTTTTTGTTGGGCGACATTGGTTGGCCAAGTACTGGTGGCATTTGTTGTATTTGCCTGTCTCCTGCACCCTCTAACCACCGGCAGGCGAGCCACCCAGAGCAGGGGCCAGGTGTGATTCATCTCTGAAGCTGCCTCTAGGATCAGCTAGGACAGATTTCCAAAGCGTGTACCATCGAACCATTATGAGGTAAAGAGTACACAAAGGGTTCTTTTTTTTTTTTTTAAATATTTTATTTATTTATTCATGAGAGTCAGAGAGGCAGAGGCAGAGGCAGAGGGAGAAGCAGGCTCCCGCCTAGCAGGGAGCCCGATGTGGGGCTCGATCCCAGGACCATGGGATCATGACCTGAGCCGAAGGCAGACACTTAACCATCTGAGCCACCCAGGCGCCCTACACAAAGGGTTCTGAGGTCAAATTTTGGAAGGTGCATAGCTAAATAAAATAAAACAAGTTTTGTGGTGTTTTTTTGTTGGTTTATTATTATTATTATTATTTTACTGCGGGACTTCTCAGAGCCTTTATAAGCTAAGGTGCATTGTGCCTCTCCCAGGTGGCCCAGGCAGGGGGTGGCTGCCTGCAGCAGGCAGCAGCTCCCGAATTTACCTGACTAGGGGGCCACGTTGGGTTACCCATTTTAAGAAATGCTGTTTTCAAGGGCATTGTCCTCCTGGGCTCTGGTCCAGGACCAAGTTTAGCAGTGGCATCTGGGAAATTAGTGAGGAGAGGTCTCCTGAAGCGTGGCTGAGACCCCCACCCACGGTCTAGGGGCTCTCCTTCTTTCTTGAGATCCCACTCCAGGAACGGGCTGCTCTCCCTATCAGGGGACATGCTGTCTTTGGACTGTCATGGGGGTTCACACTAGTCTCAGTCCTGCGTCTGGAGCCAGAACAGACATCATCCAGGCTTGTGAGGGCTTCTGGCACTGCTCTAAGCGGAACCGTGGGGGCGCCGGGGGAGGCCTCTATGTGGAGGAGCCGACCTCAGAGCTCTGGGATGCTGTGATGGGGCGTCTGGCTGGGCAGGGGCGGGAACTGGGCCAGGGCTCAGAGCTGCAGGAAAGGAGGGGTTCCCTGCAGCTCCTCTGGGCTGGAAGGAGGCTCCGGAGAGACCCCAGGCCGGGGTTCATTCAGCTTCGGGCAAGTGTCTTGAGCATCACCCAGGGCCCAGCAGAGCCTCTGGCTTCAGCTTTAAGGTTCAGGGGCACAGGCCCATTTTATACGCCCTGGGTTCTGGGGCTTGGCTTGTCCCTGGAACTCTGGGAGCTGAGCAGGGTCTGCTGGGGGAGGCTTTAAGGCTCAGGGAGAGACAGAGCCCCGAGGGCAGCTGGGTGGGCGCCAGGGCTCATACTCAGAGCTGGTTTTCCTCCAAGTGCCAGAAGGCTCTGTTTCTAGCCTCCCTTCAGGTAGGTTGGTCGTTGGTTGGAATGAATGGAACGCGGTGAAAGGAACATGCCAGTTGTAGGCCTGTCCCTTAGAAACATCATGCATGGCCCTCCCACCCTCTTGTCCCCTTCTGCAACCTTGGAAGCCACGTGCGGAGGCCTGTCTTTGAGAACAGCCACCAGGGAGGGTTCCCCACTTACCAACCAGACTGTGGTGCGAGCCAGACATTAGCCTTTAGTCCATCCAGCCACAGAGTCGTGGTGCTTACCTCTTCCCGTGGTATAGCCTGTCCTGTCCTCATTATTCCAGTGAGGCCCCTCTCAGGGGGCTCCAGGGGGTTGAGGAGTCAGCAAGGTGGCTTGGCTGGGGTCTGGGACCGATTCTATTCACTGATCCAAGGAGAGGGGCCCTCGGCCCAGGAGGAGCTGTGTGGCTTTGAGGTTTGACAGCCCCGCGTGCCAACTGTGCACTGCTTTCACATGCTGTGTGTCCTTCACTGAGCACCTTGCCCTCTCTGAGCCTGTCTCCTCCCCGGTAAAACGGGCATGGAGGTGCCAGATCACAGCACAGGTGTAGAAAGAAAAGACCCTACCTAAAGCATCAGGCATTTTGCCTGAAATACAGCAGGTGCTCTGTAGAGATGAGTAATTGTCTTCCCTACCCCCGGGGGCCGCTTTACGGAAGCTTACCATTTGTTCCTTTGTTCCTTCAACAATATTTACGAAGCACCTACTACGTGCCAGATTCCGAGCCCCTAGGAGAGAGGAGTCAGGGCCAGGAATCATGTTTGGGAGAGACTTCCTGGCTCTAAAGCAGCGCCGAGCGAGAGAGAGAGGAACATTCGCAAGTGTTCAGCATGAACCCCGGGGACACCTGGGGACTCTGGTGGCTGATGGAGGGCGGAAGTAGCCCGGGCCCCCACTGCTTCTCAGCAGCATTTTCATCAATTACATATTGAAACCCACACTTAGGAATGAGATCTCGGCGGGAGCACCCCTTGCTTCCAAGACGGAGAGAAAGCATCTTGGCGAAGTGTGCTTTGGGTTCTGCCCAAACCCAGATGGTTGGAAAAAATATCTCTCTGCCCCTACTCCATGTTTTGGACCCCAGACACCAAGAGGAACACATAAGCTCCGGAGACAAACCTTCTCCATTAGGTGGCGGGGACCATGCACAGCTGCCCCCTCCCTGGGGGCTGCAGAAGGAAACTGTCGCCCAAGAGCGCAGTGTGTTCTGGCTTCCGATCCTGACTGTTCCTGCAGATGAAGCTGGGAAAGGCCATCGGAGGGGTTCTAAGAACTTCTCTTAGTGGAGAAGTAGCATAGCGTGATGGGCAGGCCATGAGCCCTCCCAGACCAGGTCTTTGTCATATTCACCATATTTCCAGCCCCCAGTGTTGTGTGGGGTACAGATCGGGAGCTCTAAGAATGTTCAGATTCGTGAAGGAAAGCATGCACTTTTTTCTTCCTCATAACCACCCACAAAGTGAGTATAAATATCCTCATTTTCCAGTTGAACAAACTGAAGCTCAGGGAAGGAAAGTGACTTGCCCAGATTTGCGCAGTAAGATTGTAGACCAGTCCAGGGTCTGTGTTTTTTCCATGATGCCAAGTGTCACAGAGGACTTGGGGAAGCAAGAAGGAGTTCCTGCTTCGGGAGCTGGAGATTCTCGTGCACAGAACATGGGGTTCACTTACTCCCTGTTGCTATTAGAAGAGCAGTTAATATCCATTGACCACCTATTGTGTACCAAGCACTGTGCTCGGTACTTATTTAATCTTGACAGCCTTCTGGGGCTGGTGCTATATTAGTGTCCCTCCCCCCTTTACTAGATAAGGAATCAAGAAGTCCAATGATTGGCCACGTGAATGGCAGGTGAGCTGGGGCAGGACCTGACCCTGCTCAGGGACCCCCTCGCTTCACCCAAGGACCATGCGGGAAGTGCAGCAGGGTGACTGTGGAAGGCCAGGTCAAGTTCACCTGGCCAGGAAGAGGGGTCCTAGAGGTGACAACTTATGTGCAGGGCCGGGAAAACCCAGTGGTGAGGCTGGAGGAGGGAGGAGGCATGCGGTGACCAGGGGCAGGTGTGGACTTGGGGTCCCGTGGAGTCACGGGTTGAGAAGAGAGCCCGAGATGGGAGCCCCAGCCTCACTCTCTGTCGGGACAAGAAGAGGCAGTGGGGACCCACCTTATAGCCGGATTAATTTCCTTTCTGCTTCAGAAAAAACAAAAGAGAAGAAGTGTGCAAGGAGGGGTTGGCCTGTTCATGTGAGACAGTGTAAAAGTTTCCACGTTCAGAGGCAGCTCTAGGTCCTGTCCCCCAGTCCCCAGCCCTCCGCAGCTCCGTGGCCTTGGCCCATGTACCCCTCCTCTGTAAGCCATTGGCCCCTTGACTGCAAAATGGCAGATGGACACGCCGCTCTCCAAGGGTTTTTTGGGTTGGTTCCATGACAGCAAATCAAGAAGAGCCCCCGTTCCCCCAACAGCACGGCGATAACTGAGGGACACGGTAGGTGCTGACATCAGATTGCTTGGGATTTACTGGCTTTCCAACCTCGCGCTCCTGGCAAGCCCTCCCTTGGTCTCCTCGTCTGTGAGATGGCGGCAACAGGAGACCATGCCTCACAAGTAATGGTGAGGGTCAAACGGGGAACTTCTCTAGAGCAGTTGGCACATGCCCGATGCACGAAGCAGTAACGTGTGCTGTGTGTGTTCCTACCATCATCAGCACGGTGGTGTCCCCTTATCCTCGGTTTCACCACAGTCATCCGCGGATGATCCTCCTCCTGACCCGTGGTCAGAGGGTCATAGTGGCCTCGCGCTACGTCACGTGCCGACGTCACTCCCCTCACTTCCTCTCACCACGTGGGCTTGGTATCATGTCACATCATCACAAGAAGAGGGGTGAGGACAGGACAGTAAGACAGTTTAAGAGAGAGAGAGACTCTAGTCACCTAGCATTTATTACAGTAGATTCTTAGAATGGTTTTGTTTTCTTATTAATTACTGTTAATCTCTTACTGTGCCTAATTTATGAATTCGACTTTATCATAGGGATGTATGTTTAAGGAAAAACATAGTCTATATGGGGTTGGCTACCATCTGTAGTCTCCGGCATCCGCTGGGGGTCTTGGAACATACCCCCCGCGAATACGAGGAGATGACTGTGTTCTTGTTATTACTGGAGGCAGTGCTTGTAATGACATATTTCACAGCGTGAAATGCCATCTTCTCGGTCAAAGCAGTTCCAGCACAGGATGTGTCTGCTCTTACAGCTCCGTCCTCCTCTAAGCCCGTGACTTCCAGATGGCGGGGATGGAGGCTGGGCGCCCCAGACCCTGGAGCCTGGCACGGACAGCGTGTTCAACAACCCGGGAAACACATTTATACAACGTGCTCTCCCCAGTGTCGCGGCGTCCAATCCCCCAACCACCTGTCACCTTCCTTGTCCCCAGGGTGGTGGTGGATAAAATGTGTGGTTCGGTTTTTTGGGTTTTTTGTTTGTTTGTTTGTTGGAAAAAGTAATGGAAATGAGTGAAAAAGCATTTGCATTGAAAATGATAGGAAAACATACTATTTTGTTCAGGCCGAAAACTGAATGCAGAAGAGACAGTGAAAAGGTATAACCTGGTGCTGTGGTTCAGCCTATTCCTTATTTGATGACCACGGGGCTTGGAACATTTTGGGGTGCACTGCCTTCTGGGGAAAAATGGGTCTTAGGCGCTGGGCAATTTGTTTCATAAAACGAGCCTTGGGGTAGAGATAAGGCAGTTGGGGTTTGGCGAGGTGAAGGGACGTCCTGCCTCCGGGTCAGTGGTGGGAGCCGCCGGGGCTGTCACCTGGGTCCGCAAGGCGAACTGCTCCCATCAGGGTCCGTTTTGAACGAGGCTGAGTGGGCGGTCAGCGCAGGCAGCCCGGGCTCGCAGGGGCCCCCCAAGCCGGGAAGTCGCCAGAATGTCTCCCATCTTCATCTTCATCTGGCACGTCTCCCTAGGGAAGTAGGTCTCATCCTCCTTACAACCATCTCTGCGGGCCAAATGTTTCCAGAAAGATTCAGATACGTGCCGTGGAACTCTTCTCAGAGGTTTCTGAAGTCACCAGAGATAAGGTGCAAGGAGCAGTGCGGGGGGGGGAGGGGAGGGGGGATGGTTTCCAGCTTCGGGGAGATTGAAAACTGGTGGGGATCTTTCTGGAGGCTGCTGAGGTCACCTGTGAGCCTGGGTGCTCCCAGAGGGTGTCCCTGCTGCTCCCGGGTTGGGCGGTGACCGCGGGGCCCCAGCCCGTGCTGGCCGCAGACGGGAGGGGGACACGGCTCGCGTGGGCCACCCCCTCCCCACAGGCGCCCCTCAGCAGCACTTCGAGAAGCCTGCAGCCCATAAGCAGCCACTTCCTACCCCACTAAGCCTTCTGCCTGTCATCACGGCCCTTCTCGAGACACCTTTGGACATTCGTCTGGGAGGAAGCGCCTCCCTGTCATGGCCCCATTTCCTCGCGCTCAAGTCAGGATCTGATGCTAAATCTCGAGTTGACGTGACACTGTTTATAATACTTCACAGTTACTCCCAGGGTTATCCGGTGATCAGCAAACCCACCTCTCGCCTTCCATTTCGACTCTGAAATATGCCCCGGGAGCAGGGCCACTGGGGCGGCGTGGGGGAGGGATCCTGGTGCAGCCCTGTAGACAGGAGGCCAGCCAGGGTCTGGGGTAACAAGGGGAGTGCAAACCCCGTGCTTAGCTTCCAGCCACCAACCACCGGCCACCACCGCCCACCACCCCCAGGCCAGTGGGAGCCAGGAGGACAGGAGAGCTGGGAGAGAGCTGAGCTGGGTGGTGACCAAGGAGGGAGGCCCCCCGGGAGGGGCGGGCAGCCCAGAGGGAAAGGTGGGCAGCCTTCAGAAGATGAAAGAGCCCAGGGCAGCAGGGGCAGGGGAGCAGAGATAATCCCTTCCCTCTAAGGAGGAAAGGGACTTTAGCATGATTCATTCACTCATCCTTGCACTGTTCATGCATGCATGTGTTCATTCCAACAGCATTTAGTAAGGACCTACTATGCAAGACTTTGCATATCACCAGCCCTTCCGCGAGCACCCTCGTGTTAGTAGAGTTAACAGCACCCATGTATTGATTGCTTCCTCCGTGCCAGACACCAGGCTAACGGCTTTCTACAGGTCTGCTCATTGACTACCCAGATCAAGCATCCGATAGGGAGCATTTTTCTCAGTTTACACATGAGAAGACGGAAGCACAGAGAGGTTAACAACTGGCCCAAGGCCACACAGCGGTGGCAGATCCTGGAATACCCCCCAGGTCTGTTGAAACCCCCATGTCTGTGCTCTCGGCACTGTGCCGTAGACCCAGGCAGAGAGCAGAGGAAGAAGCAGTAGTGGTGGAAAGAGGGGATTGACATGGCTTCCCCCGGACCTCAGAGAAGGAGGTGCCCGGTCCAGTTCCGAGGGCTGAGCACTGCCACGCTTAGGGTCTGCGGCCGTGTCCACGCCCGCTAGAGTGTGACCGCACGCTGCTGAATTGAAACTTCCGGCTGTGGTTTTTGGCACCAGAGATCCAACTTGATTTGCCTTCTTTTTGGTAATTTTGGCGTATCTTGTGAGGTTTTCTAATAGCGAGATTAACAGTCACAGGACATTACCTGTCTTTACGGGCGAATCCCATGACCACTGCCGGAGCCCTTGCCGGGGTCCAGAACCACGCCGAGGGGTCCGTGTGCATTTCTTCACTTAACTGTCTGAGGGTGGTTTACTGTCTCCATTTTATAGGAATCCGAAGGAGCAAGGAGGATTGTCGCCTAATAAATGATACTGTGACTCGAGAATCTGGGGGACACTGAGCCACGCACTTTCTGCCCGCCCTCTCTCATTCTCACCACTCCCCTAAGGTAGGAGGGATCAGAGTGACTTTACAAAGGAGAGGCCAGACAGAGTCAGGGTGTGAACTGGAATTGGGACCCAGAGGGTGAAATTTTCCCTCCTGGACTGTAGTTGCCTTCCTTCTCTTCAGGGCATTTCTTCATTCATACAAGGTTTTGTTTTTTGTTTTTTTTTTTATAAATGTTTGGGTGTTTATATCCTGATCTCTGCTTTCTCCTTTATTGCTTCAACAGTGCCGGGGCCCGTGGTGGGCACTGGGGAAAAGAAAGGAGGAAGACACAGAGCCTGGTCTCAAGAAGTTCCCAGAAATGTGAAGACCGGGCCGCGGCGAGGGGTGTTGCAACTGGGGCAAATCCCTGGGGTCCTCCTCTGCAAAATGAGAATAACAGCGGGAGCTTCCTCTGGCTGTGGGCAGAAGTAGGTGTGCAGGTATGGAAAGCATGAAGCGTGATGCCTGGCAGGTAGGATTTTTTTTTTTCCCTTAAGAAGCACAAAAATGATTGTATATTAAATTGTTTAAATATTAAATATTAATACTTATACATCCCAGGTAGAACTACAACAGATCAGAGTCAGAGGGTCCTTAAAGATCTAAAAGGTCATCTTGTCAACCTCCCTGCTCTTCTGCATGTAATAGATTAAGAAAAAAAAAAAAATTAGCATCTCCAGCCTGATAGAAACGCGTGGGTTGGTTAAATTTTGTGTATCAGCCAGTGGGCTTTCTACCACTTTTTACTGCATTTGTGTTGAATCTGTTTCATGATAGTAATTTTAGTAACTCACACGCATAGTTGGTGGCAGGACTAAACCCCTTTAGAAAGTGATTCAGCCATATGAATTGAGCTTTAATCCTTTTCATGAGAAAATGTTCATTTTAGTGTTGTGTAAAACAGCAAAACACAAGAGGTACGTAAGCTGTGTTCTATCCACAGAGCAGAACATTATATATATGGACATTAACGGAAAAGTGGAATGAATAAAAAGGGTACAAAGTATATGGTTTGATTGCCATTTTATTAGGTTAATTAGTCTTATCTACATTCTAGAGGACACTTGTTAATATCAGAAGTATATCTTACTCAGGAATACCCACAGCAGAGGTGGTTACTTAGCATTGGAAGTAACTCACCAAAATGTCACCTTTTGGAGCCAATCCAAAAGAACTTCCAATAGTCAAAGCTGGGACAATATGAGCAATGAAATTAGGAATATACTATTGGATTAAAGCCCAGAGTATAAAATAAATATCCATGAGTCCGTACTGATATAAATAAATGATTAAATAAATAGGGGGAGAGGAGATAAATCTTCCTTACAGGAGAATTTGCCGATGATAGGAAGGCAATAAATCCAGTCCACACTCAGGGAGGGAGGGATTAAGCTCTTCGCTCCGGGAGATGGGGCTTAACCCCTTCTCCCTTGGGTGTAGGCTGCACTTAATTGCCTTGCTTTCAAAGTATAGAACATGGAAAGGGGAAAGAAAAGCAGCTTTGCAGTGGACAAGCCTGGCAAACAAGACCTTAACCAAGGGATGAAGGTCAATACCATCAGGGATAGGTTGTATGAATAGTGGGAACCACTGACCTGGTGTGATGAGAAGGGTACTCCACCTCTGTGGTGATCTTCCCCAAAATGAATCACCCCACTTCACTATGAGAAAATCATCAGGTGCATTCTACAAAGCACCCGACCAATACTCCTCAAAACTGTCAAGGTCATAAAAAGCAAGGAAGCTCAGACTAGAGGAACCTAAGGAGACATGATGACTAAATGTAATGTGGAGTCCTGGATGGGGTCCTGGAAGAGAAAAAGGACATTTGTGGGAAAACTAGGGATATTTGAATAAAGTCCAGAGTTTAGTTAATAGTAATGTACCAGTATTAATTTCTTCGTTTTGACAAATGAATCTTGGCGTGTGAGTCATCGGGGGAAACGGGATGAGGGGTATATTAGAACTCTCTGTACTATCTTTGTAACTTTCCTGTATGTCTAAAATTATTCCAAAAATAAAAAGCTGATTTTAAAAGTTCCCTCTACTCTGGGAGTTTCTGGAAGTGCTCCAGATACCTTTATCTTTAACTAAAACAGAGACTTTGTTAATCAGTGTAACATACGGTAGAAATGATTTTCCAGGGGTTGAATGAATGATACTCAAAGGTACAGCTTGTCTGAGGCGTTACACGGCACCCCTTCTTCCCCTTGCCTCAATAATCTCTAAGAACCTAGACATTCATGTCCTTCAGCCTTTGTCATGCTGTCCCAGATGTGGGATTACAAATCAGCCCTCGGTTTGGGCACTCGAAGGAGGACTGGTTATCTGGCTCTGCTGAGAAGTTTTGCTGAATCCTTCAACTAGAAGATGGGCGGGTCTGCTCCCTAAAAGAAGAGAAGGCTGGACTCTAAGGAGCCACTGGACTGTTCTGGTTTAGCAACTGTCCCTGCCTACTAGTATATATTTACACATGGGCAAAATTTGAACCGCAATTTGCATTTACTTTCACACACAACCAGTTAGCAAGGTTATAGGAGGAGGTCCCTGATGTCCCAAGGAAACCCAGAATCACCCTTCGGACACATCAGAGTTTTATCGAAGTCCCGTGTATGAGTGGAGAATCTTCCATTTGTAAATGGTCAACACCCGACTCCAACTGTCTTGACTCACAAAAGGAGACGCATTGGCTTGTGTTTCTGGGAAGTCCACGTGGGAGGTCTCTTCTGGTATGGAAGGATCCAGAGGTGTGAATGATATCCCTGGGACTAGCCTACCCCCCACCTCCCTGCGCCACCTCTGTTTTCATTCTTCGACAGTCTCTCTTCATGTGGCAGAAAGATGGTACATGGTGGCTCCGGGCCTGTATCGTCCTGGTTATTTCAAAGCTAGACAAAATGATAGTCTTGCCTTGAAGTTCCACCAAAGTCCCAGGAAAGCCTGATTGGCCCAGTCCTGAGCCCTTCACAGTCTGTCACTTTGGTTGGTCACATTTGCTTTCCTGGGCCAGCACCATGGAGCCACAGTGACAGAGTGGGGCGGAGATGATCCTGCCGGCAGATGAGCCCCAACCACTGTTGTATCTCAGGCCACGACCTCCGCTAGAAGCCGAGGCCAGCCTGAGAAAAAGATGAACATGGAAAGAGCATATTATCAAAATTATAGTGGACAGAGCCCCTGTTGAGGGTCAAAGGTTTTGATCCCAGCTGTCCCCTAAATTGCTAAGTGACCTTTTGGCCTTCCAGAGAGGCATTTGGTAAAATGAGGGCATTAAATCAGGTGATCTCTAAAGCCCCCTTTGGCTAAAAAGCCAGTCTGGTGAGTTTGAGGTCTTAAGAAGAAGTGGAGAAAAACTGAAGATGTTAGAAGATGAGGAAGAAGGAGGAGGAGGAGGAGGGGGAGAGATCGGGGGAGGAGGAGAAGGAGAAGAAGAAGAAGATGATGGAGAAGAAGATGAAGAGGAAGCAGAAGCAGAAGACGGGGAAGGAGGAGGAGGAGGAGGAAGGAGAAGAGGGAGAAAAATATTCATCAGCAAACCCAAACTCGATCTAAACCCTGCAGGCATTCCCCTGATCTACCAGGCCTGGATATTTCACGACTTCCAATTCCCCTTTGAAAAGGAGACTGAAAATGAGAAACAGAGACACAAGGGCTAGGAAATTCCAGGCTCCACCAAAAACGTGTTACACGGTTCGTTGTTAGGAAAAAGAATTTAAACACCGAGGCTTCTGTTTCAATCTCCTGCTGGTCTGATGGCAAGCGGCTGTCTCCCCAGTTTAGGTGTTTATCCCCTGCCTGAGGCGTGAGCCCCAACTCGTGCGGCACCTGTGCCCTGCCCTCCGTGCTCTCACAGGGGCTGCCACCCCTGCCTCCACCCCATCCCCCATCCCTGCCCCCACCCCTGCCCCCATCCCAGCTCGCTCAGTGGGGCTGGGAACCCTCCCAGGGCTGCGGGAGGACCCTCCCTTTCTGTGGGTGACTCCATGAAGACAATGAAACAGCCTCTGTCCTAGTGACACACAGTTCATGTCCCCTTGCAATTCGAAGTCGAAGTCACCAGCTTTCCTCTTGGCCTCTTCAGGAATTCAATCATGCCATCCACGTGTGTTAAGCGCCGACTGTATGTAAGCGTCGACTGTATGCAAGGCAGAAGGGGACTTGGGAGACATGCGGGTGCAAAAGGTGCCCCCCCGCCTTCTAGGAGCCCAGGTCCTGATGAGCCTCCAGAGCCACGATGACCCCCAAGGCAGGCCGAGGTGACGCTATGGCGAGGCTGATCCACGACCTCCCTGGGTTGGCGAGCTGGGCTCAGATCCAACTCTGCCACCTACTCCCGTGTGACCTTGGTTATGTCTTTGGTTTCCAGGAGCCTCAGCTTCCCCATCCATATAATGGGGAAAATAAAATCCCCCTCACAGGGCTGTCATGATGATTACGTTAAGTATGGAAATGCTCAAGCATAGAAGCCAGCGGCCGGCCGTTTTAGCACAGAGCAGGCCCCCCCCAAGTGTCACTTCCACTCCCCTCACCCCACCCCCTTTCTGGGTCTCCAAACCCCCAAAGCTTCAGGTAATCCATCCCCTGGTACTTATGCTCCAAGAGGGAAATGACAGGACTCTCAGGTCCTAGATATTCCATTTTACAGAAACAGAATGCCCAAGTGGGGTGCGGGGACCCAGAAATTCCTGGGAGTGGGGATTCTGGTGCTGAGAAGACCGGTGCCCCCCATGTCATGGGGAAAATAGTCAGCGGGAGAAGTGAGAACCCCCCCAACACACACGGTCGAAGGGACATGATTATAGCACTTTCCTGATGGGGCTGCTGGTAAGGGAAGTGAGATGACCCTCAGAAAGTGGGTCATCCTGCCTCCTGAGCCCCGCACAGACCTTGGTTAGGATGAAACCTCCAGTCTGCAGTCCTGTGTGCTTCAGGGAAAGGGGATGCGAGCTCCCCTGGGACCCCGCAAGCCTCCCCCACCACCTTCACTTCTGCTGCTCAAGCTTCCTTGCAGCCTGGTCATTGGGGGGGATTGAAAATGTCCTCACCGCCCCTTCCTGCAGGCAGGGACCAGCACCAGGGCCCGTCCCCAAGGTCATGTTTGCATGAGATAACCCCTCCCCGGAGGTCCAGACTCTGCTCTTCACTGACAAGGAGCCCTGATTGTTCTAGACTGATGTGCCAACAAGCAAAGCTGGGAGCATGTCTTTCTTCTTCTTTTTTAATTTGAGAGGTCGTTTGTTTTGGTTTTTTTTTTTTCCCCAGAAATTAATGATGTGGCACAGAACAAAGTGTCTTGGAACCAGAGTGGAGGCTGAGGGAGTGACATGTCACCCGCACCCAGGCCTCCATCAGGGTCAGAGCCAGCCAACCAGGGGATGCTGGTCCGGCCACCACGTGGGCAGGGGCGCCCGCTGCTAGGTCACACCAGAAGTGTGAACCGGGAGGGGCGGCCGGCCTTACAGAGATGCTGTGTGTAATAATGACCATGGCCCCACCCACGAGGTCATGGGAGCTTGTAACACTGCATAACACTCCCTGATGGGTCCAAAGTACAGTCACGCTAGGGCCACCGTGGAAGCTCGAGACAGTCCAGAGCTGCCTTAGGAAGCTGCCAGGAGGGTTAGTTGCTGGTCCTGGCAGGGGTGCTCACACCTGCCTCCACCCTTCCCCGTCCTTGCTTGCAGAGAGGAAGAGGAAGAGGAGCATGCTGGCCCTTCTCTCCCTTCCTAGGGCCCGGGAGCCCCTGCCCCGAGGTTATCAGGCAGTACAAGAGCAGGGACAGGTCGGGGCGCTCTGGACGCTAGAGCTCATTCCCTGCACGCCAGGCAAGGCGCTGAGGGGATAGTAAGGACCCGCAGAGAATCCCGTGTGCTATGTGGGTGCTTTTTGTGGGTGACCTCATTCACTTCTCCCACAGACCGTCAAGGGAGGGGGCATTTTCATCCTGATCTCCTGGAGGAGGAGACAGAGGCTCTAAGATGTGAAATGAATTCTCCAAGGCCCCTTCACTGGGGAGGAGCTGAAACCTGGATCCCACAAGTCTCAGGGCTCCCGCTGCTCGGCAAGACGGACCATGTGGTTCAAAGGAGGGGGGCTTGTGGTGGCCACAAGTTGACAGGGAGGAACTGGAATCTGGAGCAGCGCCAGATGGGTGGCCAAAGGAGGGTGGGGGTCACCCGGGGTAGGGCAGGGCGGCCCGACTGGGGGGACGCCGATGACATGGTGGTGGGGTGGTCAGAGGAGAGGGGCCATTCTGGGCGGAGGAGGACATGGATGGGCATGGAAGACAAACATCAGAACCATGCTATCTATTGAGTTACACAGTGATTCTCAAAGTGTGGTCCACACGCCCTTGGGGCATGCCCAAGACCCCCATCATGAGTCTGCTGGGTCAAAAGTATTTCTGCAATAAAACCAAGATGGTATTTGCCTTTGCACAGTGTAGACATTAGCACTGAGGATGCACAGCCATGCTGGGTAAACTGTGGGCACGTTAGTGCGGATCGGGGCAGAGATACCAACTGTTCTCACAGTTAACTGTATTCTTTATAGACACACACACTTGGCAAAAAAACCCTGAGTTTCCCTTAAGAATATCCTTGATGAAATGGTAAAAATGATTAATGTTATTAAATTTCAATCCTTGAATGTTTACCTTCTAAACATTCCAAGTGGCTAACTAGGAAGCGTGCACAGAGAACTTCTTTTTTTTAGAAAGAGAGTGAGCACAATAGAGTATGAGGTGGGGGGCAGAGGGAGAGAGAGAGTCCTTAGCAGGCTCCACACTGACATGAGGCTTGATCCCACGCCCCTAAGATCATGACCTGAGCTGAAATCAAGAGTCAGATGCTTAACCAACTGTGCCACCCGGGCGCCCCCAGAGAACTTCGGAGACACAGAAGCGTATTGGAGCGTAACTCCTTTTTCCAGAGAACCTCATTTTTGACTTGAGAGAACCACTGATAAGTAGACTATGGTTATTCAGACTTGGGCAGTGGGCAAGCATTTTCTGGAAAATAAATGTGAGCCGTCATTTCAAGAAAAACAACTGGCCATATTTGTTACCAATAATAAATTTTAAATTTTCCAAGGAAAATTTGTATCCATAATCATATACTTCCCAATACTTAAAGACTTTTTTTTTTAAAGATTTTATTTATTTATTTATTTGAGAGAGAGAATGAGATAGAGAGAGAGAGAGCATGAGAGGGGGGAGGGTCAGAGGGAGAAGCAGACTCCCTGCTGAGCAGGGAGCCCGATGCAGGACTCGATCCCGGGACTCCAGGATCATGACCTGAGCCGAAGGCAGTCGCTTAACCAACTGAGCCACCCAGGCGCCCCCAATACTTAAAGACTTTTAAAATAAGATGGTAGGTGATAGTAATGAATGTGACTGTTTGATATTATATAATGATATATGGTCATTATAATCAACATTTGGGAGGCCTGCATAATTCAATGGAACAATATTTTCCAAGTGACCAATGCATGATTTGCAAAGGCCTGCATGTGTAAAAGGTCCATTCAAAATGCAGGACACACCAATGATATTTAATATAACAAAGTAGAAAAATTTCATTGATACAGTTTCCCAGGCCATAGTGAAACTTAAAGTAAAACAACTAAAACATCGAGTTTCAGTGTAATACCAAAACCGGATATCCCTAACTATCTGAAAAGACAGGTGAATCACTCCTCCCTTTTCCAATCACTTATCTGGAAGCTGGATAATCTTCACATGCCTCAATCAAAGCAACATACCCCAACAAACTGCAGAAGCAGCTTTGAGAATTCTCTTTTATTAAACCAGACATTAACGAGATTTGCAAACGAATGAAACAAGGCCACTCTTCTCACAGATTTGTGGTTTTAGAAAATATAGGGGTTTTTTTACATTAAAATGATATGTTAACTAGTAATGGGTTTATGCTTATTTTTAAACAATGTAACGAATATATTTTAATTGTCCTGGTTTTAATTTTTAATATGGCAACTACTTATGATTATGTTCTACATAAACAAGAACTCACTGGCGTCTTCAATTATTTATTTATTTGTTTGCTTATTTATTTATTTATTTATTTAGTAAATAATCTCTGTGCCCGACGTGGGGGCTTGAACTCATGAGCCTGAGATCAAGAGTCACGTGCTGTACTGGCTGAGCTAGCCAGGTACCCTAGGAGTCCTCAATGTTTAAGTGTGTAGAGGGCTTCTGCGACCCGAACGTTTGAAAATCATTGAACTGCAGCATTCCCTGACTGGGCGGCTCTCAGACACCGTCCAAGCACCTCCTTGCCCCTCTGCCTATGGTCCAGAGGAAAAGGCCAAGCCAGGCAGAGGAGGTCTCCTCTCAGCCTGACTCCTTGGGTCTTGTGAGTGTTGGGTCCCAGAGGTGGGCACGACCTCCCAGCTCCAGGCAGACAGCCCGTGACTCAACCCTGCAACCAACTGCCAGAGAAACTTTGAGCACATCCATGCTCTAAGCCTCAGTTTCCCCATTTCTGAAGGAGGAGATTGGCCCGGCAGTCAGTCCTCGGGGCCTGTAGTTGGCTGAATAATGGTCCCCGAAGATATCTGGGTCCTAATTCCTACAACCTGTGAATTTTATCTAAAAGGGACTTTTCAGATGTGATTCAGTTAAGGCTCTTGAGGTGGAGAGATGACTCTGGATGATCCAGGTAGGCCCTATGGCTGCAGGAGAGAAGGCCATGTGATTCATGATGGGACCAGGTTTGGAGCCATGAGCTTTGACAATGGAGAAAGCCTTGCAGGGGCCACTAGGAGCAGAAAATATATATGTGACGCACCTAGAACAGCACCTGGCACATAATGAATCTGAAAAAGTGTTTCCTATTTGGGTGTAAAGATCACCACAGTGTGTTTATGTGCTGGGCTCCTCCTAGCACACCGGCAGCTTCTCAGTGGTGTGGGCCCTGTGCCCATCCCCTGCATTTCCCCAGGGCCAAAGTTGGTGCCAGGCACCTAGGAGGTGCTGAGTGATTGCACAAGTGAATGATTCTCCACGATGCTGGGACCTCAGGGGAAAGCTTCGGGCTCGGATATACACCTCCGCGTTCATCCCAGTGCCACCATTGGCCCTGGGTCTCAGTCTTCTCACCTGTTAAATGGGGGTAGAGTGGTTCCTAACGATGGCATGGGGCTGATGCTCAAAGTCTATCAGTGCCCTTTCTCCTCTTAGGGGAAACATGGGAAAGTGGATTGGGTGGATTTGGAGAGAAGGCACGGTAAAGCCTAGTTGTATCGTGTGGCTCAGGGTACAATCCAGTCCCAACTCCATTTCTCTGCCGAAGTCACCATTCCAGCCTTCCTGAGAAGAGATCTTCCGGTGTTTGTCTGCTTACACACCTTCCGTGATGGGGACCTCACTCCTCATGGTGGTTGAAGCTGATGGTTACTGTGTACCAGTTGCTTTCAAAAGCATTAGCTGCACATCTGGGTAAGCATGCATTTTTTTTTTTTTTCATTTTACCAACAAAAGTGAGGTTCCTGTGATAAAGCAACTTGCCTATGGGCACTCTGTTCATGAAAGGTGGCATCCGCCCGACTCCCAGAGTCTGGCTCTGGGTTGTCTCACACACGAACCTTAGACACGGCCTGTCCCACCTCTAAGGAGACTCAGGCAGGGAGGATTGATTTCATGGGTTAACTGTATGGATGGCTTCCCAGTGACTACTCTATGCTGGGCTCTGGGCTGGATTCTGAAAATGGGTAAGTCCCAGTGTGGTTCCTGCCCGCACAGAACTTATTTATCAGTGACTCCACCAAAAATAGGATGTAGGCCGTCGTTGTGGGCTGAATTGTGTTCCCCCAAATTTACATGTTGAAATCCTAGCCCCCAGGACCTCAGAATGGGACCTGAGGTGGAGATACCTTTTCAGGAGTAACCAAGCTAAACTCAGGTCATGAGGACGGGCTAGGTTGAAGACGCACACAGAGGGAATGTCACACGGAGAAGAAGATGGTGCTTCTCCAGGCCAGATCACCAGCAACCCACCACAAGCTGGAGGAGGGGCCCGGACAGATTTTCCCTCCCGGCCTCAGAAGGAACCAGCCCCTGCGACACCTGATCTCAGACTTCCGGCCCCCAGAGCGGCGCCCCACCCCTCTGCTGTGTAAACCACTCAGTTTGTGGGACTGTGTTGACCACGGCAGCCCCGGCAAACCAATGCGGCCACATGTATGTGTGAATTTCCTCCAGGTACATTCACCAAGGGGAAAAGAAAGAGTTGAAGCTGATTTTTAATGATCTAGTTTAACCTGTCCTATCCAAAATATTATTGCTCCAGCTATTATCCATGTAAAAAAGCTATTAAGGAGGCATTTCACATTTTTCTGTTCCTAGGAGTCGTCTAAGTTCCGCCCAAGATCCTCACAGTACGTCTCAGGGGTCCCAGTCACACTTCAGATGTGGGCCCCGTGGGCACAGATGGCCAGCGGCTGGTGCCCTGGCCGGGTGGCTCCCATGGATTCAAATACCTCTGTGTATCGATTCTGCCCCGTAGCCCAGATCCACATCTGGGGTCTGGGGGGATTGTCCCCTCTGTCCCCCCATCCAGATCTGCAGGCACAGAAGCCCACAGTCAGCTGACCCTATGCTCCTCTCCGGGCTGAAAGCCCTTAGCATCTCTCACTGGTGCTCGGGTAGATCTCCACCCTGGCCTTGCTCATCCCCGGCAGGGTTCTGTCTGTCAGTAGCCCCCGGGATGGGGGATTTATATGTGTACACAGATATTTTTTTACCTTGTGTCTAACTACACCCATATGCTTTCTTTTCATGGTGAAGATGCTACTGCTATTAATTTGACCAGAGGCAAACCCTTTCACTTCTTGTCATCTTCCCCCGAAGGAGTTGGTAGTGATAGATTAGCCTGAGAACCGGCCAGGAAACAGGTTTTTTTTTCCTCTCTGGAAGTACGGGAGGTGGGGTAGGGAGGGTGGAGAGGGGTGGGTGGGGAAATTATCTTGCCTTTGTACTACGATGACCCACTGTCCCGGCTTGCTGGAAGGGTCTAGCTGAGCTCCGGAAGTCCCACATGCTGTCCCGGGCAGGCTAGGGTAGAGGATCACTCCACCTGGTCCGGCTCCAGGAGCTGTCTGCTCCAGATAGAGGTGCGGCGCCCTCCATCCTGGCTCTCACTGAGAGAGGAGGGGTGGCAGGAGTCTGGACTGGAGAGGACAAAGCAAGAGCCCTTGCGTTTGGCCAATCCAGGGACCTGAGGCTTTCCGAGGGAGCAGCCCTTGCTGGGGGCCGTGAGGGCCACAACTAGAGTCCTTCGAACGCACTGCCCTCCTTCCTTCCCAGAAACTACAGCCATCTGCTAAAAAGGGGAAGGGGTGGTCATGAAGGGACAGACCAACGAACCCAGCGTCCTTAGGGTGGAGAGAAAGCCGGTGATGGTATGAGCAAAGGGTCTAGGGCTAGGGAAGGGGGACACAGACTTGGCCCCCCAATCCTGGGGCTCCAGAGCCAAAGGAGCCCTGCGCAGAGGGAGGCATCAGTGAGTGTGTTGAGGGAGCCCAGCTGGAATGTGGAGGGTCACTCAGGAGGGCTCACCAAATCTGTACCGAGGAAGGTGGGGCTCCCTGGGGTCTGTCCTCCACCCCATGCTCACACTGCGTTGGCTGGGACCTTTGTGTTCTGCCCTGGGGCTGCAGCAGGGTCCTGACATGGCTGGAGGAGGCTCGGGCTCTAAGCAGGAGCCCAGGCTGTGCTGTCCACCCCCCCCCACCCCCAGCTGCGGGCAGGAGTGCACCCGTGGCCCCCTGGGCCTGTGCTGAAGGTCCTGTCTTCTCCCCACACCTGATCCTAAAGGCGGGGAGGCAACCGAGGGTCCTACCTTCCACTCTGCTCCCCCGTGTCTCCCCGGAGGTCTTTATGTGCTGGGAGTGGCCTTACCTTGCAGACCACATACTGTACCTGCGTGATATCCACTGCTTCGTTGTTAAATAACATCAAACAAGAAAACCCAAACTCAAATTTGGCTTGATTCCCTATCCCTTTTCTCCCTCCCCGACTTCTAGAAATGGCACCAAGGGTATTCTGTGGCAACTGTCTGTCCCATATCTGTTTCTCCACTGGACTAGGAATTTCCTGGGGGTCAGACTACCTGCTCTTTCGGTCCCCCCATCATGGCACCAAGACCCGGTATTCAGCAGTGTCTTAACGTCACACAAATGATTTATCTGAACAATGCCATGCAGCCCAAATCAGGCCAAGGCATATTTTGTGTCAAAGAAGCCATGTGGGTTTGCTGGAAGGGAGGATTGAGAGAAGTGGGTCTACCCCGCCATCACGATACTGCAGTTCTGGGATATGGGGCATGGTACCTGGGCTCTCCAGGTGGGTGCAGACTAGATCAGCTCTCCACGTCCCCGAGACCTGACACCCTGTGCATTTCCTGGACTTGCGTGCCACTGTGCAGGAACCCCCAGCCAATCAGCCTTAGGAGACAGTACGGGGCCTCCCTGGAAGCCAGCTCAAGGGTCACTGTGCCCCCTGTCTCTTCCCTTCCATGAGCCCTATCGGCTTCTTCTGTTGGAAGGGGAAGCCTTGGGCTGAAGTCCTAAGATCACTTTTCCTCAGATAAGGACCATCCCCTCCTGTCCTGTGTGTGTAATCATTACAGGAGATGGGCACAGCTAAAAAGAAATGCCTTTTAACCAAAGCCAGATTGGGGCGGCTGAACGGAGTTAAGAAGGGTGTCTTATTTTCCAGCTTGGACTGCTTACCGGTATTCTGTGAGTGTGAAGGCGGAAAGAATTCTCATAAATCTGCATATAATCAGGGGCGTTACAGACCAGAAGATAAAATTAATCCAGAAAGTTTAGCCTGGGGTCTTCGGGTGGAGTCACACCGGGGTCTCCCTGGGCACCCCTCTGGCCCTGGCCCGGGGCTCTGTGATGTGAGCTACCTGTAGACCAGAGAGTTCAGAGGGAACCAAAATTTACAAAGCCTTGGAGAGAGACCAGTAACTCCCAGAAAGCTCTTGTGTTCTTGGAAAAAGAAAAAAGGAAAAAAAAAAGAAAGAAACCGGGCCACTCCCAGGGTTGCTGCCCATAGAAAGTGGGTTGCGGTGGGCTCTCTGACGTCTCTGTAACTCTTCAGAGCAGGAGTTGGCAACTGGCCGGCCCCCTGTAGGTCCCGACACCCCACGGTTGGGTTTTCTATGGCCTGCCCAGTATTTTGAAGATGAAAAATTCTACCAAAAAAAAAAAAAAAAGGATTTTCGGCTTTCCTTGAGCAATGGGCAGATCCGGCATACTGAGCCCTGTTCCCACATGGCCATGACCCCCAGGAGCTGCCACCTCGGGATGGGAAGCGCCCCAGGTCGCCCCCCGTGGCTCCCTGCTCAGCCCTGCAGCATGCTGAGCTCTCTTGGCATTGCAATCTTTGCCATTTGCCAGCCCGGAGCTGCCTCGCCCGAAGCGGCTGTGTCAAGATTTGAACCCACGTCCTTGACCTAAGATCCTTTGCTTCCCCACCCACTTCCCTACAGCAGGAGCACTGGGCAGGGTTTGGAGGTCATAATCCTGGTTTCCTAGGCTACTACTTTAAGCCTTGATATCCCCGAAAATGAAACGGGGAGGCGTGGTTGCAGGAGCGATCCGGAGACCCCCTCCCTGTGCATTTCCTCATTGATAACGTGCCTGGGGCTGGTGCGTGGAGGGCAGCCGAGCCTCAGCAACCAGATGCGTGAGCTTCAATCTGGAGACGGTGCTTTGAACCGCTGTCTGCCAGGGTTTCAGCTAATCCTAAAACCCACGCGTGAGTAAGGTTGCTCTATCATTTTGGGGATTAGAAATCTAGAACGTCAGATGGCTGCTCCAAGCCAGAGAAGGAGGCAAGATCCTCTCCTGACAAGCCTGAATGAGGAGCCTCCATTTCCTTTTCTGTAAAATGGGGGTATAAGAGTCCTCTCCTCCCAGGTTGGTTATGTGGATTAAAGAGTCGCACCGGAACTCTGTCAGGAGAACAACCCACGTCAGGCAGCTCAACAGAGGGAATTTAATATAGCCAATGGGTTACAAAGGTGTTGGAAGAGGTAAAAAGCCAACCAGGGGACCACCCAGAGTTTAGCAGTGGCAGGAAGCTGCCCCCACTCTTAGGGAAGATGGGGCAAGGGATGTCACCAGAGCCCAAGAGCCCGTGCTGCCCAGTGGGGCTGGGGTCACAGAGGTGACACGGCCTCTGCCGGAAATGCTGCCCGAAAAGAGGGGTGGGTGGGAGATACCCAGGCTCCTCCTTTCTTCCCACCTTCTAACCACCTACTGGTGCCTTCCACCTTGCTAGAAGCCAATTGGCAAGGGAATCTTGGGACATAATGTTTCCAGGGCCAGTGGCCTGAGACACAGAGCACAGAGGGGAGGGCAGAGAATGGATCCACGAGCAAGCAGCCCCCAGCCCAGCACAGGGCAGAAATGCACCTGTTCGGTGCCCAGCACCCTTTAGAGAGCATAGACATTGGTGTAACAATAGACCTTGATGGTAACAAAAATGAATGCACAGCGAAAGGATAGAAGGTGCGGTAGAGAGTCTTCCAAGCTGGCCTCCACTGATTCCTTCCCTTTTGTAAGGCGCAGCTTCTGCCTGGGTCCCCTGGAATGTTTGCTCTGGGGATGCTTCTTTCTGGCATCCAGTCATCATGCTATTAAAGCCCACACGGCGTGGCCACATGTTAGAGCTCAGGCTCCAGCCCCAGCATCACCTGCCAGCCAGGTGAGTGACTCACCAGGAATGTCCAGCTCAGTCAGGCCGACATCTGACTGCACGAGAGACCCCGGAACGAGGACCGCGTGGCAGCGCCCCGTCAACGCACAGAAGTCAGAGGGAAGACAGTCCATGGCTCTTTCAAGCCATTAAGTTTGGGGATGGCTTGTTACATGACAATCACTGGAACACACGAGAATGTGCTTTATCAGCTGCAAAGGGTTCATTAGCATTGGGTATAACTGTCATCGTTCATCCATTCATTCATTCAGTAAATGTTCACGGAGCACCAAGGGTACGCCGTGCCGATCGGGAACTTCATCCGCATGGAGTCTCCCGAGCTTAACAAACATTGGCCAGCACTGTCAGGGGCAGGGGAGACAGGGTAGAGGAGGACGCGGCCATGCCCTCCAGGAGCTCCTTGCCGGGGGAGACGGAGATGGGAACTGGTCATTACATAAAAGGAGCACAAGTTTAAGCTGATGGGCTTGCTGAACTTCGTAGGTTCTGACATGCTGTGTGACCCTGGGACACTTGCTTCTATCTCTGGGCTTCCGTGTCCTTCTCTACAAGGCAGGAAGATTCATCTCTTTTCTGTCTACACCACAAGGCCATTTTGAGAATTAAAGAGAAAGCCAAAGGGACGCTTCCTTGTAAATGACAAAGAATAATGCAAATATTAGAGATTATGAGGCTCAGAAGTTGTCAGAGTGAACCTTGATTTCCTTGTTTTATTTATTAAATCATTAGGGACTGGGGTGCGGCACACCCCCAGGAGGCTCCATTTACCGTGTGCTCTGCGACAACAGCGCCCCCTGGAGTTGTTCATCATGATGGCCTGGGCTCATCTCGGAGCCTGGCTCCTCACGGTGCACACTGAATTGTCTCCAGCGGCTAGCACTGCTCTGCTTCCTTTACTGTGACTTCCCAAGGCTCTCGGGACCTTGACCTTGGAGAGCCTGTGGATGCCCTTGGGGGACCAATGCTCAGGCCTGGCCTCTTGATTTATGCAGGACATGCCTAGGCTTGACCTGGAGCAGTACTTGAAGGAGGAAGGGGGAGGAGACACCGAGGGTCAGGTGGGATTCCCTTGCAGGAGAGATAGTGGGGGAAATGCGGGAGGTTTGTTTCAAAAGGCTCATTTACATTTTATTTGCCTGTATCCCCGCCCCCCCCCTTCCCTCCACTTCTTCAAGCAAGTAGCAGTTTCTATGGCTAGGCAGAAACCCTGCCTGGCCTGCAAGATCTCCTGGTTCTTGTTTTCCAAAAAGCAATCCCCAGAGACAGTGCAAGAGGGAAGCAAGAGGGAGAGGAGGCTTCCCCAAGCTGGAAGGAGCCTCCCTGGGCTGTGGGTCCTAGAGGATCAGAGGCAGACCCTTCTGTCTGGCGACGCCCAGGAAGGCCTTCCGACCCTAGAGAGGGAAGGCTGCCTGGGCCATCTGGGCATCTGGGAACCAGGTCTGGGTATGGGCATCATGTGTAGCTGGGAAGGAGACGCAAGGCGCCAGACACAAAGGGGCCATGGGAGCGGGACAACGGGCCTCTCTCTGTCACTTGCAGGAACGCACTGCTCCCCTTCCCCTAGGACTTGACAGCCTTGAACACGCAGACTCCTTATAGTCTCCCAGAATGTGGCAGGAATGAATGAGGTGAATAAACAAGGAATGGGCAAGATCTCTGTTCAAAAAAAAGAAAAGAAAACTTTCAGGTCCTACCGGGGGACCCCAAAGAAGACATTATCATTTTATCACACACAAAGGCATCCTATGCCTTGGATAAGAAGACCTGGCATCCTAAAGTTGGGCTTTGTTTTTTCCAAGTTAATCTATGAATTTGAGGCATTCCCAATAAAAAACACCAAAGATCCCCCCCTGCCCCCTGCAACTAGATAAGCCAGATCAAAGGTTCACATGGAAAAATAAAGAAGCAACAAGATCCAAGAAAATTCTGAAGAAGAGTAATGAAAGGCAGGGACTTGTCTCTATCTGAAATTGAAACATACGATACACATAAACCATACGTACCTAAAAAATACCTAAAAATAAAACATATGACATGACATATAGAAATGGGCCAAGTTCAACAGCAATCATGCATCTGCCCAAGAGTGGGTAGCACATTCTACTCAAACCTCAGGCTTATTTCTCTTTGTCTAAAGTCACATATGCTCCAGCGCGAGACAAAGAAGTTGACCAGAAAGCTAGCTAACGTCCCACTAATCCTGCCTCGTTCACGGGACCGTCCCCCACAAATACGATCTGTCCAAAGAGGAATTCAGCGAATCAACTGTCTCCGTATCATTGTTCAAGAATGTCAGAGCCGGCTTGCGTGGGGAATGCAGGACAGGAGACATGTAAGCAAAGCTGACATGGTGTCCTGCAGTAGACTCCTTATTTTTTTCTAACCCAGTGACCGTCTAAACTTTCTGGATAAGGGATGCTCGTCTTTGCTCCACATACGCACACAGGGAAGGAGGCTGAGGGTGAAGCTGCTGTCTGGGGACCCCAAGGCCCGCCCCCTGGCAAGTCCACTCAGCTCGGAGGAGCTCCAGGCTGAAGCAGGACCGCGAACCCCAGGGACCCCGAGAGGGTCCAGTGCAGCTGGGGCTTCATGGAGCTGGGTTGAGGCCGCCTGGCAGAATCCCAAATGTGGTCTTCGTTGTGCCTGAATCCCTGGGGAAAATGGAGGCCAAGCTCAGCCAAAGCATCTCTCCTCAGGGAGCCTGAGAAACTTTGCCCTCTTTTCTTGATGAGGTCCCAGGACCTTAGTTTAATACTAAATAAACCACATTATGAAACTCTGGAGGAGATGGAGTTTGGCAGCCGTCACCGTGCCCTGCCTCCTGGGATCCCAGCCACCCCCCACCCACGACCCCGGGCAGTGCACCGAGGTCAGACTTTTCCCCTAGACTTGATTTGGCCTTTTGTGGGCGGGGTGCCAGGGACCGAGCCTTATCTTCATCAGGAGGGTTCTGAAAGTAAGGGAAGCAGCCTGGCAGAGTGGACAGAACCCTGGCCTGGCTGGGAAGCTGGAAACCACTGAGTTTTGCAGGCCCGTGGGCCCATCACCTCCTCCGTTTGGCCACCTGTGAAATACAGGGTTGAAGTACCACATTGTTGTTGGGATAATCTGTTCAAAAATTCAACTACCCTTTTCCCTGTTCCCTCTGCCTGCCCGCTACCCCCTCCCAGCATCCATGCCCCAGAGAAGGAAGGTGGGAAGACACTAGAGCAGAGAAGGAAGTCTGCTGGGCTTTTGAATTTCAAAAAAAAAGCTGGGTGCTTTCCTCTAAATGGACAAGAGAGGTGTGTCTGGCTACATCTTGCCTCTCTCAGCTCCTGGGATTGAATGCTACAAAACGCCAGTGGAGATCCCGGTTGACACAGCTCCTGGCTGTGACCTTGGGCATCTACCTACGGTCTTTATGCCTCAGTGTCCTGAATTCTAGAATGAGGCGTGTGTGCCGGGAGGACACCCGATGGCTGCTTGCTATCCCCACCCTCATTAGCAGCACCGTAACACGAATCAATGGTTTTTAAACTTTCTTTTTCATGATACAACTTTTTCTTCAAACAAAATTGAATTATATAGGGGAATAAAGCAGAGCTACCTGGGTAGAAGTGAAGGGCAGAGGCCTTGCCTTAGGTATTCAGAATAAACCCCCTCCCTGGCCGTCCCCCACCCTAGTCCCTGACGGGGCTTTGAGGACGACAGTTTAAAAATCTCTTCAGCTGGGGCACCCGTGTGACTCAGTCAGTTAAGCGTCTGCCTTCGGCTCAGGTCATGATCCCAGAGTCCTGGGATCAAGCCCCGCATCAGGCTCCCTGCTCAGCAGGGAGTCTGCTTCTTCCTCTCCCTCTGCCCCTCCCCATGCTCATGCTCACTCACTCTCAAATAAATAAATAAAATCTTTAAAAAATAAAATAAAATAAATCTCTTCAAAGGATATAAATAAGAAATGTCAGGAGGCTCTTAATAAATTCCTATTTCTCTTATAGTCCCATCTCAGAGGGGTACCACTGCGGGCTGCTGGTGGGTTTCGAGGGGAGACTGCATGCAGGAAGTTGGGTGGAGATGTCCCGGGGGCAGCACCTGAGGGCAGGTCGGACTGGGGGGGGGGGCGGGGGGTGTAATGCAGTCCCAGTAGAGGCCATGGCCCTCCTCAGAGGGAATTCTGCAGCTGGGATGACCCATCAAAGGCTCTCCCAAGTGAGGGCCGAGTCTTTATCCCCTGGTTGTTCAGTCATTGGATGCAGAATGTTCTAGAAGGTGCGGAGAGCGGGGCAAGGGAGTTCTCTTAGGAGAAGCAATCTCGGAACAGGGTGGACAGCTGAGGGCTCCTGGGCCTCCCAGCCCTGCCTTCTGGAAGGAGTTCTGGGAAGCTCACCCCAGTAGCCTGGTTGAGCCCTGGTGATGGAGAAACGGATCACACAGATCCCGTCCTTACTCTCATGGAGCTTATCGCCCTGACAGGATGATGGACCCTCAACAGCAAGCAAATTCATTCACATATTTTTGTCAGGGTGATGAGTGCTAGAAGGACAAGAGGATGGTGTGAGAGAGAATATCAAGGAAGGACTCTGAGAGGAGGTGACATTTAAGCTAAGACCTGAGACAGCTCTCTTCCAAAGTCCTAAAAGACTTTCGGACAGCCCCCATACAGAAGGAGGCCAGGCCTGGGGGAGTAGGGGGACAGAGGGCCAAGAACCTGGTGGGATGTGGGACAGGAGGGGGCTTTTTCTACAAGCAGTGGGACCAGGCAAAGTAGGCTCCATGCCCAGGACCTACCACACTTTGAGAGGCCCATGAAAATGTTTTAATTGTAATTTTTTTAATCAAAAGAAAAATACAAATTAAAAGAAAAATACAAATATAGTAATGCACATATAATAATGAATCTGATCTGGTTTATCTTTACACCAATGCAGTTGTAAAAAATAATTTTAATAATCATTTTAAAATAATTCTTTTAAAAATAATTTTAATAGTTTTTAAGAGCTGAAGGGATCACATGAGTCATGTGACGGCCCAGAATGGGAAGCCCGTGGTGGGCCCTGAGCAGGGTGGTAAATCCTGCCCCACCTGTGGTAGAGGCTGGTGGTGCCCTGCACGGTCTCACCTCAGCCCCCCGACCCAACTGCAGCTGTGGTAAATAGATCCTGCCCTTGTGAGTCTTCCCACACAAGTGCGTCTGCCTCTCAGTTTTCCGCCACAGAACTTTCCAGAAAGCTGAGGGAGCGTGCTCTGTCTGCAAGCAGAGGTGGCTTCAAAACACAGACGGTTAACACCTTGAAGGACCCTCACCCAAAGGGGATGAAGTCGCTGGGCACATGTTCCCTCTGGGGGACAATTCTGTGGTACGTTCCACAAGTTCCTCAGTGGTCCCCAGCAGCACTGAGTCCGACTTGCCCACAGCACTTACCAGAGCCATATGGCACCTCTTAGGCTCTCCTTCCTTCCTCACCTCCCCTCGCTCCTGCCTTCTGGGACCACCTTCTAGATCATTCACCAGCTTGGATCCCGAGCTCTTTTTCAGGGCTTGGATTTGGGGGTACTCAAACCACGACCCTCTTTACAGTTGGACAGGGCTAGAGGAGATGGCAAGATGTGGTGTCTCTTCAGAGCTTGTTGAGCCGGATGGGGCCATTAATTTTGCACCTTAAAGGGAAGGTAAACAGAGACTCCACTGAGGTGAAAAGTGACCTGCTGGGTGCAGAGGAAAGCACTTAAAACCGGGAGGGGCCTCACACCAGGCCCTGTTCCCTCAGTCCCTCCCCATCCCTGAGCTGTAGAGAGGAGCCCTTCTTCCCCTGGGGGGAGGGGTGGCAGGAAAGCCCCAGGGTCACCCCAATCCCCGCTCAGTGGAAGGAATCCCTGCTCAGTGGAAGGCCCAGCAGTGGGCTGAGCAGAAATCCCAGCCCCGACATTCTTCTCCCTTCAAACAGCCTGACGCTGCTCCAGGGAGTCTGCTGTGGGGCCCGCAGGGCCGAGGAAACATTCCTGTCTGTAAACCCCGTAAACACTTGATTTTCCTGGTGCCCTCTGCCAGGTGGCTCAGGCCCTTCCAGACCTCACACCTCCAGGATGCATTTTTTTTCTTTTTTTCAGGATAACAAACAAGTGGATGCAGAGCTGAGCCCTGCCCGTTCCCCTGAGGGAGGGTCTGGCCAGATGGTCCTGGATGCTCTTCGGGCTGCGGGGGTTTGGGGGGGAGCGTAGGGGAAGAAACTTCTAGTCAACATGTGAGAAATATTTCTGAATTTTCTTAGGTTCAAGCGCCATTAGCTGGAAGACACAGCACTGCTTTAATAACATTAAATTTCAGGGAAAGAAAGATGCCCTCATTCAATGTGCACATTGAATGAAGATGCACCCAAATTTCTATGAGAAGCACAGGTCTCAAATTTGAGGGGCTACTGCCCCTATTTTACAGATGAGAAAATGGAGGATCATAAACGTTCTTACCCCTTTGCCTCACCTGTAACAGGCTGATGGAAAAGTGACAGGTGGGGCTGATGGAGAAGCATGACAAACCTGGCATGATTTACAGGTGGGTACCCTGGAAATGCAGGCGGAGAAGTGTCCACAATGTGACTGAGGGACCGGGCTTTGAAGAGGGTGCTGTCCCGGGCAGATGGGCAAAGGCCACAAGGGTGGGAGGAAGGGAGGCATCAGAGGGCAGAGTGTTCTAGAAGGAGAACAAAATGGAAGCAGGAATGGAAAAGGACACATGCCACATGGGACCCCTCGAAATACCACCCTCAGAAAAGTGCCAGTTAGGACTTCCACCCAGGTCCCACCCCGCTGACTCACTGTGTGGCCTAGATGAGCTGCAGGAGCCTTAACCTTCATGCTGGGTCCTCAAACTGGGATGACTGCTCATTCCCCTTTATGCTTCTGGTCATCCTGGGTCACCTTCTTTGACTCTCAGGTGTTCCGGTTTAGATGGGAAATCCTATGGCCCCATCCCTCACACCTCACAAGGTTTTCAGCCTACCCTACGTAGGACTAGGTGAGCAGGTCCGGGCTGACGTCTGGAAGTGCTGGTCTTTCTAGAAGGCCTGCTCCTTACTTCTAGTCTCCTCTCATCAACAGACACACCCCCAACACACTCCACAGAGACACACAGGGATACACAAGGATACACACACACACATTTACACATACCATCCAGATACACATATCACCGAAACAGACACTCACACACACAGTCTCACACACACGCTCACACTCAGTCATACACACAGCCACACATGGACACTCATTCACAGACACATTTTCTCTCTCTCTCATACACACACACACACACACACACACACACACCCTTACTTAGCCAACCCAGGAGACAAATTAAAATATAAGTTACCACCGTAAAGTTCCCTAACACACTCAGCCATTGCCTGGTACCCTGTTTCAGCAGACCTGGGGGGAATTGGTCCCTTCCAGGACATATTTCCTTTAATAGCCAGATGACCCTTTTAAAGGGGCAATATGCTTTTAAATTTTAGGGCCTATAATAAGTTTTCCTCTTCACTATTTAAAAAAAAAAAGAAAGAAAAAGAAGAAAAAAAAATTTTTTTTCAAGTTACCTGGAAAGAGAAATGCCTCCTTTATAAAATTTTTATCCTGAGTAGAATTTAGAAGAAAGTCACCTCTTCCTCCCCCAGTCCGTTGACCTGGGGGCAGCCATCGCCTGGAAGACTGCATTTGGGGAGACCCCTTGACTTTAATGTGGGGAAACCAGCCACAGCCAAGACAGCCCATCCAAGGGGGGGGGGGGGGGGGTGGGATAGCAGGAAGCTTGGCTACCTCAGCTTTCAAGTCTCCATCTGTGTTTGGGCCAGAGGCGGGGGGAAGGTTCTGTCCAGCCTGGTGGCCAAGGACGAGATCCCTGGGGGGGGGGGCGGGGTGGGGGGCAGGTCCGTGGGTACCCGGAGCCGTGGGCCCAGACCCAGCAGGCCGCCTAGGGCTTCAGGTTGGGGGCCTGGGCTCCGGGAGTAAATCAGAGCCGTCAGAGTGGTAGCAGCTTGATTAAAGTTCAGGGGTTTAATAGATCATTAAAAAAAAAACACCCCAAATTACTCCCGCCCCCGGCACAGCCACCTGGCCCGCTGCCCCCGGTGCACGGCGGCCCTCGGCCGGCACCGATGTGGCCGGGCCGGGCCACGGTTCCTGCCTATTCCCGAAGGACGGCTGCGGCCGCGCGAGCCCCGCATTCTCAGCTGCATTTAATCTGGCCTGAGACAGGCTGGCGAGGGGAAAATGCGCGGGCCGAGCGCGGGAGGCGGGCCGCCGAGCGAGTGGGACAGTTGGCCGGCTTTGTTCACTTGGTAACCTGGAGCGGGGCCAGCCTCGGAGGAGCTCCCCTGGCAGCAGCAGTCTGTTCCAATTAATCGCGTTTAACCATTCTAATCACACTTTAGCACATTAATCCTATTTTCAATCCAAAACACATCTGAGACAGCCGCATGTGGGCCTTTTTATGGGAACCGCAAATCAGATGTAACGGAGAGACACGGGACCCTCGTTTGCTTTGCACTCTCACTGAACTTAAACTTAATAAAACACGGGACTGGCTTGTGGTTGGATTTACTGCACGATGCTGATGCTTTCACATATAAATAGATCCCTTAAGTGACTTAAAAACCTGTCAGAGAGCGCAGTGAAAATTTGATTATAAGGGAAGCAGCACCGAGCCTTCGGCCCCTCCTCCTGACAGGGACACGGTGGGTCTGATGGGTGGGTGGGTGGGTGGCGGGGCTGCCGGGGCTCCCGGAACCTCGCTGGTGCTGGCGCCCACCAGAGGTGGCGGCCATACGCGGGGAGGCTCGGCGGCCTGGTGCTGAGCTGCCTTGTAAAGGGCTTTATGGAGGTGTAATCTTGAAAACTTGATAAACCTCAGGCACCTCATCTCTGCCGTTCCTGTCGAGTTTCTCAGGCGCTTTGACGGGAAGGACTCCTCTGAGGCAGGCCGCAGGCAGAAGGGCGTTCAGAGCTGGCTCTCCTGCAAATGGCCAGGCGGACGGACCAGAGAGTTCACCGAGCTACCAGCGGCGGAGGACAACAACAACAACGCAGAGTCTGATGCCTTTGTTTCGCGGAGGGAGATGCTTCCCAAAAAGGAGAAAGTGTTTGCCTGAGGTCAGACCTGCGAGGTGCGGGCAGTGCCAGGTTGGGGCCAGACGCCTTGCTGCCGGGGCTCCCTCAGGCCTAGCCAGCACCCTGCCTCTCCCCTGAGTGGTCCCTGCAACACACAGCGAAGGGGAGTTCATGCCACCTGAGACCCTCTTCCTCCTTCCAGTGACTCCTGGTCTAGCGGCCCTTCATCTCTGCAGGAATACCCACCTGGCCCATCCCAAGCCCCATTAGTGGTATCTAAGCAGCTGGATGGCTGCATTAAGGGAAAACATATCATTTGCATCTGAATGAAAACATTGCTACATGGATATTCTTGCATCGCACCTATGAATACTGGGTGCACTGGCCTGGGAGGTAGGAATCTGGGTTCAAATCCTGCCCCTGCCACTTCCCAGCTGCATGCCCTGCAGTGAATTACCTAACTGCCAAGTCTCGGTTTCTTAATCCACAAAATGGGGACCACCAGAATAGCTACCTGGTGAAATCGTTTTTTTTTTGAGGACTATGTCGAATGATTGGCATAGCATGTGACACATAGGAAGCACTATAAAAATGTCAGCTACTACTTCCCCCACCCCCCAGAAATCAAGGACAAAAATATTTAGGTGTCCTCATCTATTAAATAGAACACTGATTCCTGGCACGTGGGGCTGGCCAGCAGAGGAGAGGTGACATCTGAAAAAGTACGTGCTCAGTGGATGTTGGCGCAAACGGAAAGACATTATCTTTAGTACTTTATATGAAGACAGGTATATGATAAAATTGTTTAAATAAAACTCTTAAATGTTTAAAAAGAAAGAGGAAAAGCAATTAGATCAAACATCCGGGCTAATGTAGTTCACTGTATTTGAGCATAAAATTTGGCACCGGGTTTACTGGAAAAAGGCAAACAGGGAAATAAGGTGAAGTAAGTCATCCTCATTATTCATTTGTTCAGTTAATCAAGTCAGCAAGCCCTCACTTAAGGCACACTATGCGTCAGAAACTGCTTTTGGCAAGGAGAAGAGGAAAGATGACTGATTCTTCAGGTCCAGCTTTCTCCAAGAACAAAACTCTAAAGCTGGCTTTACCATGTTGGCTCTTCTGAAAGATCCAGTCTTCTAGAATGATTTCGCAGGGGGTGCAGCAACATTCCTACAGGCAGCTTCTAAAAAGACCCTTGAAATCCTGGAGAGTTTCCACCAGAAGCCAGGCGAGGCCTTCTTGCAGAGGCCCGGCTTGAAAATCGATTTCTAAATTGCAGTTTCGGCTTCCTTCCCGTCCAAAGTAGTACAGGTTTCAGGGGTGTGATAGAAAAAAAATGTATGCAGAGATGTGAATTCAGTGCCCAGCTCTTCATTTGGATCTGGGGTGGGAGTTATCAAGTCATGCTAAATGAAATACGCAATGGTTCATAACACGGTAGGAAATGTAAAAAAAAAGATGTTGCAAAGAATTTGGATAGGAACCAGGATTAGGGTCTGATGTTTGGCTTTCTAAGTAAACACGTCTAGCTTTTTATTTTACAAATAACAATCTGGAAAGATGCATTAGGGAATCTAAATGCAAAATAGAAATGAGTTTATCCAGGTAAGTAAGGTTTTATTAAACAATTTAATTCATTCCAGTTCCTTTGGAAGAAACTGTGGGTTATGGTTAATGTACTGAGCCAGACAGAAAGTGCATTCATGAAGTCACCTGCATTTAATATACAACTGTCAGAAAACTGCTCACCAGCCCTTTCCCGAAGAGGAAAAAGCTGAAGTAGATTTTTATTTTGGTAAATGCAACAACAGAAATGACCAATGAATATTCAAGGCAAGGAAAGTCTCAAACCGGAATGTTAGCAGCTGAGAACACCAACAGAATTTTGGAGCACCGAGAGTCCCTGACAATTCTAGCCACTTTCATATGTGCTGTGCCGGAAAGAGATTTTTCAGATGTGATACAGGAGGGAAAGGAAAACAGGGGGAAAAAAAAAAAAAAACCAAGCCAACTGGAATTAAAACACAGGTCCCTGCAGATACCGTTAAACAAATAAATCAACTTATGAAATAGGTCTGTAACAGTCATGCTCGAACCAGGAAATTCTCAGAACAAGTATAATCATTTTATGAGCATGTAAAAAAATCCTCTGTTCCTATAATGTTCTTTATTGGAAAAGCTAGACAGGTTTGCATGGGTGTTTTTGCTCTCTGCTTGGTATCCCTGGTATCCGCAGTTTCAGAAGAGGTATTTCCCAAGTCCTTTGGCAAAAGAAAAATCATTGCTTTTTATATTAAGGGGTTTACCAGGCATCTGGTAAGAAGTCATAAAATTATCCATGATTACAAGTACACTCAGAGGCTCAGTAATGCAGCGAGTTCTGCATGTTGGCGCTGTGCTGTGCTCAGACTTATTTCCTTGAACACCTCTTGATGGCTTCTCCTCTGTTTTCTGAAAGACCCCGAGTTGTACCTCAACCAGGATTCTCATATTTTCAAGTGTTACCTTCTATCTCCGATTCTAACATAGTCACGCTGGCCCCAGAACAGGCGCTCGGTGCACAGGCTGAAAGAAGCTGGTCAGATGTAACCTTGAAGAATGTAGAGAGGTGTAGCCACTGCAGAAAACAGCCGGATGGTCCCTAAAACAATTAAATGTAGAGTTACCCTAGGATCCGGCAATTCTACCTCTGGGTGTACACACATGTCCAAAAGAATGGGAGGCAGGGACTTGAGCAGATACTCCTGTGCACCCATGTTCAGAGCAGCATTATTCACAACAGCTAAAGGGTGGAAACAACCCAAATGTCCATCAGTGGGATGAACGGATAAACAGAATGCGGTATTATGCGGGTACAACGGAACATCGTTCAGCTGTAAGAAGGAAGAAAGATCTGCAGTGTGCTATAACATTTAGGAACCTTGAGGACATGTATGCTAAGTGAAATTAGCTAGTTACAAAAAGACAAATAACTGCATGATTCCACTGATTTGAGGTCTCTAGAGGAGTCAAATTCATAAAGACAGCAGGACGGGGGGTGCCAGGGACTGGGGGAGGGAAACGGGGAGCTCGTGTTTAGTGGGGACAGAGTTTTAGTTTTACAAGTTGAAAAGAGTTCTAGAGATGGATGGGTGGTGTAGGCATAACAGTGTGAGTGTGCTTCATGCCCCTAAGCTGTACACTTAAAAATGGTTAAAATGGTAAATGTTATGTTATGTGTATTTTACCATACAAAAAAAGTAACCCTGAGGAAATGAACTATTTCTCAAGAGTCTTCATAGAAGTCCTGTTGGAAGAGTCGAGAAGGATGGCACATAGAGTGGACAGAACTCAGGACCGTGAGAATAGAAGGAGCACAGTGGGGAGACCAGGGCCCTGGGCTCAGACCTGGATCCCCAGAAGCCACGCCTGGGTGGGTGCCCATCTGGAGAGTTGTTCGAGGAAGTGAAGCCAGACCTTGGGGTGGCAATAGTAGCAACTGGCACTTGGTAGTTTACAAAGCAATTTCATTTCATTATTTCGTTATTGCCTTGGCACGATCCCGTGAGGTTAGTCATAACGTTACCCCCTTGTACTGGTGAGAAAACCAATGGGGGCTTGCCTGGAGGGACTACACCCAGAGGGGGAGAGAAGAATGGGACAGTGCCAGGAGACCCTATATAAAGAATGTTCCTCCTGGATGCATCAGTGTCTCCAGGAGGAAAACTGAAGAATCCCATCCCCTCTCAATACCCTCTCCTCCAGGAAGGCTTCCTGGAATGCACAGTGCCCAACGGGCATGCCTCCCCCAGGAGGGTGGGATCAAGTCTGTCTGAAGTTCACGGGGCTGAAACAAAGGGGTAGAGTTTGTTCCCTAAGGGTACCTTCCCTAGCAGGCTGCAAGCTCTCAAGAGCAGGGAGCAGGCCTTCCCTTGGGTCCTCTACTGTGCCTGGCACAGTGCTGGGGACACATTGAGAGCTCAGAAGGGCTTGTAGATCGGGGCCAGACTGCTGGGCGTGAGTCTGGTGGAGACTGCAGTGGTGATACCTCTCAGCAAGCTTGCAGGTGGAAACTGTGGCCTGCTCCAGAGGGACCCGCGTGGAAGGAGCCCCGAGACCCGGCAATGTGGCCACTGCCCTATCAGTGGGCTCAGGGTAGACAATGCTTCTGTTGTTTCCAGTGAATGAAACCTCCAGGCCTGCCCTTTCACATGTTCCCCTGAGCCCTGTGCCCTGGGACCTGTTTCCCATTGTGCAGAGGAGCATGGGGAGGTCAAGGTCAAGGTCCTGCCAAGTGCAGCTGGGACCAGAGACTGGGCCTCCCTGCTTCAAGGCTCTTCCTGCCAGACACCACTGCTGTGGAGCTAGAGTGAGGGCAGGGCATGAGGTCGGAGGTGACTGCAGAGCCTGGGGCTGAGTGGGGAGGGGGCGGGGCCCAGCAGCAGGCGGGAGGGGGCTGGTGGAAACCCCCTCCAGAATCCTCTCCCAGGGCCAGATTGGCGGGGGTGGGGGGCGGCTGCTAGGTCCTGCAGGGGCCTCAGTGTAAAACCAAACTGGGCACAGAGTCAGAGATGTACCCAAATCTCAGAGTGCCCCCAATTACACAGGGGACTTTGGGTTCAATGTAACTGAGGCTCAGTTTCCCCATTTGTGAAAATGGAATTAATAACAACTATCTACTTCCCCTGGAAGACTAAAAACAACAACAAAAAAAGATGTAGGAAAATGCTGAAGAAGGTTTAAGAGGCCACAGATGTCACAGGGCTTGGTACGCAGTGGTGCTCAGCAAATATTTGCCGAATGACTATTAAACAGCCAGGCAGCTGATTGAAATAGCTCTGGGGGCCCATATATATGGTACGATCACCTCAGAAGACCACTGCCTCACATGCATATGGACTTTCCAAGCACTTAGCTGGTTTGCTTCATAGGAGCCTGGGGGGTGGGAGGGAAGATGGCTTTCCCCTTACACGGGAAGAACCTGCGTGGGTCCCCAAAGGTGACCTGACTGGTTGTGCCAGATCTCAGGGCTGGCCGGTGGAGTTGCTGCGCATCTGCTCTGGAGACAGGCCTCTTCCTGGTTAGAGAGAAGAGAACCCCTGGCCTCCTCCCGCTGCCGGCCGCCAAGGTCACACAGCTAGAATAAAGAGGAGGGAGGATTTACCCCTCCCTGCAAACAGCCTCGTTCCCTCCTGCTCTCTGCTTCCAGGCCCGTGAAGTCACCTCACTGTAATCATGAGTCCTCGGGGACAGGGCTTTGGTGCTGTTCTTGTCTGGATCTAGAATGCCCAGTCCAGTGCCTGGCACACAGGGACTCAGTACGTGCTCAGCGAATGAGTGAATGAATGAATGAATGAATGAATGAGTGAATGAACGAATGACCATACAAGCAATTGTCCCACTTTCGAGATGCTTCTTATCTGGAGGGGAAAGCACAGACACCTCCTCTCTGCTCAGCATCCTGCTTCGTGCAGAAGAGATTCGCGCTGGATGTCTTCCAGGGGCGGGGGGAGGTCTGGTCAGAAGGCGCCGTATCTGCGGTGCCGAGCTGTAGACATGGTGGGGCTGACGGGGAAGAAAGGCAAACGCAGCTGCAAGACAAGAGGAGGTCTGAGGGGGCCACCCAGGACCGCCTTTGCCAATGCTGAGATCAGAGCCAGCTCCAGGAGCCCCAGGCTCAGAAGGGCCCTGAGCTTGGTGTAATGCCCTGCTGGCTGCCATCTTGAAATTCTTCATTTGTGAACAAGAGCCCTGCATTTCCATTTTGTACTGGGTCCAGTTCTAAAGCTGTTTGTAGGTGAGAAGAGGAACACAGTGACCAGACCTTCCAACTTCTCCTTCCACATACTTCTGGAGGGGTGAGTGTGTAAAGCCTGTCTCTGTCTCCCCAAGTGGACATTCACTCCTCTTAGGAGGGAGGTCATGTGCAAGTTTCTTGGAAGCTCCTGAGGCAGGGCCAGATTAGGGAGAGGAAAGTAAGGCCCTCCCTCAAGAACAAAAATTAAGGGACAACCAAAAATTCAATAATCAACATAAATAATACTTTAATACAGACTTTTAAAATCAAAATTAATGCCAAAATCCCACGATGAGCAAAATATCAAAATTTTATATTTACAGGATTAGTAATATAGCTTGTGTGGAACCATTATTGGAGCCCAAGGCAGAAGGAAAAATGTGCGCCCCAATATACACCTTTTGACATATTTTTCAATTGTTAATTTTTTTCCCAGAACATCAAAAGTAGTTGAAAATATTGAAAAACTGAAAAGTAGATGTATTAAAACTCACAAGATTATTTTAAATTTGAATATTTTATTTTATTAATATCCCAAACAGAATTTACTACGATTTTACTCTCCTGCTTTTGATGGAAGCAAACTTATCAAAAACATTTTCAAAAATCTACTTCTTTGCTAATCTCATTTGCAATGGAGAGAATTGCCATGCTTGGGGATTTCTCTCTACCAAGTGACAACTTTAAAGAATGTTTAATCCACTTCAGTATACTAATCCTGCCTTTATTTAAAATTTTGATATTTTCTTCATCATGGCTTTTCTGCATTAATTTTGATTTGAAAACTATTGCATTAAAATATTATATCTCGGGGGTTTATTGTTTAGTGGAAATAGGTGGTAATGATGTCTATATGACATTGTGAACGTACTTAAGGTCACCGAGCTGTACACTTTAAAGTGGTGAAATTGGTAAGGTTTATGTTGCGTATGTTTAACACAATAAAAAATATTTCTCTTGATTATTGAGTTTTTCAGATCCCCCTCTTAAATTTTGTGCCTAAGGTAAGCACCGCATTCACCCTAGTCTTGGCCATAACCACAGTGCAGAGGCCACAGGAGAAAGCTGAGACCCAGTGTGTTTGTCCCACTTATTTTGTTGGAGGTAAAAGGAAAAAAAAAAAAAGAAGATTTTGAATTTGAGCCAGAAGGTGGGTAATACTTTAAGAAGGATTGAGAAAAGAGGGATTAAAATTAATCAATGCCCAAGTTTCACACTACAAAGAGAAAATATAGAAGATGGGTCCTTGTTTTCACAGAGAAGAAACATAAAGCTTCTGGTGGGCATGATTTCCAATTTGCAAAATTATGTCTGTTTAATAGCAAGTGTTCATTGAGCACTTACTATGTGCCAGGAATTGTGCTAATGCTTTACTTGCCTTCTCTCATTTAATTCTTACAACAATGCAATGGAGCGAGAGGTTCACGTTATCCTCATTTGCAGACAGGTAAACCGAGGCACAGGAGATTAAAGAAATTGCCTAAGGTCACACTGCTTGTGAGTGGTAGAGTGGGAGTTAGGAGCCAGGTCCCTGCCACTCTGGCTCTTCACCTCTACTCTCTCTCATCTCTCAGACCATCACTGGCTACCAGTTTATAAAGGGCCTGCCCACTTTCCAATAGAATATTGTTCTTTTCCTTCTTTCAGTCACTTATGCACTCATTCATCCAATAAATGCATATCGGCTCTGAGTCGGGCACTACAGGAAACATGAAGGTGATCGACCCAGGATCTTGACCTCAAGAGGGCTTGGAGCCCAACAGGAGGTAAAATGTACAAAGACATGTGGCTCTGTGGAGAAAGCACAGCGCAGACCGGATCCGGAGGTCACATGTTGCCAGGGCCATCCAGGAGGGCTGCCAGGAGGTGGTGAACTTGCAGCAGTTCTGGAAGCCTGAGCAGGCTCCCAAAGCTCCAGTTCCATGAGGACATTTTGCCTGCAGGTAAAGAGGATGGAGTGAGGTACTGCAGGAGCAGCAGATGGGGAGTTCTGGACCCTGGTTCTGTTCTCTTCTGTGCCTCTAACCTCCTGAGATCTTGGGCAATGCACCTTCTGGTCCTGTGGGGCCTTGGCGTTCTCATCTGAAAAAAAAAAAAAAAAGAGAGCAGGCCAGACTCCATGTTACTGGCTCACCATCAGAAAGACAAAGGAGAAAACATACATCAAATGACCAACAGATGTGTCAGAGAGTAAAATATTTTGGCTCTGGAGATGAAAACAATAGCAATTAATTATAAAAAGGTATGCAAAATTGTCTGGTGAGGGTGAAGGAGTGTGTTGGAGCAGGAAAGGAGAAAGCTGGTTGCTATGCTCTATTACTCCCCCCACCGCTCAGTCGAGCTTAAATATCTGTCCAATATTTATTTTGAATAAATTCCTTGAACATATTAGTGGGTCCTTTTGATTATAAAAATAACAAACGAAGTAACTGCATAATCAAGAGAGGTCCTTGAATATTTAGAGGGCCTCATCTCTCTCCCCTCCGGCTTTGACGAGCCAGAGAGGGGGGCGTATTGATCATCAACCTTCAGCGCTCTTCTCAGGAGCTGCAAATGGGCTGTGGCGGCCGCTCGCCTGCCATGCAGGCCGATTTTGACAACGTGTGAGAAGAGTTTGGAAATTCTTGTCGCAGCAGACAGGGACAAGCCCGGCTAAGAGGGGGATTACTGTAAGGAGGCGGGAAGTGAGAGGGCAGGAAAAGCTCAGCGCTGCCCCACCGGCCTCAGGGGGAGCGGGAGCAGGGCAGTATTTGGGATAACGCAGTGGCTCTGGGTCCCAAGCGCATCTCCAGCCTTTCAGGGTTGGACGTCTGCTGGCCCTTCCCTATTCCACCACCTTCGTGGTGCCTCAGCCCCCCGCCTGCTCTGCTCCTCCTGCCCCAGGACATACTCACCAAGGACTTTATACAGCTCACCTGCAAACCCTCTGGGAGAGCGGATGAGGTTGGCCTATCCTAGCCAGCGGCTTCATAGGTGCCCACCCCTGGTCCCATCAGCTGGGGCAGGGGTGGAAACATTGGTACTCTGCCCATGAAGGTGAGGCGCCCTCCTCTGGCCCAATCAGCTTTGTCCATGAGAGTGAGGCGCCCACCCCTGGTCCAATCAGCTTTGCCCATGAGAGTGAGGCGCCCACCCCTGGTGCAATCAGCTTTGCCCATGAGATGAAGTGCTCACCCTTGATCCAATCAGCTTAGGCTGGGGTGGAACCATCGGGAGGCTCACTGAAGAGGACTAGAGTGGGCGGGCACTCCTCAAGACTCAAAGAGGGAGTTGTTTCTGGTAGTTTCTCTTCCTGGAGATTTAGAATTAGTGAGAGAAAAATCAGGAAAGACTGTGCTTTGCTTTCTCTGAATAATAATGACAATGAGAGGGGGAGAGGAAAATTTGCCAATACATGTATTGAACTCTTGGTATGTACCAGGTGTTGGGTCTTACAGACCTTATCTCATTTGATTTACAAAATTATGCTGATTAACCCTGCAGCCCACCACTTTGTAAATAGGTCCTTTGTATGTAAACTCTTCTTGAATAATCCTAGATTTATCTTATTCCAAAATTGCTACCTGTTTCCCTGCTGGGACCTAATTAATCTCTCACCCCCATGAGTTGGATGCTACTCTGCCCCCCTTTGCACACATTAGGAAGTCAACACAAGTAGGTTAAGGAATTTGCCCAGTGTCACACACGGAAATGACAGTGAGGTTCCAAATCCTGGCCTGTCTGATGCCACAGCCAAGCTCTTCATCACTAAATTTGGCTCTGCCGAACTGACCATGCGGGATTCACCCCCGGGGGGCTCTGGGGGCCACAGCCCAGGCAATGTCCTCTCCGGAGCTGGCTGGAAGCAACAGACCAAAGACTGGGTGGGACTAGCCAAATTCCAGAGGGAGCACTGCCCTTCTGAGCCTCAGCAGGGGATCTCCATGGGATGAAGAACAGGGAAGGGACTTCATATAAATAACAGACAGAGGGACAAAGGAAGAGGGCAGGGAACAAGCCAAGATAAGAGAGGAGAAGGAAAAGGGAAACAGCGAAGAAATACAGCCTTGGTTGCAGACACTCAAGAATGTTCCAGGAGACAGATGAAGGGCGAGCCGAGATCCTGCTGAAGGACGACCGGACAAGTTAAGACCGGACTTTGCCCAGATTATCTCAGAGAAAGGAAGAAGACGAGGTCGTAGGGACGCTCTGGGGTTACCTCTAAGATGCTATTATTGACAGTGGGGGAAATTGAGGATTTGGAGGTCCCAGAGGTGGGGGCAGCCATGCTCCGCATAAGAGGACTGTACCTGGAGCAGATAGCCAGGGGGCTGCCCTGAGGACAGCAGGGAAAAGCGCTGACAGGTGTGTTCTGACCACTGGGCTGTAGGGACAAGGGGTGGAGCGGTGGGCAGAGGGCCAGCCGGGCAGT
Source organism: Phoca vitulina (assembly GCF_004348235.1). Classification (NCBI taxonomy): domain Eukaryota; kingdom Metazoa; phylum Chordata; class Mammalia; order Carnivora; family Phocidae; genus Phoca; species Phoca vitulina. Next base: position 62,318,350 of record NW_022589710.1, on the reverse strand, counting down.
AACTCCAGGTGAAACCCAGAGTGGATTGCTCAAACTCTCCAGGGTGGCCAGAGGGGATCAGGCAGGCAGGAAAAGGGGAGGAGAGATGATGCAAAAGACTCAGGACTTGGGGGAAAAAGGGGATATTCTAAGTGCTTAGAAGCAGGAAAGAAAACATAGGGAACAGGAAAGAAATGAGAATAAGAAAGGGCCATCTTTCAGCCTTTACAGCTGTTGTGGTTGAGCTGTGTCCCCCATAAAAGATCTATTAGAGTCCTGACCCCCAGAACCTCAGAATGTGACCTTATTTGGAGATGGGGAGGTGGTTATCAAGATATAATTGACATAGAGGGGCACCTGGGTGGCTCAGTCAGTTGAGCATCTGCTTTCAGCTCAGATCATGATCCCGGGGTCCTGGGATCGAGCCCTGAGTTGGGCTCCCTGCTCAGCGGGGAGCCTGCTTCTCCCTCTGTCTGCCGTTCCCCCTGCTTGTACTCTCTCTCTCTGACAAATAAATAAATAAAATCTTAAAAAAAAAAAGAAACCATCAGAGTCAAAGCTTTAAAAAAAAAATAATTGACATAGAGCATTGTATTAGTTTTAGATGTACAACGTGATGATTTATGTGTTTAATGTGAAATGATCCCTACAGTGAGTTTAGTTACCATCCATCTCCACATAGAGTTTTACCTTTTTTCTTTTGATGAGAGAACTTTAAATATCTACTCTCTTTGCAAATTGCAAATATGCGGTACGGTGGCATTAACCACAGTCAGCATGCTGCACATCACATCCCCAGGACCTCTTTATCTTATAAACTGGAGGTTTATACTTTTTGATCACTTTCACCCAATTCTCCCACCTCCCATCCCTGCCTCTGGTAACCACAAATCTGTTCTCTTTATAAGTTTGGTGGATTTTTTTTTTTTTTTTTTTGGTGTGTGTGTGTTTGTTTTCTGATTCCACATATAAGTGAGATCATACAATATTTGCCTGACTACTTTTACTCTGACGTATTTTACTTAGTATAATGCCTTTAGGTTCCATCTATGTTGTTTTAAATGGCAGGATTTCCTTCTTTTTTATGGCTGAATAAATATTCCATCGTATATATTTAGAGACCACATCTTTATCCATTAATCCATTGATGGACCCTTAGGTTGTTTCCACGTCTTGGCTATTCTAATGGAGATAGGGTCTTTACAGAGGAAATGAAGTTACGATGGGATCCTTAGGGTGGGCCGTAATTCAATGTGACTGTGTCCTTATAAAAAGGGGGAAAGTTGGACACAGAGAGGAGCACAGGGGGAAGACCATGGGAAGAGGGAGGGTTGGAGTTGAACATCTGCAAGCCAAGCAACACCAAACATTTCCAGCAACACCAAAAGCTAGGAAGGGGCAGGACGGAAGGATTCTTCTAGGTTCTTCTACAGGTTTCAGAGGGTCTGTGGCTTTCACTCCCCATTCTGCTCCCAGGGCCGGCCGCAGCATTGGCACATGGAGGACCCTAACGTGCCTTCAGTTCTTCATCTCCCGCTCCTGTAATGTCAGGAGCAGGAAGCCCAGACAGTGATGTTTTTATACTTCTCAAAACTGCCTTAAATGTCTCGTTAAGTAATCACATGCTTAATATTGCCGGGAAATGGTCTCTAAATGCCAGAGTGGGAGAAAGCATTTTTCAGAGTACAGGAAATGATACAGTTTTGGTTCAAGTCTCCAGTTCACTTCTAAATGGAGAAACAGAATAGTCCCAAATCCATAAAAAAAATTGATAGATAATACAGATGTTCCTTGCTTTACAAAATAGATTGTCCCGGCAATATTGGGTGTAAATCAAATTTCTTAAAATCAAGTTACACTGGAAATGCACCATGGGAACGTGCTTTTAAAAGGAATCCTGCAATGAATTCTTTTGTAAATCAAAGAGACACTCATTCATTTGGTCATTCCGCCATTTATTTATTCCAGCAGTTCTCAGCCCTGGCCAAACATCAGAATCACCTGGGGAGCTTTTAAAAATATACCATATTGAGGCCCCACCCCTAGAGAGTTCTTTTTAATTGGTCTGGGGTGGGGCCCAGGCCTCAGTATTTTTAAAAACTCCCAGAAGATTCTGATGTGCAGCCAGGCTCAAGAACCACTGGTTTATTCAATAAACATTTATTAAGAAGCCTCTAAGTCAGGCCTGGACTGAGAGCTGGGAATTGAGCAACTACTAATAAGATACAACCTGTTTCCTCCCAGGAGCTTAGAGCCTAGAGGCCAATGCAGGTACATCGGCAGACAATTTCCCTTGCAGTGTGAAGGCTGGGAATAATATATTGGTGTTCATCTACTTTATAAGTGTAGATTTTTCATACAGGTCGTGGGGTTTTTATATCAACGGAGACACAGTCAAATAACATCTTCAAGACGGCTCTACGGGATATGTTCCCATAGATCCAAAAGATTTCTTTGCCTTGTGTACCTTTCTCTATATCTTTACTTTTAGTATTTCTGGGGCCTCGTATTTCAGCATCTCTCTTAAACATCATAGAGTTCCATCTTAACTAATTCACTCTGGGAAATCCCAGTCTTTTAATAGATGAGTTTGGTGCATTTACATTTGCTGCATGTATGGGAGCTGACTTCCGCTTACTGTGGTTCCCTCTGCTTCGCCCTTGTCTCTTTCCCTGCTTTGCAACATTTGATCAAGCCTTCATTAGTTTCTTTGCCCCTTTTAATTATTTGGAAGTTATTCCTTTTGTAATTTTAGTGTCTGACCTTACATGTTTCAACCGGAGGGCTGAACTTTTAAATTAAAAAATACCTCTTTCATCCTCCAGGACAATACAATGATTTTAGAATGTTTTACCTCTGATCTTCCACCACTTCATTTTCATCTTTTTTTTTTTTTTTGGTCCAGTATTTTAGTTCCTTCTTGTGTTTAAAATTCCCCTAAACTATGATTTCTTTTTCATTTTATACAATGTTTCTATCATTTTAACAACATATTTGCTGATTTCATTCTCTGCCATTGCTTCTTGAATCCCACTCATTTTTATTGGATCTAACGTCTTCCTCTTTGAGGTCCGTGTTTATTAAGGTCCACAATCTCTTGTACATATTTCTGAAATTCAAAAAGCTTTAATCATAAAAAAATTACTTCAAATATTTTCTACAGAAATATTAATGTGTCTGGTTAGGAGAGGCCGCCCCAGACTGCACTGTAGTATTGTATGTGACGTGTTGCTAAAATGTGAGCAATTTTGGGCTGCCTTCTGTGACAGCTCAGTGTGTCACGTCATGAAGGTGGGATTCCATGCCGGTGCGAGGGGCATCAGTGGACCTCCCGTCAGTGTCCTCTAGCCTGAGAGGGTGACACACCATGGCCCAGCCTTCCTGATGCTTTTGTTTAGGACCAATTTGTCCTTCCTCCACGCATTTTATGTCTACCTTTGTAACACCACTTATACCCGCCAGTGGTTATAACTGTTCACCAAGGTCCCTCTGCACATGCTTCCACCACCTCCCCAGTTGCTTGTGTGGACAGATACACAGCCCTTCTTCAAATGCTTTTATGCCACATTTCAAGCAATGTGGATTGCGCATCTTGGACGGAAGTCTGTCTAGGTCTTGGGAAGACTTAGGGATGGGAGACTTCTTCATCCATAGTTTCTTTATATATTGTCCATTGAAAAAAGAACAAAATGCTAAGTGGTATGTATAGTCTACTTCCAGATGTGTGGAAAGGCAGATGTGTGTGCAAGTGTGTGTGTGTGTGCAAGGAGACACTGGTAGTGTCTGGTAGTAGCATTTACTTCTGGGGTGGAAAGAGACAGTTCTAGTGACTATCCTTTAGTATGGCTTACCTTTCTTCTACCACATGCATCCATTATTTTCAACTTAAAAAAGCTAATTAATGTGAAATAAACAGCAACATCAATGAAATATCTCTTTGCTCTTTCTTATATCATTCTCCTCTGTCAATCAACAAAAACAATTCTCAGCCCCTTCTTGTGTGAAGGAGGCTATGAATGACATGGTCTGGGTTTTCCCAATTCCTTTAAAAAGGAATTTGGAGGGCGCCTGGGTGGCTCAGTCGGTTAAGTGTCTGCCTTTGGCTCAGGTCATGATCCCAGGGTCCTGGGATCGAGCCCCACATTGGGCTCCACGCTCAGCAAGGAGCCTGCTTCTCCCTCTCCCACTCCCCCTGCTTGTGTCCCCTCTCTCGCTGTCTCTCTCTGTCAAATAAATAAATAAAATCTTAAAAAAAAAAAACAAAAACATAAAAAGGAATTTTTTTTAAAAAACCTTTGTTTTAAGCACCCTTTGAAGAGATGATCTTTTTGGTGCCCCAGGCTTTGGACAGTGACCCACAGATCCCAAGAAGCTCTGTGCCTGTCAAATATTCCCCTCCGGAGATGATGCACTTGGGTCCATGATGCTGGCCCTGCCCCAGGTGTCTCTGGTATTAGGCCAGCAGGGAGGTGGGGTGGGGGGGGGTTGGCCTTCCAGGGACCCTGAAGGTACTCAGTGACCCCTGGAGGAGGGTAGTGAAGCCATGCGAGGGGGCCAACGGCTACCACAGGCTCCTGCAGGGCATGCACCCCAGGGCAGGGAGTGTGGGGTGACTCAGGAGGAGACGCACCCCGCTACGGGCTGCATCTTGTAGGAAGGGCTGAGTTATGTCAGATCTGCTCTTTGGAAAGAGCTGCCTGGGGGCCGGTGCCGGAGGCCTGCTGTGGGGCTGGAGGGACTGCATCTCTGCAAGCTGGGCTGAGCCCCAGCAGGGCTGCCGGGAAAACTCGGGGAGAGCACGTGCGTCAAATATTGATGCCTATTACGTTCTATCCTTTGATCACATTTCCTGTACTCCTTATCTCTCACTCTTGTTTGCTGGAGCCGTCCTCGGCTCTCTTCCCTGAACGGATTTCACCACCTTCCCATCCTCTTTACAGTCTTCCTCTTTTCAAAAAGTCTTTCATTTAGGAGCGATGTAATGGGGTGTGGGGTGAAGAGGCATTAGAGAATTATGCCTGTGGCTTTTATGTGTGTGATAGAGACATAGATCACCTCGGGGCGGGCGTTCCTTCTTCTCCTTTTTTTCTCTTTGTAAATCTGATGACTTTTGAGTCCTCAAGAAACACAACACATGAATATATTTTCAGTATAAAAAGTTTACGAATTGCAGATAAAGCAGAGAGTCCTTCAGATCCTCCCCATCCCGTTCTCTTCCTCTTTGGAGGAAATAAAGGAAGGGAATTTGACGAGTCTAATTTTCCTGATCTGTCTGAATATATTTCATACTTAAGTAAGATCCCATAGGAATATTGAGCATTGTTCTGTATTCATGCGTGTGTTTGTTTTTCTTGAATTGGTTATCCTTCGTGAAACATTTAACAACTTGCCTTTTTGGTCAACATTTTTTGTCTTGAGCAGATTTCCTCCCCAGCCCTGAGAGACAGACATCATCTTTTTCAGTGCTGTTGGGTTAACTGCATGGTTTTGAGTGCGAGGCACGATTGTTGACCATCCAATCTCTGCTTTGCTAGCAGAACCTGATTACGTTGGTGTCTTGGTCGGCTCAGGCTGCCTTAACAAAATCCCCCAGACCAGGCAGTTGAAACAGCAGAAATGTGTCTTGTCTCCTCACAGCTCTGGAGGCTGGAAGTTCGAGATCAAGCAGCCAGCAAATCCAGTTTCTGGTGAGAGCTTGCATTCTGGTTTGTAGATAGTCACTGGCTCTCTCTGGGTCCACATGTGACCTCTTCTTTGTGTGCCCTGGGCTGGGGGAGGAGGGAGAGAGAGAGAGAGATCTCTTTTTCTCTTCTAATAAGGCCACCAGTCATAATCAGAATAGGGCCCTGTTCTTATGACCCTACAGATACAGTCCCATGGGGCTTTAGGACTTCAACATAGGAATTTGGGGGGCACACAGTCCATACCAGGGTATGCCCTGCCTATCACACCAGCTGGTCTACAGCATCGGCTCAGTCATGGCTTGTGAGGTTTCTTATTTATTTATTTGGCAAGTTAACGGCTGATGAGCTGGGTGACCTCGGGAAGATCATCTGTCAGATGGAGACAATACTAGTTTAAGTGTACTGAGCACTCACGACATGACAGGCACCGTTCTAGCACTTTCTGTGCATCTTTATCCCGACACTAGGGGGCAGGTACAATTATCAGCCCATTTTCCAGGTTGGGAAACTGATGCCCAGAGAGGCGAGAAACACATCACGGTGGGTCATGCAGCTGGAGAGCAGGAAAGCTGGGATGTGAGTATGGGCACAGCGGTCCCAAGCCTGCTCCTGTCCGCGCTACCTGCTGAATGGGGTGGCTGGGAGCCCTGGAACGAGGAAATGCACGGGTGGGCTGAGTGCCTGCTAGCTGCCCCGTGAACTAGAGCTGGGATTGCCTGCCTGTCCCCTCCCCACCTCCTCCTGCTCGTCCTTACCACCGGATGCGCACAGATCTTCACTTGGCAAACACAGGCGGTTATTACCGGAGGCGGCCCTGCGCTTGGAGCCTGAAGATTCCAGGCCTGTGCTCTACCTGTGTGACCATCAGCCCCTCTGTGCTGGTCTCCTCTTCTTTCAAGCAAAAATAATGATGCCTCATTCATAGGATGACAGAGGAGATTAAATACAACAAAACACGTGTTGATTAAGATAGATTTTTTTTTTTCCCATTGCAAAACATGCAGAAAATGTTGGTCTTCGCTGGCAAGAAATTAGAAGACTCTTAGCCTCTCCGTGGTAAAATTCTGATACCCAGTCGTAACGATGACCATCCATGTGCCGGGCATGGTGCTGGTGATTTCACACACACTGTTGCATATCCTTAGGACAGCCCCCAAAGGGGCTCCCCTTTCTAGAAGTGAGGAGCCTGAACCTCCAAGAGCTTAAGCGAATTGCTGCAGGTCCCACGTAGGAAAGCGGAGGAGCTGTGCCTCGAATGCTGGCCCCTCCGCCTCCCAAGCTTCTGTGTTTTATCTTGAAAAGAGAAATTCGACTTGGATATGCTGTTTCCCCTCCATTATCCATTCAAGGCCACCGGGGGAAGTAGGACATGAGGGATTCTTGCTCCTTTTCAGTTCCTATAGAGAGGAACCAGCGAGTCCTCTGCCTACATGAGCAGAAGCTGTATGCGGTGTTTGCAGAAATGTGCCCTGCCCGCGTGCCACTGCAGGGGAGGGGGCTGGCGAGATGTGGGGGTGTCCAAAAGCAAAGGGAGCATGCCAGGAAGCAGAGACAGCAGGATGAGCCCCTCCCTCTGGAGGGCTCTGAAAGTTTGCCTTGCCTCCTGGGACCACCCGGGTTTGAAGCCTTGTTGGGACAAGATGAAGCATCAGCAGGCCTGAGTGACAGGTGGCTCTCAGGAGCCACATGGCAATCCTTGCCTCCCGCTTGGTTTTCTGGAAACCACACAGGCCAAGGTTATGTTTTAGGTCAGATTCCTGACAGTTCGGCCACCTCTGGGGCGGGTTGGGGTTGAACCCCTAAGCCCTCTGGACAGCACAGGGGCTTTGCAATCAGCAGCTGGGGGGAGGGGTGGGAAGGGGATGGTTAGTCCAGCTCCAGTCCTTTCTCTTTGTGGATGACTTCACGCAAGTGGCTTCCTCTCCATCAGCCTGGAGTTCTTGATCTTGAAAATGGGATGATTGCTCAAATTCAAGGAGATGGTAGAGGCCAGGTGCCTGCTCTCTGGGGCTGAGCTCAGCACAGCCTGGATCTTTCTGGAAACAGCAGCTCTCCTCCTTCCTTCATTTGCCTTTCTGTGTGTTTTCCCACCTCCCGATGCCATACTCCCACCAGGACCAAGGTCCTGCCGCCCAGGCCTCTTCCCCTCACTGGAGCTCTGGAGGGGCCTGGAAGGACCTTGGCTTCAGAGCTGCCAGAAGCCCCTTGGGAGATGTGGGCGGGAGGCGGTAGCAGAGGGACGGAGTTACGGACTCTGGGCTCCTCTCGGTGTCTCTCCCCTCCCCAAGTTCCGGCTCCTCAAGAAGATGTTGGACCAGACTGAGTGGATTGGAGGGACCTGAACATTCAGAGCTTTTGGGAAACAGAAACTGGATGTCAAGGCGTACCACATCTATCTCCAAACCACAATCCTAAACTGAGTTTCCTTCTCTCTCTTCAGATTTCCCAGGAAAATCTGCCATCACATCGAATCTCATATGGGTTGGTTTTGTTCATTTATTCTTTCAAAATAGACCCCAATCCCAACCCTTTCTTTCCACCTTCACTGGTGCCACCTTGGCCAGTCCCCATGATCTCTTTTCTGGGTTGCTGCAACAGCCCCTAATTGGTCCCTCTGTAGTCTCAAATCAGATCAAGTCCTTCCTCCGCTCAAAAACCTTCAATGGCTCCCAGTTTCCTATTTCCTTTCCAGAGTGGTCCATCTTCAGCCCTCCCCACCTCCCTTATCCCGTCCTACTGGCTCCCATCCTCACAGCCCTCATCACTTCTGACCGGCTATGATGTTCTCATTTACTGTGTTTACTCTTTGTCTCCCTCACTGAATGTACTCCCTGAAAGGGCGGCCATGGGGAGGTTGCTGTGGGAAACAGCCATGCCATATGTTCAGAAGCACGAGAGATGGGAGTGCGGGGTGGCGGGAGCTCAGAGGAGGGGGACGCCTTGCCTTGGAGTAAAAGGAGTAAGGCTCCACAGAGAGCAAACTTGAAAATCTGACAATTTTGAAATACTTTCATTGGCAAAAAGCATAATGCACTTCGGTTCAGTATAGTTACATCACAAATTTTCAAAACTCAGCACTCATGTATTCTTAATATCCCTAATTTTCATAATGTTAGGGCCATATAGATATCGTTCACTGCTAAGCCATACAGTGTACTGTGATTGAATGATATTAGTTAGTGCTTGAATTATACTAATCCTTCCTTATATTAATTGATTGGTGGCCCTATAAGAAGAGGAGGAGGGAGCTCTCTCTTTTTCCATGTGCACGCATGGAGGAAAGGCTATGTGAGGACACAGCTAGAAGGCAGCCACGAGCCAGGATGAGCACTCTCACCAGAAACCCAATCTGTTGTGAGAAAATGTTGTTTAAGCCACCCCATCTATGGTATCTGGTTATGGCAGCCTGAGCAGATTCGGAAACATGTCTTCCTCTTTGATGATTTACTTCCTTACATTGTTGGGGCACATCCTCTAGTAGCTTCCTCAGACATGGTTAGTGGAAGTAAAGTTTTTGAGACTTTCCATATCTACAATGGTCTTTATTCTACCTTCACACCCAACTGATACTTTGTCTGGGAATATAATTTTTGATTGGAAATCATTTCCCTTGGAGTGTCGAAGGCATCATTCCATCATCTTTTACCTTTCAAGTACTGAGAAATTCAGTGCTGTTGTGATTGATGATTCTTTGCATATGACCCACCCTACCCATCTCCCAGAAGCACTTAAGATCCCTTTTCCCCTGGTTTTCTAAAATTTCATGATGATGTGCCTTGGTGAACACCTTTTGTTCCAACCTTGAGCTAGGTCTTTGGTGGGATGTTTCAATCCGGAAACACATTTGATTGTATTCTGCCAATCTTAATTGCATTCCTTGATTTCTTCTTCTTTCTCTTTTCTCAATTTTCTCATTCTCTGGAAATTCTAATAATTTGATATTGGACCTCCTGCATAAGCCTCTCATCTCTCATTTTCTGTTTTCCTGCTCCTTTGTCTTTCTGTCATACTTTCTAAAAAGGTTACCTTAATTATATCTTCCAAACCTTTACTCGATTTTCATTTGAAGTGGGTTTTAGTTTCTAAGAGCTCTATAAATGACATCCTGTTCTTGGATTCGATATTTTCTCTTATCTCTCTGAGGATATTAGTGTTTTTGAAGTCTCTATTCTCTACGTGTTCCTTTGTTCTGTTTGCTGGTTTTAGTGCTCTCCTCAAAGGTCCGGTGATTCTTGTCTGTCTGTTCGTGTTTTAGAACAAAGCACTAAAAACCAGATTAGGAGCCTTGGATGCAGGGCCTTGTGGACGGGTGGGCCTCTCTACAGAATTATGGCTGTTTCATTGAGGGACCTCAAGTCTAAGTAGCTATAGTAATTTTTTTTCTCACACTAGTCAGTTTTCCCAGAAAAGTCTGCTCCTGGCTCATGCTTGTGGAAGACGCTGCCTGCATCCTGGGTGCCTAGATAGAGAGGGGACGGGGTCTCACCATTTAGAATGCCAACTCTTACCCAATCCCCTATTTTCAATATGGCGCCCACCCTACCCTCAGCTGTGTCTGGCGTCCTTGGGTTCTGACCCTCCCTAGTTAGTTTCTTCAGAGATTAGCCTTGAGCTTCTGCTAGCATGTGGGGTAGGTGCCCCATGGCAGGTCATGGTGGGGAAGGAAAGCTGGGTAACTGCTCTTCACATGGTTTCTGCACCAATCTTAAGACACAACTTGATCCTAACTCTTTGACGTAGCCTCCAACTCCTGAGTCTTTAGAGACCTGGTTCCTGAATCTGCTTGATTTTGGAATCCCCCACCCCTTCCTTCCCACAGGCACTGCTCTGCTAAATTGGTTACTGGTATCTATCTAATAATTTTGGTCAATTCTTGTATTCTGGGGCCTACCTCTCCCCCCTCAATTCTCTTATTTTTTGTGGGTCCATACCTTCATTATTCCTTGACTGTCATTTCAGAAGGTGTTAGAGAGAAAAGAGGCAAATGTGTATTAATTCTCTGTGTGTATGAAAATTCACACATGGGGGGCATCTGGGGGATGCAGTTGGTTAAGTGTCCAACTCTTGGTTTTGGCTCAAGTTGTGAACTGGGGGTCATGAGATCGAGCCCTGTGTCAGGCTCCATGCTCAGTGCAGAGTCCACTTAAGACTCTCTCTCCCTTGGGGCGCCTGGGCGGCTCAGTCATTAAGCATCTGCCTTCGGCTTGGGTCATGATCTCCAGGTCCTGGGATCAAGCCCCACGTTGGGCTCCCTGCTCAGCAGGGAGTCTGCTTCTCCCTCTTCTTCTGCCCCTCCCCACTGCTCCTGTTCTCTCTCTCTCTCTGTATCTTTCTGTCTCAAATGAATAATAAAAAAAAATTCTAAGACTCTCTCTCTGTCTCCCTCTGCCTCTCCCCGCCAACATAAATAAATCTTAAAATAAAATTTAAAAAATGTCACAAGTGGGTGTTCTTTTTTCTTTAGTGTATGGCTGTTCTTTTCTCTGGACCGCACACAGCCACACACGTTTACTCACACGTATTCAGTTAAAGGAAGCTTCAGACTTGCCAACAGAGACCATGTGCCCATGTGGATTAGTGAAAATTAGAACGAGAGGCCATTAGCAACATGGGGTGTGTGCATTGTGCATTAAAGCATTTGTAACACATGCATTTAGGAAGCATGCTTTAATTAAGAATAATATTAAGTAATAATAACTATCATGACAACATAATCACAATTGGGTATAAACAAGGCTCCTTCCCGATTTGGTGTCTTATAATTAAACTACTATCATTTGTCTGAAGAAGGGAAGGAGCATCATATTTGGAACCAGCTGGCTTGGAACAGACTCTCACGTTGGCCGCTTGTGAGCCTTGTATCTTGGCCCATTGCCCCAACCCGCAGAGCCACACGATCCTTGGAGGTGGGGTCCACTGGCCTTCTGCGTTGGTCTGATGTTCCATGTCCCTGCTCCAGTTCCCTAAGGAGAACCGACCAGAACCCAGGACGCCGTGTGTGCTAGGGATTCTGGTTCTTCTCTGCATCCTGAAACCTCTGTTGCTGGGGCCAGACCCTACTTCCCATGTCCCTACTCTCCCTCTGGACCTCCAGCTCCCTCACCTGTCACCGCCTGGATGCAAAGATCTAGCTACTTCCAGACACATGAACCCCAAAGCTTTGGCAAGCAGAAGGGCTTGTGAGCTGCTGTTTATGGGATTGGGGCGGGGGGGGGGGGCGCTTGTTCACTCCACATTCAGACTTTGGAAAAGTGAGCAGAAGTTGTCAGCTGTAGGGAAAAGAAACAGAAGTGACGTTTATAAAGCACCTACTATGTGGTGAGCCCTCAGTAGGCACATTAAGCCTCCCCTAACACTAGGCGGGAGATACCCACCACCTCCATTTCACGGACCAGCCTCACGGACCTCTCATAGGTGGGACACTGACCACTCTCCATGTGGGGGAGCCTGGATTCGAACCCAGGAGAGGAAAGTGGAGGTGCTCCTGGCACTTGCTGCTTAAAGGGAAGAAGAAGAGGCACGTCCTGAGAAGTCAGTCAAGAGTACACCTTGGGGGGGGTGGTTCCTGACAGAGCCCAGACCAGGTACTTATGGGTTCAGCCTTGGAGAAAATCCCAAAGAATCAGGCTCCAAGCTGAGGGCTCTGCCGGTTCCGCCTGGTGATCAGCCAGACCCCACAGCCCAGGGAGACCCCCTGGAACAGGAGGGATGCCCGGCACCCGGGGCCTTCCTCTTAGAAGGAGGGGTGCTGCACGCAGAACACAAAGGCCACGCAGGAGAGCGGGCTCCCTTCCATCTGGGCTGCTTTTCGGCCTAAGGATCGTGAACAGTCCAAGGCTGAAACCTGGTCACGGCAAACTTGACTCCCCCTCAGAACATTTGATAGGGTTCGCATATCGCTCTTGCTCTCCCTTGAATCGTGACAAAAGGAAAGTATTCATTACCAGGCAGACAGAGCCCTAGGGCGGGAGCCCGTCATCTCTGATTTGCCTGTTAGCCCAGGCTATGGAATTAAATGCAGTTTTGTTTTTATCTGTTTGCATGGACATTTTCCAGAGAAAACAGCAATTTTAGTGACCTGCGCACTTTGTATCATGTTAATTAGGTTTGAAAACTCATATATTGTTTTCATAAGGGCTATTACATTTTCTCTAATTAAATTAAGGGAAAAATAAGGATGCACGGCAATAATATTTATTATTAATACCAGACTCCAGAGGCGCCCAGCAAGTTAAATCAGAGGTAAAAAAAAAAAAAAAAACCCTTGAAGACAGGCTGGGCTTCAAAACAGCATGGTATGGTCCAGGTTTTCAGCAAGTCATTACTTGGACCGTTTTGGAAGAGGAGAAAGTGAAAAATGGACCCATTTGGGAGAAAACAGGCTTCTGGTCCCGGTTCACACGGAGAGTTTCTGGGATGTTTACTACTGTTTCATTACAGTGGTTTTACCAAAATTGCAGCAACTGTGTTCCAGGGAGAACTTTTCACTTGGGTTTCATGTGGACTCAAAGGTTGTAGCCAGCCGGCTGTGATTTTCGTCCAGCTCCAAAAGGACTTCCTTCACAAGGGGTCTTGACTTGAGGAAGTGAAGTGGGGCAGGCAGAGAATGGAAGGGGGCCCTGGGTGGGCAAGGGTCCCATTGGACAGGGGAGGTGGGGCATGGCATTATTCAACATGAACACCTTCCATCCCTTGGGCAGGGTCCCTTCTGGAAACGGGGCTGAGCGCGGGCCAGATTCCAATGGGAAGAAGGAAGGGAGAGAGAGAGAGGAGAGGTGGGTGCATCACAAAGTGGTTCTAGACTAAGCAGCAGAGCAACCTTCCCTGAGCTCGTGGCTAGAGTGGATAGTTATAGTTTGGGGCCACCTCCTCACACCTATTTCCTCTTCCTCATGGGACCCTGACTTCCTTTTGGGGCACCCACTTGGAATGAGGCCTTAATAGCATAGTGGGTCCTGCTTCTTGCCCTCCCCAGGCAGAAGCAGATGACTTTCAGAAGCTCTTCTGTCCCTTCCTTCCTCTCCCTGCCCACCCCTGCCAGCCAGGCCAGCTGGGCTCTCTCCCCCGGGTGCTGGGCTCAAAGATGGTAGACCATCTGGGATACGCTTCTTCTCGGTGCGACACCTTGATGCAACTGCTGATCTGACCCCTCTGACTCCACTGTTCCAAGCTGGCTCCTTGCCTTTCCGTGTGGTCCCGGGGGCCCCCATGTGCTTCCATGAACTCCTTTGCTTCAGGGTGACCCGGCATCTTTTGCTGTTGCCTGTGACCCTAGATCTCCAACTGTTGCAATGGCTTTTGCACTAAGTGTGGGACAGATGTGTGCTCCAGAGGAGCCCGCAGACCTGGGAGCCCCTCAAGGGGAGCCCATGCTTCTATTGGTTGGGTTTAAGGAAGAGCACTGGGCTGGGAGTAGGGGTATTGCTTTGAGTCCTGGCTTTTCCACCATGCCCTGCTGGGAGACCTCAATCTGTTGGTTTTCCTTCTGGACTTCATCTCGAAGGTGAGGCATTTGGATTATCACACCAACAATAGCAAGTAGAATTTATTGACTACTTCTAGGGGCCACACGCTGGGCCAAGTGCCATACATATATTAGTTCATTGAATCTACACGTTTACCTCAGAAGACTGTGAGTCTCCCTGGTTCAGAGACAAAGAAACTGAAGTTTAGAAGGGCAAAGCGCATCACTCAAGGTCACGTGCCTAGAAGTAGACATACCAGGGGCTAAATCTGGGTCTGTTCTAGGTCCACTAATGGTCTCTAAAGACTCAAGTGACCATCTCTGTTTGCCCAGGACTGAGGGCCTCCACAAGACATAGGACTTCCACAGCTAAAACCAGGTCAGTCCTGGACAAACCGAGATGGTTGGGACCCCACTCAGGATGCATCCAGCCTAAATGCTATGTGGAACAGCATTGGATTTGGGAGGTTGCACTAGAAGCCAATGAGCACATGCTAAAGATTTTCAAACCTCAGAGTCAAAACAAAACCCAAATGGGGTTTCAGATGCCACCTTCAATTGCTACTGAGCTCTGTCCCAGTTAGCCTGCATCCTCCGGCAGGGTGGGTGGGGGGGTGGAGCAAAGAAATCCAGAGTTCTTCCAACAAACCTCTGGTTGAATCCACAAACCCCTCAATCATTTTACGAGTGGCCCTTCAACCTACTTTCCTGTCCCCAGGCCACAATGAAACGACTCCTCACCATTGCCCCTTCACCTAACACCAGCATTTCCAACTGTGGAACACTCCATGCCTGAAAATTTTCCATGTAATTTGAATTTTTAAGAAATTGAATTCTGTTTTCCAAGTGGCTCACGGTGTGATCGTCTCCTCCAAGACCCAACCGACAGAGGTTTCAGACTCCGTTCTCTTTGTCTGCTTTACTCACCTCACTCACGTATTCATTTATCATTTTGCCAGATATCCATTGAGTGCCTACTGTGTGTCGGTCACTGAGCTAAGGACTAGGAGACGAGAGAGAAACGTGTTGACCACTGTTCTTGAGATGTCTCTACCCAACCATTCTCATGCAAAACAGCAGTAGTAGGGTCTGCACTAAAGGAACACAGGGTGTGTAGAATGAAGGGGACAATTAGGGAATCAGGCACTCCAAAGCAGTAGATGGATATGTGTCCTGTTCTCTGCTCTTTCGTGGCCTTGTTCCTATCATAGCTCATTGCGCACTGTATTGTTGTCATCTTGCTGTTCCTAACTCCTCGTCCAGTGCTCAACACGCCACAGGTGCAAAGTACATGCTTTGGTTGACCAGAACCCTCGTGCAGCAGAGTAGGCCTGCCAAACCAGGCAGAAGTTCTACTGAAGCAGAGGATCCTTTTAGAATGTGATGAACTGTCCTCTCTCAACCCTCCAAGATTCCATGTCCCGAATTCCAATTTCTTAATTTCTCTACACCGAGTTTTCTAAAATTGAGTTATCTCTTAAATTGGGTACTGCTACCAGGCCAATCTGATAGAACGATAGGAATTTGGCCCCTTTCTGGAGCCAGGAAGTAAGGACAGGGTAAGACTATGTCAGAAATGTTAGCAAATCTTAGAAAAATGTCAGCCCTACCATGGTCATTACCGTTGGCCATTTTCTTAAACAATAAATAAGAGACGGCCCGAGGGGTGGTAACACAAGGATTCCTGGGCTGCGGGTACAGAGACCCGAATCCTAGGACAAAAACATAAGAAGATTTGGAATTGATGACTTTGGGTTTTCACAGCAAAGTAAATAGCAAGGATTAAGCCCGCTGGGGGTTCACAATCCTCATTGAAACCAAGTGTCCTTAAAAGTCAACGTGTTGGGTTTTCAAAGACAGTCTTCTGAATGAGGCCCCAGATCTACCACCCACCACCCATCAATCAGCCAGAGCTAATCTTACCGTCACACAGACTGGAAAGCCACGGGCTCCTTAAAGATCCTCTTAACTTTAATTAAAAACCTTTGATGGATTCTCAAACACTAACAAAGACGGGTCCCCAACATGCTTCCTCCTTGTTGTCAGGTGGCCCCTGGTCTGGTTTGCTCCCAGTTCCTTAAGGCAGTGCTGTTGCAGGTATGGACAGGTACACCCCCAACACTTCGAGTACCTTCTCAAGCAGTATCCAGGCAGGGAAACCTCCCCCCCCCCCCCCCCCCCCCCCCCCCCGCTCCCAATAGCTGTGTTGAAGTAGGCATTGTCCACTTGAGACCGAGCAGAAATTTCTAAGACTGCTGGATTCTTCTAGATTAATTGCACTGGAGGAAGAGTACTAAGGTCCTGGGGAATCATGTTGGCATTCAAAGCCAATGCCAGCCTCCAGTGTAAATCAGCGCTGGTGACCAGCTGGTTTGCACTAGCACATCTGTGCTGGTGTGTATGGTGGTTGACATCTATTATGGTTGGTCAGTGCCCACACCATTCCGGCTGGGAAATATTTTGTACTTGACTCCTGCTATTGACCACTCCAGCTTCACCTTGCTCTCCACCCCTGCGCCATCCCGTCTGCTCTAGGGATTGGTTGGGCAAGAGGGGTTGGAAAGGAATGTGCCCAGATGATCTCTGTGTCCATGAGGCAGACCACTCCCTCCTCCTGCCCCCCAACTCCTTCGCCCAGCTAATGTTAAGCTTTTGCTCCTGCTCTTCTTCCTCTGCTCCACTCCAGCTGCCCTCTCCTTCCAACCGCATCATGGGGGGACTGCACATTTAAGTCTCCCACCCCTTCCTTTGTGTCCCGAGTTCCTCTTCCTGTCTCCTCACTGCCTCCTGAGGTCCCACCTGCCCATCCCTCAGTGTTCTGCTAAACAGAGCTCCTGCAAAAAGCCAGTCCCGAGCATTCCAGGCAGAACGAGTCCCTCCCTCTTCTTTCCTTCCTCCTTGCAAAACCCTTGGTGACTTTCAAAGCTCGGGCCAGCTTGCTTGGTCCAAGTGCCTTGTGAATTGCTTTAGGGTGGGGAACGGGACTGATGGCATCTATAGCCCACACAGTGTGTGGCGGAGTGCCCAGCACATGGTAGAACTTATAAATGGTCCGTCTATTTAGATGCTGGTTTATTCAGATGCCAAGGGATCTCCTAGCTCCAATGTTCTTTCTACCATTTAATGTTGGCTAAACTCGCAATTCTCAATCCGAAGTATATGGATGAGGGAAGAAGGCAAGGCCCCAACAGTGACTTTTTCCTGGGCTGATGATGTCAGGACCTCAGTGCTGGTTTTGGGAGCAACATGTGGGACAGTCATAGACTTGGAGTCAAACAGGCACTGGCTGCAAACCCAGCTCTACCGACCTGTGAGCTGTGTGGCCTGGGGGAAGTCACTCAACCTTTCTGGGCCCCAGTTTTCTTATCAGTAGCATGGAAGTGATTACATCACACCTTATTACCCTGAGCAGTTCATGGGATAATACCAAGTATTTACCCAGAGGAAGAAGGCCTGGAAGATATACAGTAGATGTTGCCCACAGAAGGCTGAAGGTCTGGGGCCAGTGATCCTTTATATCCTGGTACATGTGAGACAGATTAGGGCTCTGGTTCTCAGACATTAGCCAAGGATCAGAATCACCTGGAGGGCTTTGGCGACCATAGATGGCTGGGCCCCACCCTGGGGTTTCCGATTCCCAAGGTCTGAAGTGAGACCTAAGAATTTGCATTTCTAACGTGTTCCCAGATGATGCTGTTGGTGGTCCAAGGGCCACACTCTGAGAACCAGGGCCTTAGGGATTCACCAAGAGCATTGGCTGATCTCGGAAGCTAAGCAGGGTCGGGCCTGGTCGGTACTTGGATGGGAGAACATAGTTAAATAAATAGATAATTCCTTAAGAGTTTTTACAGGAGGTATATATTAACTGAGATATTTTGTAATGATGCAGAAGCCTTATCCCAAGATGCTATTTCTAATTAGCAACAGTTAATTATCTTACCCATCCATGGGCCACACCTGCTGACGTGGGGCTCTGTGTTTGTCCAAAGAGGTCTTAAATCTAAAGGTTTGGTGGTGTTGATATAGCATGCAGACAGACCTAATGAGCCCTTATCATCTGTTCTTGAAAAGAATGACTAAAACCTTACTATCTGTGTGTCCTGGGCATGTTACCCTTAATTTCTCTGCAATGTGCAGAGAGTACCATGCAGTGCACAGTGCATATAAATGACACAGGATCAGTAGCCAGAATATATAAAGAACTCTTACAAATCAATAAGAAAATGACAGACAACCCAACAGGGAAATAGGCAAGTGATTTGAACAGCTATTTCACGAAGGAAGACACCCAAATGGCCAATAAACATGTGAAAAGATGTCTTACTGAACTAATTATCAGGCAGATGCAAAGTAAAGCCACCATGCAATTCTACTATGCCCCCACCAGAATGGCTACAATGTGAGACTGACAATAGTAAGTGTTGGCCAAGAGCCACACGGACCCTCTGACACGGCTGGCAAGAGTGGCAATTGGCACCACTTACTTTGGAACGCTGTGAGGTTTTTCTACTGAAGTTCAATGAACACATGCTTTATGTCCCCACATTGCCTCTCTTAGTGCTTACTCAGCAGAAATGTGCACATATATCCACCAAAGACAAGTATAAAAATGTTCATAGCAGCCTTCTTCATAATCGCCCAAACTTGGAAACAACACAGATGTCCCTTAGCTAATGACTGGATAAATAAAATGTGGTATCTCCCTGCAATTCAGATGCCCTGTGTTTTAGAGGCCACGTGGGTCGCTTCCTGCATCTGTTCTATGCTTCCGGTGCGTGGGCGATGGTGAGTGTGCAGCCGGCTACTGTCATGCATAATCCATATTTCCTAGGCTCCTAGGCAAGAGCCTGACAGGTTCTTTCACTTCCATGAGCTTGATGAATCATTTGAACATCTGTATGGGGTGAGCGGTGTCCTTCCCATTTCACAGACGGGAAAATAGAAGCTTATCAAAGGTGAAGTGATTTGCTCAGGGTCACATGGCTGTGTCTGGGTCCGCACCCCCAGCCAGAAGGTGGGCTGTTTACGGATCGTGCGTCTCCTTGTCTCCTGCAGTCCCAGCACGGTGCCAGGCACTTTGCCATCAGTTAATACATGTGAGGAGAAGGGAATTGGTAAGGAGTGTTGCCAGAGAGCACCCTGACTGTGCTGGAAGGTCATTAAGTACACATCGTTACTGTTAGTTACCGCATCATGGCCACTGGAACGGCAGCCTTCCCCCACCCTTCCTATTTCAAGAATCTCACTGCTTCTAACAGCTCTGAGCCATGTGTGTGTGTTGGGGGGTGGGGGTGGGGGTATGGCTGTCTTTTAAGCCCCCAGACACAGATGCCCACCCTCTTAAGGAAACACGTACCCAAATGACTACCATCTGCACCCCATTTGGAGAAGCACGTCCACACATGCTGACTCGCTTGGTCCTCCTGGAGCCCTTGGCCCGGTTTTATAGAGGAGTGCATAAAGCCTCCCCACTTCTGAGGGATTTGCTCCGGCCCTCCCAGCTACTGCAGAGCAGAGGTGAGTCCCAGACCCATGGCAGAGGCCAGTGCGTCCCTACACCGCACAGGGCTCGCAGATTCCAGCTTCCGGCCCTTTGCCTGTGCCAGTCCTCCTGACAGGTGCGCCTGCCACCTCCCTCTCTATCATAGCCCCCGTCCTACACAGGTGTTTCCCGGGATGTCCAGACGTGGTGGCTTCAGGGGTGGTGCCCTTCTCAGACCCTTTCGGCTGAGACTCGCTGCCTCATATGCTGAAGAGGCTCTGTTGCGCCCCATGGATCTTTGTTTCTGCCCCCGGCTGTGCAGGGTGCTAATTCATCCTTGTCTCCCCTACAAGGTTCAACGCAGTGTTGGCCCATGCAGCCATTCAACGGATAGTTGGTGTCTTGGGTTGAGTCCTGCAGAGGCTGACCCTGGGACAAGTGTGTGAGTGTTGCTTGGGAGGTGATTCCAGAAAGCACATGAAGGCAGTAGGCAAGCAAGAGAGGAGAGGACGGAAGGAAGCCAGTAATAGCAGGTGCATCCCCAACAGGTGATCTTTGTGGCTTCCGCGGAGCAGTCCTTCTAGAGACTGTAGAGGGTGCCACTGAGTTGCCCCACCTGAGGGGCCTTTTTCTTCCACCTCCTGTCCATCATTGGCTGAGGGCTCTCCAGGGAGCATTATCTCACCCGTCTGCTCCACCATGCTGGCCACGAGAAAGCCCTCAGGTGAGGAGTCCCCGCTGCTTGCTTTAGGAGGCAGCTGGACTATGCTGGAACCAGGAACGCTGGGAGAAGTGGGTAGGACCCCAGTGTCTGCTGCACTTGGTGAATAAAGGGTTTGAGAAAGTCATCACTAGGTGCATTAAATTCTAAGTCATGATTTAAAAATTGTTGTATTGTGATAGAATACACATAACCTAAAATTGATCATTTTAACCATTTTTAAGTGTACGGTTCGGGCGCTGAGTGAGCGTACAGTGTTGTACGACGGTCAGCATCATCCGTCTCCAGAAGGTTTCCTCTTCTCCAATAGAAGCTCTATCCCCATTCAACACTAATGCCCCATTTCTCCCTCCCCCCAGCCCCTGGCCCCCTCTATTGTACTTTCTGTCTCTATACATTTGACTATTCTATGCACCTCATATAGGTGGAATCATGCAATATTTGTCCTTTTGTGTCTGGCTTGGATATGTGAAATTTGAAGATGCGCATATCCTTCAATCCGGAAATCACAATTCAGGGAATCTGTTTTATAAGGAAAATAAAAACAGCAGTACCAAATGACACATCTCAAAATGTTCATTGTAGCATCATGTGTCAAGGAAAACTGGAACTCACCTTCAAAAGAGAATACTGGTTGAATAAGTAACTTTACATTCATATATTGGGATATTATTTCAGCTATTAAACAGAACAAGAACAAGTAGATTCATATGTATGAATCTGGGAGAATGGTTAAGATATGCAAAGCTTCAACAAACAAGCAAACAAAAAAGCAAGTTATAAGGACAGTGAAGCTCTAGACCAAGTGGCTGGATCTCTGGTGTTAAAAATCAGGGCGGTCCTTACCTGGCTTGATGGGGCAAGGCATTGAGTGGTGATTATATGGATGTATGTATATGTAAAAAGTCATCACAAGTGGATAGATGTGTGCATGTTAATGATACATATAATAAGTCAGAAAAAGTAATCAAGAAAGGGGAAAAAATGCAGGGAAAAGGAAGGAAATGTATCAAATAGGAAAGTGACTGAGCAGGCTATTCATGTGGCTGTTTCTAGGAGAGAAATAAATACAGAAGCATGAAGGAAGTCGGACAATCCCCCTCCCCGGTTTGTCTGAGGTGGGGGGAATGTTCCTCTACTCCAGTTTCTCTGCATTTTCGCAGGGAACCTGCTCCAGTGAGGAGCTCTGTGCAGGGAGGTGGGGTACACTGGGCTTTGGGGTTACATAGAGTTCTGGCTCTGCTATTCCTTAATTGGTGCTCCCTGGCAAGGCTCCTGGCCTTTCCGAATCCGTGAACCTGCGGGCAGCCCACTGCCCTCAGAGACCCTCACCGAGGCCGGCAGGAGGTGCCAGCTCTCTGTGCCCAGCACACGGGAGACACTCCATGGGGTCCCCCTTCCTCTCTGCTTTGCAGGAACGAGAGAATAGAGTGATCTGTTACGCTTCTGACTGAGGGCTTCTGACAGGTGAAAGCATTTGAGAAAGGAAATCCTTCTTGCAATAAAATGCATGGTAGGGAATTTCTTTAAAAAAAAAAAATCAGGCTTCCAACTCCAGCAAGCTTCGGACGAAATTCAAGCATTTCTCTGATTATGTATCTAATATTGACCAGAACAGGGAGGAGGCGGGAGTAGAGAAAAGACGCTTCTTACTCAAAACTAGCTCTTTCCTTTTTCCATATGATGTGTTTATGATTATGGGTTTTAGAGCATTTTTCTTCTTGTATTTCATGAAATACCGCATCTCTTTACATAATTCCCTCCACCCCCCGCTTCCCTGATATTTCGTTGCAGAGGAGAGAGGGAAGGGATCGTATGAGCCCCTGGGGGCTGGCTCACCGCCTCCCTGGCAAACTCCTTCATGCCCTGAGGTCCTTCTGAGACCTAGTGACTCACCAGGAGTGCCCAGAAGTCAGGGCCGATCTTAGCCAGTTCTCCCAGAATTCCTGTTTCTGTGAAATCTCATTCTGTTGTGTGAAAGAAAACCTGCTAACAGAGGAGGCCAGTGTGTGTGTGTGTGTGTGTGTGTGTGTGTGTGTGTGTGTGTAGGTGGGAGGGGGCCAGAAGAAAGTCTGGAAGGCAACTGGGAAGGAGAGGGAAATTTGTGGGGTGTCATGAGGTGCTGTCTACCTTTAAGAGTGCCTTCCTTTGGGGTCTGTAGGTTGAGGGTTCTGTTGGGAGGGCAAGTCTCCTGTGGATTGTCCCCCAAATATTAACTGAAGGAGCTCTGATTGGAGGCCGGCAGCAGAGGATAGCCTTAAGGACGATGAATGCAGTTTGGGCATCATTTGGGCATTAAAGCGTTACCTGTGGTGTGGGGTCATGGCCAGTGCACTCTTGAGACGAAGAGCCCTGTGGGAAGTTGGGGTAATCTGCATATGAGTGGCAGGGATTAATTTAAGCAAAGACCCCAAAGCACAGGACTCAGAATTCCTGTGGTCACTCTTCTCTCTTGGGCAGGTAGAAAAGCTTCTTGAGATCATGGCATCCAAGCCCTCCACTTTATAGAAAGGCAAGCTTGGGTGGCCCATGTACGCATGCCCATTGCCATCTGCACCCTGATTTAATTCCTACGTGCCTCTCTCCTCTAGATAACAAGCATCTGCAAGCAGGCCGTGAGGATTCCTCACCTCTCTATCCCTAGGATCTGGCACTAGCGAATGGAAGAGAGAAGGAAGGACGAGAGAGGCCCACATGGGTCCCCTCTGTACCCAAGATCAAACAGCTCTGCTGAGGATCTCAGGACGGCCAGAATGAGCTGGTGGCAGGTTAGAGGAAGAAGTTTAATGGCGGAGCCCCATTCTTCTACTCTCTGTGGGTACTCCTCGCTGTGTGCCTTCTGCCCTCCCCATAGCCCAATGAGTAAGTATCATTATCCCCAGCATACAGGTGAGACAGCTGAGGCTTGAGGTGCTAGGAGTCCGGTCACACACAATAAGCCATCAGACAGCAAGGTCATGCCCTTCCATACGGCTCCGTGCCACCTTCCTGCACAGGAGTTTCTGAGCATGCGCCATGAAACTGCTCACTCCATGCAGGGGGATAAGCAGGCTGGCCTGACAGTCATGGTCGTATCATGAGATGAGCTGCTCTGGGTGGCTCCTGGAAGATCTGGCTCTTGGCTTTCTAAAGACATTTCCTCTTGAGTATGTTCTTGCCATACATTCTAAGAACCCTCATGAATGAAGCTCAAGACAGACCTCCCAGAGAGGCCCACATGAGACCATCAGAATCATCCAACTAACTCAAGAAGGACCAGACCGGGGATCTGCAGGATGCAGGCTGGTCACCCTCAAGACAGAATCCCAGAACTGGCCCATCCTGTCCAGTACCCTCATCAGGGCCTGAGACGAGGCAGGCCCAGAGAGGGGGGGCATGGGTCAGCAGCAGGGCCAGGTCTATGATTCAGGACGCCTGACCCGCGGTCCCCTCACATGTGTGGTACCAAAGCTATCAGATGCCGGGCGGTCTCTGTCTCCTCTGGACCGACGACGTCATGATGCTGTCACTGGTGCCCACCCTCGCGCTCACCCTGTGTGTGTCATCTCCACAGAGCCCACTGGAAGTGGGTGGTATTATACCAGGGCTTTCACCTGTGAAAACGGAAGAGCAGAGGTCAGAGCCCCCTTGAGGCCACAGGGCGTCCTTGAGGCAGGGCCCCAAACTCACGTTTTGCTCCCCAGGAAGATTTCGTGTTAAAATGTTTAAGGTGCGGGGAACATTGGGCCGGGTCATTTTTCACAAGGTCACGAAGCTCTTTGGAAGGTGCACTATGTCTCCATCAGAGCAAGAAACCTGCACCTTTGTGGTTAAAATCCTTGCCGGAATATTCGTTGACCTCAACTCGCAGGAGGAAAAAGAAAACTCATTCACGGAGTTCCACCCCAATGCTGTGAAAGCCCCAGGCACTACTCGTAGTCAGCGCTCTACCCAGAGCCCTACCCAGCGCTCTGGCCCCATCCCAGATGGGGGGTTATTCTCCAGGAGGGGAGAGAGGCTGGAGGCATCAAGTGACCCATCGATGTCACCCAGCCCGGGCCGGTACAAATGTCGCTTTTGGCCTCAACTCTGACCTCCAGCTTTTCCAGCTCACCAGGCTGGTTTCCAGTAGACCATCCCCTAACTGTCATGGTCAGAGAGAAAATTCCCTGACCCAAGTATGCTGGAGACATTCTCTTTTGTTGCTAGAAAGGAAAGAGCAGTAGAACTGTCTCCAAAGGGTCCCTTCTGAGGGCAGAGCCCCGAAAGGGGAGGTCTCGGCATTCCTGGGGATGGAGCGGGCAGGCCTGAGGTCCCGATACACACCCTCCACCCATCTGATGCTTTTGGCCCTGAGGAATCCCCATCATGGAGCTGCTCAGGAGGGCAGGAGCTGTGGAGGGACAGGAAGTGTCTTCATGTGCAAATTCCACACCTGTACACACATGCATTTCCCTGTCTTGGCCTCCAGTGCCTCCCCCCCACACACACACTGCATGGGGTTAGGACACTGAGGAGATCTTCAGGTGCCCAAGCAGAAATGGGGTGGGTGGGCTGGAGTTGCAGGAATGTGGGAAGGGCTCCCTACGTGGAATTAAATGAAAAAGCATTTGTAAATTGTCTGGCCCAGGGCTTAGCCCATGGGAGATTATCAACAAATAGGAATTTCAACCCCCACCACCATCCCCAGCTGGACCCAGGAATCAGGTCACACTGGGAGTGGTCTGAGAAGTCAGGACCCTGAGTGGGGTGCTGCCCCACTCAGGCCAGCTGTGCCCAGGTGTTTGGGGTGCATGCCGGGCCTATTCTGTGCTAAATCCTTGTTCTGTAAAGAGGCATTGTGTAGAGAGGAGCCCTGGGCTGTAGCTGTTAATGAGCAGGGGGTGGAGGGATCCACGTAGCTGGGGGCAGCCCTCCTGATAAAGCCACGGGGATGTGTACAGAGCCCCTCGGTCTGTTGGTGGTCCGGGCGGCTCCCACCCTCGGCCGGCAGAGAACAGAGCAGCACCCTCTGCTAATTATCTACCTTCCAGGGGATTCCCTCCTCCAATTTGGGGATTTGGGGTGGGGAGGGGACAGCCGGTGCTGCTAATTGGTGTCTTCCCAAGAACCCTAGATTGAGTCTGGGGATTACGCTAAGGAGGTGAGGAGGTGGTGCCCAAAATAAACACGAGCGCCCTTCCTAAGTGCATTCTTGCCAGCAAGTTAAATAATCCAGCCCCTGGAGCCTGTTCCTAAAAGATTTAAATGCTAAATCAGGGGAGGGGGACGGGTGGAAGGCGTAGTAGATTTCTACCGATTCTGACTTCTTCTGACATCTTTTAAAGGCTTCGTTTCTGAGCCGTTTGATTCCCTTTGACGATTGTCAAGTTAAGTTTACTAAAAACTGGAGAAGACTTTGTTCCAGGGTGGGGGGGATGGAGGGGGGCCGCTGGATTAGAAACATGAGCTGGTCCCCAGCTTGTCCATCCGCCCTGGCATCGTTTTCTTTCTGCGTTTCTGAAAGGCTCTGAGTAATCAGTTCCAGAGGACAGGCTGGGGGAACCTTGGCAAAGGGGCCTCGCTCTTGGCTATCACTTCGGGTATTTTATGCAGCTCATAGAGCTGCGATAGAGCCCAAAATGTGGGCACTTGGAAATCTAGGGGCCCATCTGAATTGATGTTCTGATGTGCACCCTCTCCCAGAAAGCAGCTCTCCGGAGGCCCTCGAGGGAGGCGTTGACGTTCAGGTTTCTAAGCGAGGAGTTTTGCATCAGTTTTCATGCTCCACAGGAAGGAAAGGTCTTGAGAACTGGCTGATAATAGCCTACATTTACTGAGCATCTACTGTGTGCCCGATGCCGCAGCTCCGTGCTGGCACTCCCTCTCTCATTTGACCCCAACCATGGACAGCCTGGTGAGGAAAGGCCTAGCATCGTCCCCATTTCCCAGAGGAGGTCACTGAGGCTCACGGGTGTCCAGCACTTGCCCACAGGCAGTCCGTGGGGGGCGGTAGGCAGGGCCCCGAGCTCCGCTCCAGTGAAGGAATTCTTTCCCAGTTGGCCTGTCTCCTGAATGCATTCCATGCTGCACTGAGCCTCATCCTTGGGTGGCTGGGCTGGATCCCGAGGAGAGATGGATGTGAAGTTTTCTAAGGCAGAGTCCCAGAATGACAGAGGCATGAGCTGTGTCCCCATCACAATGCTCCCCGCTCCCGGCCAAGTGGTCGGTTAGTCTCTAGGTGTTCTCGTCCAACGACAAGCATCTCATCTCTCCCTAAGGCAGGCACACCGTCTGAAGGCAGCTCTGGCTGGTTGAAGCTTTTTCTGGGCTGAGCTCTGAGTCTGGTAGGTTCTCCCAGCCTTCAGGAAGGCTCTGGCTTCCCCCCCGACCCCCACCACCGCCAGACCCAGGAGACGCCTGGCTGTCTCCTTCCTGCAGACATAAAGAGATCATTCCCAAGCCTCCTCCCACCCACCACTTCTTATTTCGCACATTTCTTTTAAACCGATGACAGCAGAAAGCTGAGAAGAAACCAGGCTTTTCTGTGTAACTCACTTGAGAACCGCTTTGAAGTCATCCTAAGGGTGTTCTCCCCTCCTCAGCACAGTGTCCACAGGACATATGAATACAGACATGTTTGGTGGCCACCTTTGGATTCACTGCAAAGAGATTAGCTCTGGGCCCGGAGGCTGAAGCCGGGGTGTTTAGCTCTGGCCCTGCCACTTACTGTCTGTGACCCTGGGCTAGTCACTTCCCCTCTCTGAAACTCTATGAAATGGCATTATTATCTCCCCTCATCGGGCCGTGAGGGTCAAATGACAGAAGTCTTGAATGGCCAAGGGCTGCGTTGTAAGAGTTGTCATCTGCACGTGTACATGGAAGCTTGAAATTTCCAAGACCATCAGGGTACCAGCACATAGTGATGCTTAGCTTGTCCATATTTGTCCAAGGAATGAATAAAATGATACACGGTTGCCCCTTAAATAGCATGGGTTCAAACTGTGTGGGTCCACTTTTTGCACATTTTTTCTTTTTTTTTTTAAGATTTTATTTTATTTATTTGAGAGAGAGAGAGAGGGAGGGAGAGAAAGCACAAGCAGGGGCAAGGGCGGAGGGAGAGGCAGAAGCAGATTCCCTGCTGAGCAGGGAGCCCGATGCGGGACTCCATCCCAGGACCCTGGGATCATGACCTGAGCCGAGGCAGATGCTTAACCAACTGAGGCACCCAGGAGCCCGTGCACATTTTTTTTTTTAATGAGTACATAAGAAAGATGTTTGGAGATTTGCGACAATTTGAAAAAAACAGATGAACCGCAGAGCCAAGAAATAACAAAAAATCTCTGAAAAGTTAGGTATTATTGTAGGAATACATTATATAATACATATAACATACAGAGGATGTGTTGATTGACAGTTTATGCTATCAGTAAGGCTTCCGGTCAATAGTAGGCTATTAGTAGCTTAATTTAGGGGAGTCAAAAGGTGTACTTGAATTTTCAACTGTGTCGGGGTTTGGTGCCCCAAACCCCCAAGTTGTTCAACCATATATGCGTCCTGGCTAGAAAGCCAGGAAACAACTTCAGGTTAGTTAAGTGAGCTTGAGTTACACGTTGCCTCCCTAAGACTTCGGTGTCCACTGACGAGCCCACGGGGGACAGCCAGTGCCCGGCACAAGCTAGGTGCAAAACAGCTCATTGCTGGCTGTCTTCTCTCCCCTCCCCTTTCTCATCCCTATTTGAAGATAAAAATATTGCAGTTGCTGTGACGTAAAATTCAATGCTTTTTTTTTTTTTTTTAGCGTTTAGCAAAGAGGTGACGAGTAGCCTTGCAGAAACACCATAATCAGAACGTTGTGGCTCTTGCAAATCTGAGGCCACGTACGTGTCACTGTGCTCTCTGTGGAAATAATTGTTTTCCAAGTGGCTGTTCCTCAGGTAACCTGATGTTGACTGCAATAATGCAATTTTCATATCGAAATGTTGTTCCAGAGGGAGGGTGTCTATTTCCCTTAGGCTTGTTGAAACCCAATCTACAGGAAAGGACGTTATAACAGAATTGGAGGTTAAATTTCATTTGCTGATTTAATAAAAACTAACAGGATGGATTTGGGGATATTTCATTAATCTTTCTTTCCTTTCAGTGCAAAGGAAATTAAGTTCACTCTAGTTCAAACTTTGTTTCACTCTTATACAGGGCCTGCCAATGTCCACTTTCTCTCTGGCAAGTTAAAACCTAATTAGTCACAGAAAATTCTTCCCTGACCCTGTCACCGTGAGCAGGAAAGCACCGAGCAACAGGCGCGGTGCCGCACGTTCACGTGTGCACGCGTGTGCTCACACACACACACGCACGCACGCACACGCTCCTGTCACCCTCTGCTGGGTCTTGTTTTTATTATCAGTGGCTTCCACAATCTGGGTGTGATGACATTCCTAAAAACGTATTGACAGGATGTGAGTTTTGCAGACGCTCCTTGCCAGGGCTTCATCACGTGACTATTAGACCATCCCTAGATGGGTCTTGCTTCACTTGCAGAATAGGCGGGGACTCTTTCGAAATGGAAACAATATCTTTTCCATTAGAGGCACGCTATTCAGCTTTTAAATGTCAACTCTGAATTTTTACTTCACCGAATAAATTGCAGGGGGGAGTATGTAAGGCAGTGAAGGTAGAAGCGGAGAAGGGGTAAGCCCCAGCTGGCTGGATCCACTGAGCCCACACTGGAGCTCTGGCTCTGTTGATGATTAGCTGTGTGCCTTTGGGTAAATGACTTAACCTCTCTGAGTCTGGGTTTTCCCTGCTGGAAAATGGGAATAGATAATCCCCAGTCTACCTGCCTCAGAGAGGGAGTGGGGAGGTCTAGAATGGCCCTTCGGGGTTCAGTCTCCTGGCCACCCTCAGAGTGCTGTAGTCTGGCTAACCCAGAACCCCTCTCCCTCTTAATCTTAACCTGCTCTGTCTCCATGCAGCTCTGATCATGCACCGTGCGTCGCCGTCCGCTGACTGCCTCTCCCTCACTCCCACGGACGAGTTCCAGGAAGGTGGGCATGCTCTCTGTGCCCCACTGTCAGCCAGCCCCCAGACCTGTGGCTGGGACACGGGAGACCCCCCAAAAGGCATTTGATGAACGAGGAAATGTGTGCCCAGGAACGCCCTTTGTAAACTATGATGCGCTGAAGTGACGTCATAGTCACCCCCAGGTGAGACATGATTGTGGAAATGTGACGTATTTATGGTGAATGTGCATCTAGTATTTCTCAGTCGTCTGGAGTTGGCAGCCTTGAGCGCCCCTGGAGTTTTAGGGATGCACTGGATGCTCATGGCTTTTAAGCATCTCTTCTTAAGGTAGGTGGTATTTCCTGTATTTCCAAAGATTCCAGGGTAGAAACCACTGCTGCTTGAGGGGGCACCATTTCTTGCCTGTGAAAGTCTTTGTAATGTAGAAAGTGCCCCAGATACTGGATGGTTTATTTTTATTTTTTTTTTAAGATTTATTTATTTATTTGGGGGGTGGGGGGAGGGGTAGAGGGAGAGGGAGAGAGAGCATCTGAAGCAGATGTTGCACCGAGCACAGAGCCCAACGTGGGACTCGATCTCACAAACCCAAGATCATGACCTGAGCCGAAACTAAGAGTTGGACGCTTAATGGACTGAGCCACCCAGGCGCCCCACCGGATGGTGTAGACTCCTGGTGGACACAGGCCTGTGGAGTAGCTTCTGGACCTGTCACCTCAGCCTTCTAGAGGGGTGCACGGTGCAGAGGAAAGTGAGAAGGACAGGTCCCACCTTCACCTCTGCTTGTGTCCTTATGACCCACGTGGTCTGGGCAGCTTCTTAAATCCTCCCGAGCCTCAGTTTCCTCGTCTGTAAACTGGGGATGGTATCGTGCCGGCCTGGGGTCTGAATGGGGATTACGGGAGGTAGCAGGTCTTTGGAAGGTCTTGGAAGGCTCGCCCTGCAGCACAAATCTGCGGAGCCCATGGCCCCGGCGGGAGTTCTAGTCCAATCTGTCTGCTGTGCGGGCTGGACTGGGTTCCCTCTAGCCTGGTCCCTGCCACTCGCACCCAGGGCCCACCTGGTGCCACCCTGCCCAATAACTGGTCGTCCGTGGACCCAGCGGTGGGGTGGAGGACAGACTGTGTGCACCGCTGCCCTGGGGGGCACATCTTGCCTCCTCACTTCGCACTTGCGAACATTTCTGTTCTGCCTCCTGCGTCATTAGGGTTAAATCTTGTAGCTGAAGCACTGGGAGTGAGCTGGGGCCCCAGGGCCTCTGGGAACAGCTATGGGTTTTTCTCCTCATTTAAAAAGTGAGCCTAGGGCGCCTGGGTGGCTCAGTTGGTTAAGCAACTGCCTTCGGCTCAGGTCATGATCCTGGAGTCCCTGGATCGAGTCCCGCATCGGGCTCCCTGCTCGGCGGGGAGTCTGCTTCTCCCTCTGACCCTCCCCCCTCTCATGTGCTCTCTCTCATTCTCTCTCTCTCAAATAAATAAATAAAACCTTTAAAAAAATAAAAAAATAAAAAAAATAAAAAGTGAGCCTAAACATCCTTGTCCTGTGCCTTCCCCCGGGGTCACACTGGGGGGATAAAGTGGAACAACACCGATGAAAGTAAAACCAGGCACATTGAAGAGTTTGGGCTCCTTAGTCCTCCTTCTGGGGCCCCGCAGGGCTGCTCGAGGCAGAGGGGTGGGGCGGCAGGCAGGAGTGAATAGATGGCAAATAATCCAACTCGGTGGGTAGGAATGTTCTTACTAAGCATTTATCGTAGGCCAGGCACTGGGCCGCGTCCTTCATCACAGCAAATCCTCCTATGAAGGAGACACGAGTATTAGCCTCTCCATTTTGCAGATTGGGAAGCTGAGGCTCAGAGGTCACACGGGTTTGGAGGCTGCAGAGCCAGGCTTGACCTCTGCTGCCCGTGACCGGCTGTGCGCTGTCCACTTCTCCTTGCCAAGAGGGGAGGCAAGAAGAAGCCTGAGTTACGGGGCTTTGAACTTGGTCTTGAAAGGAGGAGGGGAGTTGATTGCGCAATGAAGATGGGGAGGGCTGTGTCAGGAGCAGGGCGGGTGGGCAGGCTCCCGGCTGGAGTGGTCAGGAAACCTGCCCAGAGGACATGAGGCTGGAGCTGGACTTAGAAGGGTGGGTGGCAGGCAGAGGGTAGAGGAGGTCCTCTGGGAGATGAGCTTGCAGGGAGAAGGATGGGGGAGAAGGGCTACAGATGGGGTCAAGGCAGAGGAGGCCAGGGCCCACTGGAGTCTCCTAAGAGCATAAGCTGGTTGCCCAGGAAGGTTTATCCAAGGAGGGACAGGCCTCCCTGTCTCCTCTTCCTCCCCGACTTGAGCCCCCACTTCTGCATGCCTGCCACCATGACTGTTACCCCTTCTGAGAGATGGGGAGGCTGAGGCTCGGAGAGCCTAAATCCCCCAGGGTCACAGGGTCGCAGCCAGCGTAGCCCTGGCTTTGGAATCCAAGGTGTCCGAGCCTGAGTCATTCCCCCTCCACGGTGCCGAGCTGCCCTCCCTGGCCATCTCCCCCCAGCCCCGGCACGAGGGGACCGACCAGAGGGTCCTCAGGGTTCAAGGGGGATGAGTGTGAATGGATGGGCCCTAGACCCCAAACCCCAACCAGAAAAGGTCCACTTCTGTCTTATTGCTGAGGTCTCTTTGAAGAAATGTCTGCCCCTTGTGGTTCAGTGGGACAAATTAAGCCCCAGGGAGCGGGCATGACTTGCCCGTGAACCCACACTGAGGTGGAGCTGCTGAGACTCCCAGGCCAGTGCTCCTTGGAATGGACTTGCTCGTGTGCCCCCGTAGACACGAGAAGGACACTCCAGGCTCCTTGTCCCCTCCCATACGGTCCACTGCTGCCACCTTTGTCCAGACCTCACCCTGCCACCCCCTGTGGCCCAGGGAAAGAATGACTGAATGAGGTCAGGAGAGCAGAGGAAGGGCCGGGAGGTTCAGGAGACGCTGGTCAGAACCATGACAAGGAGAGTCGAGGGGTTGCCAGAGCAGCAGGCTCACAGCAGAGCCCGACACTGGGGATGACCAGACAGCGCACACACGTCTCTGGGCTCCAGCGCCATTGAGCCCGCTGGGCCTCGGAATCCTTCTCAACCCGGGGCACCAACAATAAACACAACACAGCACCTTTGTGCAGCACCATTCTGAGCTGTTGAACTTGTATGTGCACATGTGCACTCACCCCGAGACGGACCCCATGATAATCCCCAGTTCACGGACCAAGAATGAGGAGTCCAAGGCAGAGGGACATTAAGTGAGTCGTGCAGTGTGACCGGGAGCCCGTGGCAGGGCTGGAACATGGGCATGGGCAGGTGCACTCCAGGGTTGTGTCTCTAACCACCTTCCCAGTGGCCTCACGGATTTAGCAAGTGATTCATTTTGTTCACTTCTTAGCATCTGTGCTTCCCTGTTACCCGCCTGTCTCCTCTCTCTACAGTATAAGCTCCTGGGGGTCGGCATGCCCCGCAGGCTCTGTGTGCACCCCCAACAATCTGCCTCCTTCATGGCCGAGCCCTGGACCTAAGAAGCCACTGGGGAGGACTCTAGGCCCCTGTTGGGTGTGAAACACGAGCCAGCCCAACCTTCCTTGTCCACACCTTGCCGAGTGCACCGGGTCCCGTGAAGATGGGCACCTCCCCTCGTCCCCATCTCTGACAGGGAGGGAGCCACGCTGCTCAACACTGAGGACCATGAGATCCCCCTCCTTCCCTCCACCCCATACCAAGGATATGACTTCTGATCCCTGTTTGTCCCAGGCATCTGGTGCCAATTCAAACCCTTCTGCTGGGATTCCCAAAGGTCCTTGAGTAGAGTCTCTTGTCACCATACCCAGCCCTCACCACCCTGCCCTGGATTCGTCCGTCATATAGCTTCTTCCAGGAAGTCCTCTGGAATGCCCCCCAGGCCCCCATCTCACACTCATCATGGTGTCTGTAACACACATGCTGTGATGTGTGGGCTATGTCAGTTGGAGAGCAGGCCCGCCCGTGAACCTGGGAGGCCAGGAGCCTCCTCTTATCCGTGGCTGTGCCCGACGGTAGAGTGTGCAACCCACCTTTGTTCAGCAAATGAATAAATGAATGAATTCCACCGGGGCCCAAACAGATCACATTTCGAGCCCACCTGGTGCTCACCTGTGCACCCTCCCAACAGGGCTGGGGCAGGCATTACAGTCCATCGCTGTCACCTTCTCATCGCCCCGTCGGACACAAAGCCCCGGGAGGGGTGGGGGGCTCTCCTGGGACACAGAACAACATCGCCCCACCAGTTGGTCCACGTTGGGGAGCCACCTGTGTTGAAACAGAAAGACGGCCGGGGCTTGGAGCCAGGCGGGGGACTCTGCCGAGAGGGGGCGTGGCGGCCTGCTGTTGAAGGACACACTCCTGGGGGAGGTATTAGCATTCCAGCCACTCTCCAGATTTGATTAGAGCCGATAACAATCGTGGAGGAACTGCTCTGCCAATGATCGCAACGCCAGGAGCGGCCTAATTCAATAGTCTGAGGCCCGAGCCTTGTTTATACGTCTCAGGTGTGGCAGGGCCCACGCGGGAAGGAAGGGCGCTCTGGTCTACCAGACAGACGCTGTTTGTATTAAAGAGCAGGACGAAAGGGCCCTGGCATGGCCGGGGACGGGGTTCATACCCCGTCAGCACATTCCTGGCCGGCTGGGGGGGGGGGGAGCGGGGGCGCGGGCTTCTCCCCAGGGACAGCCACTTTCTCCTGGTTTCTCACTTTCACTTTTGGGGAGGGTGGCCCTCGGTGCTGCTGGTTGCCCGCCTGACCCGCCCCCTCCGCCACCTCACACGAAGACCTGCCATCCGGGCGGCCGCTGATAGGAAACCTGCTCGGCTTTTCCTGCCTCTCGCAGCGGTCCAGATAAGGCGAGACTCGGCCAAGGTCACGTAGCCGGTCCACGGAGAGTCGGGTCCAGGGCACGTGGCAAGAAGATGCTGCTGCAACGGCATGAAGTGCGTGGTGGATTCCCTATCTATGGGCTCTCGTCCACCTCCAGGTTCATTCGAAAATGTAGCTCCTTCTGCAAAGCCTTCCCTGCCCTTCTGGGCTCTGCCTGCTCACCCCCAGCCCTGCCACCCAGCCCCAAGTCATA
This sequence comes from Phoca vitulina, assembly GCF_004348235.1. Classification (NCBI taxonomy): domain Eukaryota; kingdom Metazoa; phylum Chordata; class Mammalia; order Carnivora; family Phocidae; genus Phoca; species Phoca vitulina. Next base: position 62,283,926 of record NW_022589710.1, on the reverse strand, counting down.
AATGTCTCCATGGGAGGCCCTGCCTACTTCTCTTGGGTGGGATTCTACTTGGGCTGCCATCTCTGTGGGCCACGTTCCTGCGGCCACACACCACGAAGCCACGAGTAGCCGAGGCTGGCCCAGGTTGACCCCCATTCAGACCAGAGTCAGGTGAGCCCTTTGGGTTTCACTCTGGCTATAGGCCGGCGGTGACAGCTCCCCTCACCACCTCTGCAAGTGGCCGCAGCCCTGATGACCTCAACATAGACATTCTGGCCCAAGTGCCCCCCTCCCAGGCGGGCCTGGGGTGCTGGAGGGAGGGGCAAGGGGCAGTGAAGTCAAGACCACTCCGTTTCTACGGGCAGGGCTGCCACTTGGTGACTCCTATGGACTTGCCCAGCTGGGCCAGGACCCAACAGGCTGGACAGATGGACAGAGGCCTGGGCGTGGTGGGGGGGGAAGCATCAGCCTTTACTGAGCTCCTACTGTATACTCTTCACTCTGCAAAGCATCAGCCCTTATTAAGCACCTGCTGTATACTCTTCACTCTGCAAAGCATCAGCCCTTTATTAAGCACCTGCTGTATACGCTTCGCTCTGTGCAAAGCATCAGCCCTTTATTAAGCACCTGCTGTATACTCTTCACTCTGCAAAGCATCAGCCCTTTATTAAGCACCTGCTGTATACTCTTCACTCTACAAAGCATCAGCCCTTTATTAAGCACCTGCTGTATACGCTTCGCTCTGTGCAAAGCATCAGTCTTTTATTAAAGCACCTGCTGTATACGCTTCACTCTGTGCAAAGCATCAGCCTTTATTAAAGCACCTACTATATACTCTTCACTCTGTGCTCTGGTCTATGCAATGACACACCCACATAGGAGGGTGTCGGAAAAAAGTGGGTGCTGGAAATTAGTTTGTTGGTTTTGAAGATTTCTGCCTAATGCAAGGGTGTAACATGCACACCTCAAAACATCTTAAAGGAGAATGTTGAAAATATCAAGGTCAAAATGTGACGAATAGTATAGTAATGGAACCTCTATTAATGGTGTGTCAACAGATTTTTAGAGAAGAACACTGGGGAGAACATGTCTTTATTTTGGTATGTTCATATGCTGGTGTAAACAGGCTGAATATAACACGAGAAGTTTATTGGTACGGTGGAAATACAAACACGTCTGTGTTGGTGTATATACGTCATTTTTGACAGATAACTTGATACAGAAAGCTAATCATGAAGCACGTCTGCATGCATATTTGTAGATACAATGCACACAGACAGACACGATGCTAAGAATGAAATTCACAAAAAGTTCTCCCAGAAGTCGTGTTTCCGGGTACGGAGATATCTAGCGCCCTTGAGGCACGTGAAGCTGATATCATAGCATAAATGATAATGAAGACACGAGTTAGTGGGAAAGAACATCCTAAAAGTCCCATCTGCTTAAGAAGCCTCCAGCTCTGTCACACGCCAGGCTCATTGGATAACCAGGGGTTTGGGGCCCTATCGCCCCCCACCCAGCGCTGCCGCCACAAGCCGGGTCTCCGTCCCAAGAGGTGGGTGTCAAGTGCTGGCCAGGTCACAAAGCGGGGCTGGGAGCCAACAAGACAGACGGGGACCAGGTTAACGGGGCAAACCATGGAGGCAGGGAGGCCTGGCGGGGCCTTCACTAGTCTGCTCGAGCTGCAGTAACAGAACAGCACAGACGCGTGGCTTCAACAACAGACATCTGTTTCCTCCCAGTCCGCTGGCTGGAAGCTCGAGATCAAGGCGTTGGCAGGGCTGGTGTCTCCTGAGGCCTCGCTCCTTGGATTGTAGGTAGCTGTCTTTTCTGTGTGTCCTCACCGGGTCTTCCTCTGTGTTTGTGTCTTGATCTCTTCTTATAAAGTCACCTGTCAGATTGGATCAGAAATACCCTAATTAGCTCATTCTAACGTAATCCCCTCTTTAAAGGCCCTGTCTCCAAACACAGTCACATTCTGAGGCACTGGGCTAGGGGCTTCAGCATATAAATTTGAGGGAGCCCACAACTCCGCCCTTATGAGCCTTGGAGGACACAAAAAGGGTTCCTGGGCTTGGGGTCAGAAGGCCCGAGTTCCAGGCCAGCCGTGGTCCAGCGCAGCCCTGTAGTTTCAGTCGGCCATTCACACCTCTGAGCCTCCGTGTTCCCATCCGTGAAATGGCTGTAACAATCCCACCTTGCCTCTCTCACAGGACCGTGGGAAAATCCAAAAAGGTAAAGGATGCGAGAGTGCTCTAGAAACCGTAAGGTGCTGTGTGCGAAGGGGTGACAAGGGAGCGCTCTACGTAGGGATGCGCCCAGGGGGGCAAAGGGGGGCTGAAATCCAACCACTTCTCTGCTCACCACACAATGTCACATGAGGGGCTACTCTGACCTGGAGAGAGAGGCTCCCTTCTCTGACGCACGTCAAGGTTCTAGAAGGCTCGGACGGGCTAGCGGAGGCCTTGCCGGGGGCATGGAGGACTGGGAGGTGATTACATCTAGGAGAAAGAGCATAGCTTCCAAATCCCAAGTCCTTGTCCGCCCTATCTAGGCCTTTCTCCCGAGTCGGCACGGTTCCACTTCTCTGGCTGCATCAGGAATTACCTCTCCTTTGGGCCAAAGACAGAAAAGAATGCAGACTTGTTTCTAGGATTATTAAATTACATACAGCGTATTCTTCCCGAGTGTGTCCCGTCTTAGTGGGGTTTAGAGCTGCATTCGGGCCAGGGGGGCTCCGGTTACCTCTAATGAGGATAATGATCAGGAGGCTTAACCATAATTCTTCATTGATTCTCTTGTGCCTGCAGAAACCGTGTTGGACAACTCAGATGCCGGGGGGATCCTCAGAGGCTCCCTCGGCCTCTGCTCGTGGAGCACTCACCTTGGTCAGGCCCTAGGGGCCAAGGCCTCCTGCCCGCCCTACTTCAGAGCGGCCCAGTGCTTTCAGGATGGGATTAAACACCAGCTTACACCCCTGTGGGGGGGGGGGAATGAAAGAGCAAGAAATTAAAACCCAAACAAAAAAAAAAAGAAAACAAAACGCAGCTAATTCCATCCTGTCAGCGGTGGATATTAAAGACTATTCGCTGGCAAAAGGCCACGGCGTGTCCACAACAATGGTACTACTGTTAAGTTTTAATTCAATTTTCAGAGAGGTAAGTGAAGCCCCAAGTGCCGACTGGGAAGGGGGTGCTGGAAGTTTTGCTCCCTGCAGGCAGTCTGGAGTTTTCCCGAGGCCTTGCTGAGTGGGTTCCCTGCCTCGGTGAATGGAAATGTCCAAACAACGGTGACCCTCCGGGAGTGGCCGTTTTTGGAACATCAGCTCTGTGCCTGGGCTTCTCCAGGCCACCTGCCGGCGGCACCAGAGCTGAGAGGTGGGTGTGATTATCTCCATTTCGGGGAAGAGGAAACCGAGGCTCAGAGAGGTTGGGTGAATCTGGTGAGGTTGCTCAACAAATGGGTAGCAGAGCTGGGGCTCGAGCCCATGTCTTTCCAGTTCCACTGGCCTTCTGGATTCTGCGGCCTCTGTTCTGTCCATTCTCTGTTGCCCTCCAAACATCGGGACCCGGGGACTCAGAGGTCACTTTTGTGGTTCTGTCTCCTCCTTGGGCAGCTCTCCGTAACAGTTGGCACTGTTTCTCAGAAGTCGAAAGAAAGGCCAATTGCCCCCTTTTGCACAACTGTCCCACCTACATCTTCCCCTCCCCAGGGGGCCTTTGGCCCATGCTCACCCCTTCCTGTTTCACACACATCATCTTACCCAGCCCTGGGCCTTGCGTTTCTCATAGGTTACCTAGGCTAACTATTATTACTTCATGCCCATTTTACAGGTGGGAAGTGATGAGGCCAGCAGTTGAGTGTAGGCCCGATCCAATGTGCAAACCTCTGCCAAGCTCCCTCCCTGGTTCTGACGTCAATAGGCTCCTTCTGAGGGGGGGGGGCGTGCACCCTTGATCGTAGAACTAGGAAAGTCAGGAAAGAGGGAGGGACAGACAAAGGACGTTACAACTTGTCAAGCTATGAAGAATGAGTACAGGTCAAGACATTTAGGTTGAGAAGGGTCACCTGTGGTTAATGGCGTGTAAATGACTGTCCCTTGAGGCCTGCTGGAAGGGTCCACTAGCCACGGTCAGAGGAGACAAGTGGCCTGGGAAAAATGTTCTGTGACCTTGACTCTTGGGTATTTCCAGAGCCTTGAGGCATGAGGCAGGAACCACGAGGATCCCAGTCAGACAGGCCTGGATTCGAATCCTAGCTCATTCGTCAGCTTGCTGGGTGACCCTGCACATTTTTCTCACTCCTTTTGGGTCCAGTTTCTTTTTTGGCTGCACACCCTCATGCACACGCATGCTTGTGCACGCACACACAGTCACCCCACCCCCTCATGCTGACATAAGGTGCTGAGATCCATGTTGGGAACGTTCACAATTTACTCTCATGACAAGGACGCGGGCTTGAGAAAAAAATGGCTCACACAGCTTTAGCCTTACAGTTTACAAGGAACTTGCGCATTCATTGTAGGAAAAATAGGTCCTTCGTTTTTCAGATGAGGAAGTTGAGGTGCAGAGAAGTGACTTCCCCAGCCAGAGTGAGCTTTCCAAAGCACAAATCTGAGGGCGACGCGCTCGTGTTTCAAGGACCTGCCACTACCCTCAGGGTAAAGACGAAGTGTCATGTGCATGCGTGTGCGCGAGTATATGTCCACGGGTGCGTACATATGTGTCCACACACTTAAGTGCATCCATACATAGCCATGAACGTGCGCATGTGCGTGCTTGTGGGTGCACCTGTGGGTGTGTGCAATCTGCTCCCCACTCGCGCCCTCCCATCTCCAGCCACGCCTGCCCAGCTGGGCTACTGCTGTTTCCCAACTACTCTGCATTCCTTGCCGCCTTCACGAGTGACATCACAGGAGCACTGACTCTAGAACCAGACTGCCTGGGTTCAAAATCTGTCCCTTACCCTTCTGAGGCCTCAGTTTCCTCATCTGTGAAATGGGTTTAGGAGTACCTAGCTTATGAGGTTTAAACGCAGTATTTGTAAATTGTTTAGAACAGGGCACGACATATCACAGGTGCTACCTGGGTGTTAAACAGATCACTGGGTTGGTGCCTCTTCTTTTTGTTTTAAAGATTATATTTATTTATTTGAGAGAGCATGAGAGAGAGAGAGTGAGCAAACATGAACGGGGCAGAGGGGCAGAGGGAGAGGGAGAAGCAGGCTCCCCCCTGAGCAGGGAGCCCAATGTGGGGCTCGATCCCAGGACCCCAGGATCATGACCTGAGCCGAAGGCAGATGCTTAACCAACTGAGCCACCCAGGTGTCCCAGTTTGGTGCCTCTTCTGTTCCTCCCCTATGGTGGAGCAAATCTCCCCATCCTGGAAGCGTCCATCCCCGTAGACTGCGAGATCTGCCGTCTTTCAAGCCCCAGCTCCCAGGACTGCGGGGCCTGGCAGGTCAGAGCATTCAGGAGGCTCCCTCCAGGGTCCAGCCAGGGTCGGCTCCGAGGGCCGTCACTTGCAGGCAGCATGCCCTGTGTAAATCTTTCTGGAAAGCTATACAAATAATAGCCATGCTAGTTAAGCGTGTGAACAGAACAACATTAGGCCGTGGCTCTCCGATTAAATGATTCCTCCTCAACGTAAAATCGTTTCTGATTTTAATTGTAAACTTCTCGGGACCTCCCATCCAAACGCATGATGGCGCCTTCCCAAGCGGCTGCACCTGGACGAATAAGGGTTTGGAGAAGCGGCCCACGCTGCTGGCCCATCTGGTGCAGCTGCTTGTATGTGGCGCCCAGGTGTCGTCCCAGTCCCCAAACTGGACAGTGTCACCAGCCCCCTGACTGCTTAGAGCTCTGGCCAGAAGTGGCAGGGGAGAGGGTCCCACAGGCCCCGGGGGGCAGACCCAACTCCAACCAGCTACAGGGTGGGTCTTCCGAGTTCAGAGCTACCTGGAGCATGTCTGGCTCTGCCTGGAAGGCATTAGGTGGCCGTCCAGGTGAGGTCCGGGAACCTAGGCATCTCGGCGAGGCCCGATGGCAGCGGACCCAGCACGCGCTGAGGCCCGAGAACCAGTTGTTACCATTTCAGGAATTTTACGAGCAGAGCATTAAATAGAACCATCATTTCATCATTAATAATTAAATTGTGTAAATTTATACTTAAATAACTTATATTAAAAACAAAGGTAAGCGTGAAACTATTCTGCATGATATCACGATGGTGAATGTGTCATCCTATATTTGTCTAAAACCACATAATACACAATGGCATGAGTGAAGCCCAGAGTCAGCTATGGACTTTGGGGGATGATGATGTGTCCGTGCAAGTTCACTGAGGGTTACCAACGTACTCGTACCCAGTCTGGGGAGGGATGCTGAAGTCGGGGAGGCTGTGCGTGCTGGGGACGGGGAACAGGGCACTCCGCTTGCTGCTCGACTTTGCTGTGAACCAAAAAGTGCCCTCAAAAAATCAGGTGGATTAATTCAAAAGCAAAGGTTGTAAGTACTCAAAGCTCATCATTCCTGGTTATTTTACTAAATCTTTGCTGCCGCCTGAGCTCCTGAGGTTATTCACGCAAATTGGAGCTGCGTGGTAGTGACACAGGAAATGCCAACTTAGCGACACGGGAAATGCCAACTTAGCTCTCATCTCGGCCATGCCGCGCCCAGGCGACGCTCCTACCTGGAGGGGAGCGTTTACCATGCAAATGGGCCACCGCCACACATAGGGCTCTGTGATTGTTTAGATTTAAGAAAGTACATGGAAAAAAAAAAAAAAGAAAGTATGTGAAATACACTCAAAGCGTGTCGTGTCTGTCGCTGTACATGGTAAATAGCCCCCCGAATTGAGGCCCCATTCTCCCAGCCTTTGAAAACTATCGTCTGAGTCATCGAAGACACTGCTCCTGGGTTACTCGTGAGAACTTCATCGTTCGCTTTTGTCTTACGTGCTAAAGTAAATGGAAACATCCACCATCATTGCTGGGCGGTGTTGCCCTCATTCTTCAGTTGAGACCACTGGTTGGCTACGGGTAGGGGAGCTCATCACCGTGAAAGCATTCTTGGAGAAGCACCTGGCTGTGTGGAATTTATAGTATTGGGTATTGTATTATTTGTTGACTGTGTGCTACACATCTCTCATATTTATTTATAATAAGCATTTACCTGCCAAGGCTGCTTGGTTTCCCTCTTAGTCCCGTAAGATAAAAGGTGAAGGGAGTGTAGCAGGTGCTTTAACAGAAGTGAGGAAGAATAGCTGCTCTTTGTTGAGAGCCTCTTAGATGGTAGCACCGTGCCAGACATTCCCTCACATTCCCCCATTCAACTCCCATGATCACCTGTGGGAGCTATCTTAGTTGGGGTTTCCTTGGAAGCAGACCCCGAAACAAGGAATGGAGTGCACATTGTTTCTCTGGGAGGTGACCCAGGAGACAGCGGTAGGGACGGGGAGACAGCCTATCAACGTGGGTGTTACCATGGCGGCAACTGGAGCTGGATCCCACTAGGGGACGCTGGAGCCAGGGAAGAACGAGCCCTCAGGACTCTCCCACGCGAGGGGCGAGGATGCTGGGGCAGGCATGGATACATCAGCTCCTGAGTGCTGCTGGTTGAGTTGCTATTCTGGGAGAGCATTTAATCATTATATTTGTCTCCCATATTGCAACATACTACCTCCATTTTTTTTTCTGTGAGGATGGAGAGAACCTCCTGTTTCTCTGAGAAGGGGTGAGAAAAACAGCACGAATTGTCTTCAATGGAAAACTTAGAAGTCCAAGAGCAGGTGACTGGGGCTTCTACAGTCTTTCTAGGTCTTGGTCTCTCTCTCGCAGTCTCCAGGCTTTCTCCTCTGTTCTTCCCACAGTCTCAGAAGTTCTCCCTTCATAGTGATGAGATGGCTGCCCCAAATCTAGCCTGACATCCTCCTGGCTCAAGGGGCGCCTGGCTGGCTCAGTTGGTAGAGCATGTGACTCTTGATCTCAGGGTGGTGAGTTCAAGCCCCACGTTGGGCCTAGAGCTTACAGAAGAAGGAGGAGAAGGAGCAGAAGAAGAGGAGGAGGAGGAGGAAGAAAGATAAGAAGGAGGAGAAGGAAAAGGAGAAGAAGAGGAGGAGGAGGAAGATGGAGAAGAAAAAGAAGGAGGGGAAGAAGAAGATGAAGAAGAAGGAGAAGGAGAAGAAGAAACAGAGCAAGCCCTTCCCAGGTACTCAGACAAGAAAAACCTCAGTCTTCTGCTTGGGGCTGCTTGGCCCGGCTCAAGTCACGTGCCCACCTCCTCTCCGGGGGCTCACACAGGGTGCCGATCTGACCCACCAGACTTACATCTTGTGCCTTTTCACAAGGGGCCCATAGGCAGTAGGAAGGAGAGGACCCCACTTGCCCCGAGGACAAACTCTGACAATAGATGGGTGACTTGTGTTCACAAATTCTACAGATTCCATCATGTTGGTCCATAAGGTGTTCTGAGCACATTAAAGGGGTGGGGGAGTTGCAATCTTCATGGACAACATGTAACATGCATCTGCTATGTAATAAGGGAAAAGAGAAGCAGGCAACCCTGAACCGACACTGCATTGGCTTACTTGTTTGTTTTTTACCTTCCTATCTGTCTCCCTTTATTAGACTGGAAGTTTCGTGATGAAGGGAGGGCAGGGATTCTGTCTGTTTTTTTCATTGCTACTAAGCATAGCAGCTAAAGCGAAGTAGGGCATATGGTAGATGCTCAGTAAATACTGGACGGTTGTGTTGACTATAGAGAGTGTGGGTGCATGCGGAAAGGAGTTTGGTTTGTAAGGGCTGGGGGCACTGTGCAGTCCTCTGCATCCACCCTCATGATGACATCACTGTACTATCTGGGCAACAAATGGGGAGAAACAATGAACACCAAAAACAAGGCAGGCACCCTAATAAAGCCAGAACATAGCCTATTACCTCTGTGACCAGGAAGATTTAGAAAATGCTCCAAGTGGGCTGGCCGTACAGTTAAAAGCAATGACCATGGACCAGCTCTCTCTGTATCCACCTCTTTAATCCCCCCCATGGCTCTACTGAGGCATGGACTCTCATCGTCATCCCCATTTTACAGACGAGGAAACAGAGGCACAGAGTTGAAATGCCACTCCCAGGGTCACACAGGAGGGGCAGCTACGGGCCCAGTGCTTCTCAGACTGTGAATAAGACAGACACGCTTCTGACCCTCATAGAACCACAGTCTACGGCAGAACTTTTCAGGCTTTAAATGCACACCCGGGATCTTGTTAAGATCCGCATTCTGATTCGGGAGGTCTGTGGTGAGGCCTGAGATCCTGCATCTCTTACAAGCCCCCAGACTGTGGCCGCGCACGTGACTTTTAGTAGCAGGGTGGTGCGCGACCTCCCGAGAAGAGGACCTCATGGAAAGCCAGCCACAGAGGGGCTGGGCCAGAAAGTGGCTGTAAGGTGAGCAGAAAGGAGCAGGTTCAAGCAGACCCTCTCTCAGACAGGAAGCAACCTACTGTATTACAACACTTTGATACTTAATCACCAACCCAAGGGCAGCTTAGTTTCTGGCCCAGTCTGGCGGCCTCCTCACACCTCCCCTGCACCATCCCAGAGCCTGGTCCCAGCTGCTTCCTGTGATAGTCCTCTCCCACTTCTGACAAGCCTCCCCACCCTCGGGGAGGCCCCACTTTCTGGGATGCTCTAGCTCCTCAGGGCTGCTGCCGGATGCCGAGCCCAAGGAGGGGGCCCATCAACCCCACCTGGGTCCTGGTCCTCACCACAACCTCCATGAGGAAGCTGACTTGGGGTATGGTAGGAAGCCACCTAAGTCCCCTGCCCCAGCCTCAGGGCATGGCTGGCAGATGCCTCGGTCTCCACACTTGTATAATGGGGGGATGGCCTTTCCAGCCCTAAGTTCTGCTGCCTGACTGGCAGACACACTGAGGAGAAGTCTTAGATTTCAGGCACACTCTCCCCCAACAGTACCTGACATCCCTCGATGCAGCTGGAGGGCAGGTTTGGATCCTGGGGGTAATCTCTCATGGCTGATGGGGGAGGTGTCTTGCTGGGAGACCCTAGGAATGGGCTGTGGCTCTGGGTTCCAGCCAGAGAATGAGGTTTTCACCGAGGGCCTGGCCTGGCTCCCCACCTCCCTCTCTTACACTACTCTTCACACATGGCAGGGGGTGGGCGTGAGGGCAAGGGATGGGCAAAAGGGGAGTGGAGGAAGTGCCTGGTAAGAGTTTAAATATATGTCTGGCAAATGGATGGATTAATGAATGGTTTCAGGTTTCTTCAATTTTCTGGAAGCAAAATTCATGAATCCCTGTTGAGGGAGGCAGTGGGGCTGCCCTGGGAAATGGACCCTGATGGGCTGTGTCCTCTGCTATGTCTCCAAGGTCCGATGCATAGTAATTACTTAAATATTTGTCGAATTTATGAATGAAGAGAACTGAACAGTTGGGGGAAAGAATATCTCCCAACTAAAATAAAGGAACCAGTTATTTCAACTTCTTGGGATCAGAAAGAGGAATCAGAATCGAGCAGTGACTAGCATGCAGAGAAAGGGTTTGGGCCAGCAGTGATTTCAGGGTGAGTCCCACTGTGAGGTATTGGCTAATGGAGTTCATGCCCACTCAGGTTACATTAATAGATATAAAACATTTAAAATGAAGGGGGTGGTTTTCTCTCACTCAGCTCTGTTTTACCACTTTTGGAGAATTGTCTTGCATTCTGAGCCCTGCTATTTAAAAGAAGCACTGATAGATTGGAAAAGTCCAGAGGAAAGGGGGCTGGGAGGGCAATTGAAGGAACTCCTGGGGATTTATTTTGAGAAGAGAAAAATAATATCTTGAAATAGTCAAAGAGCAGTCCTGGGAAGGTGAAACTGAATATTCTTTGTGTCACCAAAATGTGGTAGAAATGTTACAGAGAGTCATCTTTAGAGTCAATCTTGCAGCAAAGTTATCCAAAGGTGGAAGATTCTGTCTCCTGAGACAGTGAGTTAAAGGTCACAGAAAGACAGAGGTCAAATGTCCATTGAAGGAGCTGCTACAAGAGGTGATTCAGCAAAACAGAAAGAGCATCACTGTAGGGCTCAGAAGACCAAGGTTAGAGCTGGCTCTGGTTAGACAGTAATGAAGATAATGGCAAGAATCAGTGAAGTGGAGAAAACAACACTAACAACAGAAGAAAAAAAAAGATTAATGAAACCAAAAGTGATTTCTTCAAAAGGATCAATTAAGATAGATAGGAAAATGCAAATAAATATAAAATAAAACTGAGGAAAATATTTATTGATACAAGAGAAACTAAAACACAATTTTAAAGTTTTAGGAAAAACTAAAAGGTAATACATTTTAAAATCAAGACAAATTTTGGAAGAACAAAAAAGAGCAAACACTTACTCAAGAAGAAGCAATTGATCTCCAATAGACCGCTACGCATTTTAAAGATACTGAAATGGTGATCTAGGTCCCTTTGTCACAAAAGGTCCAGGCCCAGATGGTTTTACAAGTGAATGCTATCAAACTTTCAAGGTCGAGAAAATTCTTACCTTATACAAGTTATTTCAAAAGGAGCTGAAGAAAAAGAAACCATTTAATTAGTTTTATCAGATTATCAGTGTAATCTTGATCCTTAAATTAGACAAGAGTAGTCCAAGGAAAGAAAGTTACAGACACAATAAAAAATTCAAACAAACCAGAGTCAATAAATTATTGGAACTGGGGCTCAGTGGGTTGAGTGTCTGACTCTTCCTATGGGCTCAGATCACGATCTCTGGGTTGTGGGATCGAGCCCCACATCCAGCTCTATGCTCAGCACAGTCTGCTTGCCCCTCTCCCTCTGCTCCTCCCCCCCACACAGGCTCTTTCTCTCTGAAATAAATAAATAATATTTTAAAAATTTTAGTTATTTATTTGAGAGAGAGAGCCTGAGTGGGGTGAGGGGCAGAGGGAGAAGCAGGCTCTCAGCTGAGCAGGGAGCCCAATGCGGGGCTCAGTCCCAGGACTCCAGGGTCATGACCTGAGATGAAGGCAGACGCTTAACTGACTGAGTCACCCAGTTGCCCAAAGTTAATTAAATCTTTTAAAAAATAAATTATTGGAACTAGCAAGAAAGTTCAGCAAGTTTATTAAATACAAAACAACTTTTGAAAACATCAGTAGATTTTTTTACATGAACAATAAATAGAAAACATAATAATAAAATAGACCATACACAAGAGCAACAAAGCCATAAAGTATCTAGAAAATAACCTAAAAATAAAACACACAGGGGTGCCCGGGTGGCTCAGTCGTTAAGCGTCTGCCTTCTGCTCAGGTCATGATCCCAGGGTCCTGGGATCTAGCCCCGCATCGGGCTCCCTGCTCTGCGGGAAGCCTGCTTCTCCCTCTCCCACTCCCCCTGCTTGTGTTCCCTCTCTCGCTGCGTCTCTCTCTGCCAAATAAATAAATAAAATCTTAAAATAAATAAATAAATAAAACACATGACCTCTCCGAAAAAAAATTTTTTAAATTGTAGTAAAAGACTTAAGACCCCCCAAATAAATAACTATTTCATGCTTTTGATGGGGGTGAGTTAATATTAAAAAGATGTCGAATTTCTCCAAATTAATCCATAAATCCAACGTGGTCTCAATCTCAGTTCCAGTTGGGCTTTTTTGATGGATTCCATGAACTTATTTTGAAGAATAAAGGTCTGTGACTAGCAAAAGCAACTGAGAAAAATAGGAGCAACGTGGGAAATCTCACTCCATCAGACAATGACAAATTGCAAAGCCCCTGTTCCACAAACCAAGTTGGGATGATACACCAAAGAAGCAAAGAGGGGGCTTGGACAGAGATGCATGTGTATGTGGGAACTTCATAAACAATAAAGGGGGGGCACGCATTTCAATGGGGGAAAGGAAGGATTGTTGAGGTGTTGGGGAAACTGGGTCACTACAGGGAGAAAAATATGCTAGATGCCTAACTAGTAGTACAGAAAAGTCGAACCACAGATGGATTAAAGACCTCAATGTGAAAGACAAACATAAACATAATGAAGTTATAGGAGATTATCTTTGTAACTTGGGACCACGAAAGGACTTCCTATACAAGACCCCCAGAATACAAGCTATGGTTTGAATGAAGTGTGGGGAAGGAACAGATGGATTTTTGAGTATGTTGACATTAAGGATTTCTGTTCATGAAGGGCAACCTGGACAAAACTGGTAAATAGACACAAGGCGGAAATGTGCAATATCTAAAATTAATTACGGATTGATAGCCTAGCATATATATATAAACTGTTGTAAATCTACAAAAAACAACACTACCACCGCCAACAACAACCAGGAATCCCAATAGAAAAATCGTCAAAGAAGGGCGCCTGGGTGGCTCAGTCGTTAAGCGTCTGCCTTTGGCTCAGGTCATGATCTCAGGGTCCTGGGATCGAGCCCCGCATCAGGCTCCCTGCTCTGCGGGAAGCCTGCTTCTCCCTCTCCCACTCCCCCTGCTTGTGTTCCCTCTCTCACTGTGTCTCTCTCTGTCAAATAAATAAATAAAATCTTCAAAAAAAAAAAATCGTCAAAGAACATGAACTAGTAATTCACAACCAAAGAAGCCCCAAATTCTAACAAGCATATGAAGAAATACTCTTACTAGGAACCAGAGAATTGCAAATTAAATCAACAATGTGATATCACTTTACATCTATCAGACTAGCATGGATTAGAAAGGAGGATACAGGGAGGTGGGTGGAACATCATTCTGAAAGGTCATCAGACAGAACTCCATCAAATTAATTATGTGTATCTCCTATGACCCAGCAGTGCAACTCCCTAGTGTTTGGTCTGGAGAAATCCAGAAGATATTTATGGGAATGTTCGTCACTTCACTGATTAGGTCTAGGGACCCTGGAGGCAACGCATATGCCAATCACTGGGCGGGAGGATGGATAATGAAGACATGCTAGATGCATACACTAGGGAATACCATGAGCAATTAGGGAAAGACACATAACAACATGGACAGAGCATAAATACATATAACTGAATGAAAAAAAAATAGAACCAGCATAATATCTAAGTACAATCGTATTACCTGCACATAAAATAATAGAACGTGTTTTATACAGCAATGGCAGGAGTGAGCCTGGGGAATGGGGAAAAAAGAGATTAGGTTGACCTATCCATCGGTCAAGCTGGCACGCTAACACGGACCAGGAGCACCTTTAGCCATGAGCTGAGGAGTGTGATGACTCAGTCCTCTGAACCTGAGGTCGTGCAACGATCATATTGGCTGGGCCTTCAAATCTCAAGGCGGGCATCCTTGGGCAAGAGGACTCACCTCTCTGAGATCGGCAGTCCTGCATGGCAGGGCTGTTACAAGGCTCCAGGGTGATCTGTGTAGGGGACTCAGTCCACAGCTTGGCACATAGTAGGTGCTTCTTCAGTGGACAAGCTGCAGAGTATCTTCTGGAGCCAAAAAGCTGGCTCTGAGGCTTAGTTCCTGTGTGGCGTTGGCAAGTTACTCAACCCCTCTGTGCCTGAGCCTCATCATCAGCTATGTGGGAATAAGAAAAGCTCTGCCTGGCGGGGCTATCATGAGGATTCGCTGAGTTAATCTATGTGAAATGCTTAGAATGACGCCTGCCATGTACTCAGTCCTCAATGGGCATTTGCTTTTATTTTTATTATTCAACTCATTATGAAAAGAGGGACTGTGTCCTCATGGGGTTTCTTCCCAAACTGAGAAGCTATACTTTCATGAATCTAGGAAATGCCTGTAATATGCTCAACAGATGGAACAGTGTGACTCAGCAGGAGAGGGTGAATTACTGAGTGGATTTTTTCTCATCTGTCATTCCAGAAACCCAAGTGAGATGGTCAGTGCTTCTGAAAGCTGCCTCGGCCGCGTGGCTGGGAGGCAGGGAGGCGGGGCACCATGGGGTGGGGCAGGAGGAGCTGTCCTGACTCGGCAGGTGTGTGCACCTGACCGTGGGCCAGCCCCGCCCACGCCCCCTTCCACTGGACCGGACAGAACCTTGGGGTCTCCACCTCAGGCCCTGGAGAAAGGCCTCGTCCCCCATTGCTGGGGGCATCCAGAGTGTCTCACTGTCATATGGGAATGATTTAGGACTCGATTGCAGGGTTCTTGGGGCAGGAGCAGGCTAAGATTTCCATAAACACGAGTACTGAGCCATTTATGGGTTTTACTAGAAATTTTATTGGCGTTTGGTCGTGTTGGCATTGTGTGTGCCTTCAAAGGTAAATTAGATTACTGGCAGTGGATTCAATTTAGCGGTAAAAATGTAAAGGGAGAGGAATCAGGCTGCAGATGAAACAATGCAGTGACTGTTCTTGGGTCGACAGACGGTGAAATCACCAAGGGGGCGTGCGCGCTGAGAGGGGGTGACGTGGGGGACCAGGATGCAGCGCTGTGTCCCCACCGCCGGGACATCCTACGCACTTTGCCCCAACGGCCACCTGCGTTTTCTGTCCTGGAAGGTGCCAGGCTCAGCCATCCCCATACACATGAACAACACACTGCACAGACTTTTGAGGAAATACAGTAACTGCAAATTTGGGAAGAGGTCTGCACATGGAGGGGCCGAGAAAGCTTAGCTGACAAACAGCCCCACCGCAGCTGATGTGTCCTGAGCTCTTAACCGCGTGCCACGCACTGTGTACAACTCCGCACGGCCATCCTTGAGGGAGGTGCAAATAATAGTTCCATCTTGCAGATGAGGAAATCGAGACAGGCTGGGGGGGAGTGATTTGCCCCAGATGACCCAGCTAGTATGTGACACGGCTGGGACTCAAACTGTGAGCCTGTGCATCTCACCAATGACATTTCAATGTTCCCAGGAAAGTGCCTGTGTCCTTCTCATATGGGCTCATGTGTGTGTGTGTGTGTGTGTGTGTGTGTGTGTTACCCAATTGGGGGGTTTGGGTGGGGAGCCGAGCTGTGGGGGTCTTCGCTGCAGGCCCACACAGAAGGTGGGGGGCATCATGGTAGAGCCAGAGCGTCTGACCCCAAGAGGGGGGCTGTGGGTCCCCAACGAGCCACAAGCTTGCATGGTGACCTCAGGTAGGCCAGCTCAGCAATCTGGGCCTGCTAGAAAGGTGGGGGAGGTGCTGTTTCTGAAGGCGGGGAATTGTATCAAATGTAGGGATCCTATAAGAGAACCAGGGTCCTCCTTCCTGTGCTTCCTCCCTCTGGGGGCCCCTCTCTGCCCCATCAGCAGGGACACCCCGCAGTCTCTGTTCTAGTTCCTCTGGATTAATTCCTAGCTGGTGATGAGTGAATTGAATAAACTGAGCCCATGGAGCGAGGCATGAGGATGCACCGGGGCTCCACGATGCTGGCATGCTCCTGGGGTTTGGGGCCAGTGGCTGGATGGCCCCATATGCATCGCCAGCCGGCTACCCAGGCCAGACCACGAAGTCATCTGCCCCCCTCCCTGGGTCCCCTCCACAGCCTGAGCTCTGTGCAGCCGCCCCCTTCCTCCCTGTGTCCATCCCCCTCTGGCTCAGCTGGATTCCTGGGACCAGCTCCTGACAGGACCAGGCTGGTGGAAATGAGGGAACTGGGCTGTGCAGGGGGCGGAGCACCGGGAGCCAAGGGGGCCTGGGGAGGCCCTGGGAGGTCTCTATGGGAGGAACATGGGGCGTGTCCCAGGGGTGAGGCTGGAGGGGCCAGCTGTGGCCAGGTCACTGTCAACTCCTCTAACAACGGGCGGAGGTGTGTGACATGGAGATTGAGCAGCCAGGGGAGTCCTCTCTGAGGGGGTGCTGTTGAAAACATGACCCGCGTGACAAGAAGGTGCATGTTTATCTTTGTATATCTGTGCATGCATAGATTCTATCAGACACTGGGCTAAAGACTTATCTTCATGAGGATCCAGCAATGTAGGTGTTATCCCCACTTCACTGAAGAAGACACTGAGGTTCAGGGTGGTGCAGTAACATACCTCAGTTCACACAGGACTGCAAAGCCTCAGCCGGGGGAGCCTGAGGATACCCGAGGAGTTACCTATCCGTGAGAGTGTGGGCTTCCTGAGGGCAGGGTCTGGGTCATCGCCCTCTCCCCAGTACTGAACAGACGGCGGGTGTGACCATGAAGGTTGTGACCCAACTTAAGCTGAAAGAGAACCAATATGTGGCTACTTATAAATCCATGGAGCTTTCCAAAGATGTGGCTTGGGGATCCAGTGCCCTGAGGCCAAGTTCTCTCTAACGGTAGACTTCAGACAAGCTCCTGGGAGCGGTGTTCGCAGGCAGAAATCCTTGCCAGAACACCTCAAATCACCTCCCTTGTGTGGCCTTCATTCCCAGTGGGAAAGAGTGACCGCCCTGTTTATGAAATGGTTGTGTCCAAAGGACACAGCTGGTTGGTGTGCAGCAGACCTAGAAATCCGGGTTAGGGTCCCGGTTCTATCACAGATGGTCACATGACACTGGTTGACTCATTTTCCCACTGGGTTCCTAAATTAACTTCCTTGTGCCAAGGAGGCTTACATGTCCAGACCCCTCGGGGTGACACCTGAGATGAAGCTAACAGGGAAGCAGGAGAAGTGTTCAAACCCTAGGATAGGACCAGCTACGGGATTTGCAGGGCTCAGGGAGGAGAAAAATGCAGGCTCCTTAATCAGAATTTCAAGATGACAGAGCAGTGCACTAAGCCAGTTGTGGGGTCTTTCCGAGTGTGGGCTGTGTGTGCTGCCCAAGAATCTGCCCAAGGAGACTGTCCTCAGAGAGGTCCCTAGAGGTCCCCTCTCGGTGTCAGGCAGTGACTTGGTTTCCAGCTGGTTAGGCTGGGTCATTCCAAAAACTGACATTCCAAAGGATGAGAGGTGGTTTTAGCCCTGAGTGGTTTGGAGAACAAAACTCTTTACTGGTTAAAGAAGAAATGAGGTAAAGATGAACCTCCTTCGGCATTTTCCTCACTGGTGGCTGAGGCAAAATCCCACCCTGAATCCATGTGAACTCGCTGCTGCTGCTGGGGCTCGGGTCCTACCTCAGGCTCTTCCTGCCCTGCGATCTTGGCCAAACTACTTCCCTCCCCAGGCCTCAGCTTTCTTCTGGGCAACTGGTGGGGTAGGGGTCGCTGGGGGTGGGCCCGATCATCCTCTCCCACCCCAAAGAACCCCCCATCCTCCTCAAAGTCTGTCCTAGACTGGTGTGGTTATCAATACATCAATTCATGTAAAATTCTCATTAAATTCATTAAAGCTTTTTATTATTTTTTTTTCCCAACCAGTGCCCCAGGTGGGAGTTCACGACATTTTCAAGATTAAAAAGGCATCAAAGTAATCCTGAATGTGAGTGTGGAAAACCTTGGGAAACCATCCGGCTGGGATTAGCCAGATGATTTCAGGTTTCCTCACAAGGCAAACACTATGCAGCAGCCAAAAATGCTGTCAGAGCAGAATGAATGGCACAGAGAGATGCCAAGGATGTACGGGTGAATACAAAAATAGAAGAGGTTGAAAATGGTGTGGATGACGTAATTCTGTCTTGAGAAGAAAACATGGATATAACATTTATAAATGTCCGTTATATGTAGCAATAAAGGTTAAGCCCCAAATATTAAGCATGACTATTTCTGGGTGGTGGGATTTTGTTTTTCATTTTTTTTTCTTCTTTCTCTTATCTATATGTTACCTTAATTTTTCACCATAAACATGTGTTACTTCTATCATGAGTAACAATGATCAGATTATTTTGTTTGAGAGGCTGAGCGCCCTGAGATTCCTGCATCTCAGCTTCAACCTTGGGCTGTTTTGGCTTCTGACCTGCTTTAGGACTGGATAGAGTGGGGGCTGGGGGATCTCTCCACGGGGGGGTGGTGGTCTGTTAAATAGCTTGATCTCTTTTATGGGGTTCTTGTACACACCTCGGCTTGTCTCGATGGCCCCCTCGTCACTTGCAGGGCACCTGCCTCTCAAGCCTCGCGGCTGGACACGCTCCAGCCACCGGCCCCCAGGCCCCAGGCTCTGGGACAGCTCCGGGTCGGGGGCAGCCTGGCCTCCCCACCGGGCCCTCCACCTGAAAGAGATTAGCTGGGACCACCAGAAGCCTGCAAGCCTAATCGCAGGGATTTTGTTTCTTGTTTCCTCGGACGGGTTTCTCCAGGTGTTTCAAGTGATTAGCCAGGACCCATGCGGCCGGTCACTGTGCCACCATTGTGTCCCCAGCGCTGTTTCCCTGCCATGTGGCCTTTGGGATGACCTCAAATAAAAACGGCAAGAGCAGACTGCCAAGTGGCTGGACCATTTATGTGAGGGATGTGGGACAACGGGGAACACACCCAGAAGGCTTTATAGCTCCACCTCGGGCCCCAGCAATGGGGGCTCCCTGGCTCCCAGGTGCCTCACTGGCCTCCTTTATGGGGGACACCTCAATGACGCAGGCCTGGCTTCGGGAGGCTTTTTTCTTTTGGGGTTGGTTTTGCTTTCCTGCTGGGATGGCCTCAGTAAATCCCCCTGATTGCCACTGAGCGGTGAATGAGATGGTCTGTTGCACAGACAGCTGGCCTCCAATCCAGCAGATAAAGAGGGATGCCTTCCCCAGCGTCTTGGGTTTCTCACGCCGCCTCTTCCCTGGGTATGGATTACACTGTTTTCTCGTAAACATGCCCCCCATGCCCCCCCCCACCCCCAGCGAAGGCTTCTTCTGAGCAGCGGAAGAGACCCAGAAAACCTCAAACAGAAATGGGGGTGGGGGTGGGAGGAAGGTCCAGCCCAGGTCCCCCTCTGCCCTGGAATCTGGGGTTTTTCTGTCTTCACAGTTGGACAGGGTTTCAAGAAGCAGTAAATACAGAAAGGGAGACAGAAGAAAACGCAAAAGGCAGGGTGGAGGCACTTGGAGTCATCCCTTGGCTTTCAATCCACACCCACCTCCTTTTCTTGCCAGAGCTGGTTGGAGGCTTAGGGAGCCCACAGATCCTGGAGCCCTCAAACTGAGCCTCATGAGCAGGCTTCTGGGGGCTAAGCAATGCTCAGACCATGGGAAGAATCTTTCTCTGACCGTGTTCATGGCTTCCCTCGGATTCTCAAAGGCCTGTGACTCCATAAGAGTTCAGGATCATTGACTTAGTTCAACCTCATCTTATATATGGAGAAACTGAGGCGGGGGGGCAGGTGACCATCCCCTGGTGACTAAGTGACAGAGTCAGGATGCCCAGGACCATACACCCCGAAGTCAGATTAGGACATCATCCCAGGGTTGACACCACATTGGAGGCCATGCCCTGCTTAATAATAATAAAAATAAGAGCATTTGCTCTGCATCAGGCTCTGCTGGGAGCCTTTGACATGTAATAATTCCTTTTTTTTTTTTTAAGATTTTTATTTATTTATTTGACAGAGAGAGAGACAGTGAGAGAGGGAACACAAGCAGGGGGAGTGGGAGAGGGAGAAGCAGGCTTCCCGCTGAGCAGGGAGCCCAGTGCGGGGCTCGATCCCAGGACCCTGAGATCATGACCTGAGCCGAAGGCAGTCGCTTAACCAACTGAGCCACCCAGGTGCCCCATGAAATGTAATAATTCCTTAATTTTCAAAACAGCCCTACGAGGGAGTTTAATATCATCATCATTTTACAGACCAGAAAACTGAGGCACAGAGGAACTCACGACTTATCCAAAGTCATGGAGCTGAAGAGACACGGAGCTGGGATTCGGAGCCAGCCAGCCTAGCTGCAGACTCTGCACTTCTAACCACATCGCGTGTTGGGCGTGCAAGTGGGCGAGCCTGGGGCCATGACGGGGGTGCCCGTATGTGCTCTGGTCATTCCAAATTGGGGTGTCTGCCGTTTACCTGGGGACCTTCTCCCCATCTCTGAGACTCAAGCTTCCTCATCATTTCTACCTCCTGAGTTGAATGGACATAAAAGCAAAGTGCTGCCAGTCCTTCCAAAGCTGGAGATGGTCCCAGGACAATGTAGGGGGGAGGGCGGGGCCAGGAGGACGGACCAAGTGACTGGGGAGGTTGGAAGGTAGGGTTGGCTTCTCCTTCCACCCCCCGGGGGGGGGGGGTAGGTCTCCTGAAGGGTTTGGGGCAAAAAAGCAGTTGGATTTGATTGTGTCTCTGCAAACATGCCTTCTGAGGACCCAGTGAGGCGTAGTCCCAAACACAGGCTGAATGGGCTTTCTAGATCCTTCTTGGAGCTGTCACTCAAGCAGGAATCCTTGTTCAGGTTCCTTTTTTTTTTTTTAAGATTTTATTTATTTATTTGAGAGGGAGAATGAGAGAGAGCGTGAGGGGGAGAGGGTCAAAGGGAGAAGCAGACTCCCCGCTGAGTGGGGAGCCCGATGCGGGACTTGATCCTGGGACTCCAGGATCATGACCTGAGCCGAAGACAGTCGCTTAACCAACTGAGCCCCCCAGGTGCCCTTCGTTCAGGTGTCTTAGCGGCCCTCTGCTGCACCCAGAGCAAGAGCAGAGCTTGGTCACCACGGAGGAAGAGCCCACTCTTGTTGGCAGTGTCCCTCCCTCCCCTTGGCCCACCTCCCTCTTGCCAACCCACAGTTACCAGCTCCTGAGCAATCCTTGTCCCTCAAATAAGCTTGGGACAGAAAGCAACAAGCGAGTGAAGATGCAAGCACAGAGCCCCAGCATAGTAACATTATGCTGTAAGGGCAGGGGACCAGAGATAGCTCTGTTCCCATCTCAGGTAAAGGCAGGTCAAAGGTTTTAGCAATCAGGGCTGGGTTCTGCTTAAAGCAGTTAAGGTAGGAACACTCTTTCTGGAACTCCCTAGCACCCAGTGAATGTTCAAACCCCTTTGCCTGGTGTTTAAGCTTCACCCTGACCAACGTGCTGCCCTACATGCCCATCAAATGGAACTGTGCTCACCTGTCCCCATTCATAGACCAGACTTTTCCATCTCCAACAGGTGTCTTTCCTCCGAATCCCTATGGGTCCAAATCCAGAACATCCTACAAAGTCCTTACACATGCCCCTTTGCTCAAAGCCCTCCTTGACTCCTTGGTGACATCATTTCTTATGTGTAGCTCTCATGGCATTGATGATTTCTCACCCATGTTGGAATTATTTGGCAATGTCCCCTAGCCTGGGCGCTCCTGGAGAGCCACGGATCTGTAAACTCTCAGGAGTTCGGGGCCCTCCAGATTCACCTGCTTAGTGCATGAACTTTGTCCACACCACCTAGGCACCTGTCTGTCCTTACTCTGTCTCCAGGTTTCCGGGAGCCCAGGGCAACCTGCTTCATGCAGCCCCGCCCCCCACTCCGCCCCAGAGTCTCCTGGTAGAGTGCACTAGTTACGGTCTTCACGGGCAAGGACGCTGAGGCACAGAGAGGTCCTGAGCTCTCCCACAGCCACACAGGTAGTAAATGGCAAGAATGGAACGTGAGCTTGGGCAGTCTGGCTCTTGACCAGGATACGCTACTCTCTCAACTCAGGAAGGCAGGTAACATACCCATCTCAGAAAGTTCTTCTGAGGATTCAGTGGAAACTCACTTTCTCCTCATCTAGTCTCTTGTCTCCAAGATCCCCGGGTTGATCCTCGCATCTCCAGCCACGAAATCTAGCACACAACAGGAGTGCAGCAATGGCTATTGAGTAAATTATTCGGGTTGTGCTCAAACTCAGCTCTTCACAGCACCTTGAAGTCCATGGAATCACTTTGAGCCTCCCAGGAATCTCAGAGGAAGACAGGACGGGGCCAACACACCCATTCTACAAATGAGGCACAGAGACATAAGTGACCACTGGGGACACAAAGCTAGTGAGCAGGGCAGCTGGACCCGGGCACCGACATCTCCTTGTGACAGCTCCGCTTGTCCGCTCTCGTTTAAGCATCCCCACATGGCTGCCTTTTTACTAGACAAAGTATTCATCTCCTTGGGCTGCCTTAGCCAAGCACCCCAACCTGGGTGACATGAACACCAGAAACTTATGGTTTCATGGTTCTGGAGGCCAGAGGTCTGACATCAAGGGGTCGGCAGAGCTGTGGTCCCCTGGAAACTCTAGCAGAGAATCCTTCCTCGCCTCTGCTAGCTTCCAGCATGTACGAGTGATCCTGGTGCTCCTGGCCTGTGGCTGCGTCGCTCCTGCCTCCCCTCCATCATCACGTGGTCTCTTCCCTGTGCGTATCTCTGTCTCTGTCTCTTCTTCTCTCTTACGAGGACATCAGTCATATTGGAGCAGAAACCCACCCTGCTCCAGTATGACCTCATCTCAGCCTCAGCTAATTACGTCTGCCATGGCCCTCTTTCCAAATAAGGTCAATTCTGAGGTGCTGGGCTTTGAATTTCAGCCTATCTTCTGGGGGGCCGCAGTTCAGCCCATAACAGACACACTATTTTTTTAAAATTTTTTATTGTTATGTTAATCACCATACATTACATCATTAGTTTCTGATGTAGTGTTCCATGATTCATTGTTTGTGCATAACACCCACTGCTCCATGCAGAACGTGCCCTCTTTAATACCCATCACCAGGCTAACCCATCCTCCCACCACCCTCCCCTCTAGAACCCTCAGTTTGTTTTTCAGAGTCCATCGTCTCTCATGGCTCGTCTCCCCCTCTGATTTTCCCCCCTTCATTCTTCCCCTCCTGCTATCTTCTTCTTCTTCTTCTTTTTTAACATATATTGTATTGTTTCAGAGGTACAGATCTGTGACTCAACAGTCTTACACAATTCACAGTGCTCACCATAGCACATACCCTCCCCAGTGTCCATCATCCAGCCACCCCATCCCTCCTACCCCACCCCCCACTCCAGCAACCCTCAGTTTGTTTCCTGAGATTAAGAATTCCTCATATCAGTGAGGTCATATGATACATGTCTTTCTCTGATTGACTTATTTCGCTCAGCATAACACCCTCCAGTTCCATCCATGTCGTTGCAAATGGCAAGATCTCATTCTTTTTGATGGCTGCATAATATTCCATTATATATATATCACATCTTCTTTATCCATTCTTCTGTCGATGGACATCTTGGCTCTTTCCACAGTTTGGCTATTGTGGACATTGCTGCTATAAACATCGGGGTGCACGTACCCCTTCGGATCCCTACATTTGTATCCTTGGGGTAAATACCCAGTAGTGCAATTGCTGGATTGTATGATAGTTCTATTTTCAACTCTTTGAGGAACCTCCACACTGTTTTCCAGAGTGGTTGCACCAGCTTGCATTCCCACCAACAGTGTAGGAGGGTTCCCCTTTCTCCACATCCCCGCCAACATCTGTCGTTTCCTGACTTGTTAATTTTAGCCATTCTGACTGGTGTGAGGTGATATCTCATTGAGGTTTTGATTTGGATTTCCCTGATGCCGAGCAATGTTGAGCACTTTTTCATGTGTCTGTTGGCCATTTGGATGTCTTCTTTGGAAAAATGTCTGTTCATGTCTTCTGTCCATTTCTTGATTGGATCATTTGTTCTTTGGGTGTTGAGTTTAAGAAGTTCTTTATAGATTTTGGATACTAGCCCTTTATCCATAACAGACACATTATTCACAGCAAATATTTGGTCGTGTTCATATTCAAATATAGACGTAACACAATCAGGAAGATATGCCAACCAATCTGCATGAATATGACAAGTCACACAAGGGAACACAACAAAATAGACTCAGCAGATACATGTTTACTATGATTAAAAGAAAAACAAATTAAATAACTTGGATAAACTATTCTGTTCCTAATAAAGTAGCAAACACTTTTAAAATGGTAATATCCATTGCTGGTGTGGTTGGAACAAAGCTAGCAAATGCATTTATTTGTCGGTAGCTTTCTAAATTATTACAGTTGACCCTCAAAGAACACAGGTTTGAGCTATGTGGGTCCACTTACACACAGATTTTTTTTCAATAAATACAGTATAGTACTATAAATGTATTTTCTCTTCTTTATAATTTTCCTAATATTTTCTTCTCTCTAGCTTATTATAAGATTATAGTATATAATACATATAATATACAAAATATGTTAACACATATTGACTTTATGTTATTGGTAAGGCTTCTGGTCAATAGGAGGCTATTAGTCATTAAGTTTTGGGGAAGTCAAAAGTCATATGCAGATTTTTGACTATGCAGGGGGTCAGCACCCCTAACCTCCACATTGTTAAAGGCTAATTTAGTTAAGACTTCATGTGTGTTTTGTTTTGCTACTTAATATGATTGTGTTTTATTTAATATAAAAATGTACTGCCCCTCACCACCACCACCCTGTCCAGTAGTCCAGGAAAGCAGACGCTGCAATGAGCTGACCCCAGCGCACCATACCTGTCCTCCTTCCCAGCACCGCATACCTGTCCCAGGGCCTGTACCTCCTGTTGAGGAGCTCAGACTAACTCCGGTCCTGGGGCGGAATGCGTCCCTGTGCCCACGTAGGGAGAGGCGAGGGGCTGAGGGGCTGAGATGATGACAGGTCCCCGTGGGGAAGCGGCGGGGCGGGGCCAGGGGCGGGGCTTCTGTGGCAGAGGGCTTGCTGCCTTGCCACAACGTCTACTCGTCCACTTAGCTGTCCCTGGAGAGGGGCACTAGCTCTGTTTCGTGTTCTCTGCCTGAGGAGGCAGGGAGGAGCTGTCTGTCCTCCAGGGATGCGTGCAGGAGTCCTCGCTTGGGCGGAACAGGCTCTGCGCGCGTGCCTGTCCAGAGCTGCCCTGTTCCAGAGCGGAGCTTTGCCATCCCCCTGATGCCCCCACACTGGAACCTAAACCCAGTGAGATGGGGTTAGGAGTGGAGGCCTCTGGGAGGTGATTAGTCACGAAGGGGGAACTCTGACGGATGGGATTAGTGCCCTCATAGGAGAGAGCAGAGAGTGCGCCTTCACCCCTCCCATCAGGTGGGGACACAGGAAGATGGCCCTCATTGGACACAGGCTCGCTGGTGCCTCGATTTTGGACTTCCAGCCTCCGGAACTGTGAGAAAGACATTTCTGTGGGTTATGAGCCCCCCCCCCCCATTCTGTGGTATTCTGTTACAGCAGCCCAAGTTGACTAAGACAGGCCAGTGCCGATCACCGGAGTGAACCCCAGACGGCAGCCCAATGCCAAGCTCGGGAGCTCAAATGAACAGAGTGCAGAATGCACTCACCGGGGATTGTGATGCAATCAGGAACATGAGCGAATGCAAAATGTGGATGGGTCTTAGCAATCCACTATGTGGTTTAGAAAGGCACCAAGAATAATATTAAGTAAAACAAAACAAAATAAAACAAAGCAAAAAAAATCGTGGCCCCAGACTGCATACAGTTAAATGCAAATAAAACAGTCATTTTATGAGAATTCATATAGATGCAATAAAATTACATAAAAAGGAAAGCAAGGCAATGTTGAATATAAGCTTGGAGGCGCTATGTTGGGAAGGACCATATACTGTCCAATGGCGATTATTATTAAGGTCTTAGCCGTGTTTGGAGGGATGATTGACAGGTGCTTATTATGCTATTAAAAATAATAAATTGAACCAATTACATAAGAGTGTGCTACTACACCTGGACTAATGATGGCAGGTATATTGTTATTATTGTTATTCTTCGATAGAGAATAGAGAATGCAGGGGCTGGGGGTCAGCAGACCACGTTCCTGAACTGGGGCTCTGTTTTTGGACGGCTGGGATGGCTCTGACCAAGGTCAGAGGAGTGAGGCCAGGGAAGGGGTGGGAAGATGGAGCTAGTGGGGCTCCTCCCTAGGAACACACGTGGAAGGGGCATGGTGGTTCTGGCCTGCAAGGACAATGACTCCAAGATCGGTCCAGCCCAGTAGTCCTGACGGCAGGCAAGGTTCTGGGGAAGCAGTCGTGTAAGGCAGGCTGGGTGCCCAGGCCTGTCATTGACAGGGACTGCAGGTGGCCGGGCAGAACACAGAGGGATAGTGAGTCCCCTCTGTAACCTTGAGGAGTCCTCCACAGTCTGGGCCTCTCCTTGGTGGTGGCACCTCTGGGGTGGCTCAGCCTGCACCAGTTTCCTTGCCCTGTTGGGGTGCCCATGTTGGGAACCGGGAGGTCATATTTGTGCAGTGGTAAGTCTCAGCCTCTGGCTTTGAGGACAGCACCATAGCATGTTCTGGAGAAAGTTCTTGACTCATCCAACCCAAAGCTCCTTTCCAACAATTAGTTTAACCTCCTTTTTACCATCCTGAAAGAAAAGTTCCTAGACCCTATATTGTAACTACTCACATAATTTTATAAATCAATATAATGCTCTTAATGTTAGATGAAGACAAAATGAAAAGGAAGTGGTTGGTAACAAAAAGTGTGCATCTCAGCAGGGAGATGCATGGGTCTGTCTCCATTGGAAGACACGGTGGAGCAGGGCAGGGCTAGCACCCACTGGGCACATTGATGTTATGCAGGAGCTGCCCCCAGTG
Source organism: Phoca vitulina (assembly GCF_004348235.1). Lineage (NCBI taxonomy): Eukaryota > Metazoa > Chordata > Mammalia > Carnivora > Phocidae > Phoca > Phoca vitulina. The sequence goes on along the minus strand of NW_022589710.1, from coordinate 62,256,634 downwards.
GACAGACACACAGACATACAGTGACTGGACTGGCAACTCACAGAGCAAAAGCCTTGCTGCCCAGGGAGGTGCTTTTCTCAAAGTAGGACGGTTCTTAATCAAGTTCCGTTGATTTATACCATCATTTCATCCCAGAGAAATTCAGTGCATATTACGACTTGCCTACAAAACTAAGTTTATGCAGAAAACAGAGGAAGTTTTGGATCAGGATTTCTGATTTCTCAGCACCATTGACATTTGGGGTACAATTATTCTTTGTTGGGGGACTGTCTTGTGCATTGTAAGGTGTTGAGCAGCATCCTTGGCCTCTACCCATTAGATGCCAGGAGCACCCCCATGCCCAGTGTGACAACCAAAAATGTCTCCTGACATGTCTAATGTTCCCTAATGGGCAAAATCACCCTGGGTTGAGAACCACAACTCTGGGCTTAGATCACTGCATGAAGATTTTTACTCTTAGCTACTCACGTAAATGTCTGTTTGGGAAATCCCCTGTTGGCGTGGGACTGCCCTATGCCTCCACAGTGGTACTTATCCACTCAAGAAACACTAGTTATGCCCCTCCTTGGTCTCTGTAACAACCAACCCCACCGCACAGAAATCTAAAATGTTTCTTGGGTGGGGGTGCTGGGTGCCACTCCTGTGATAGACCACAGACTAGAGTGACCATACACAGGGTTGGGTGTGGAGGCCTCTGGCCCCAAAGGTTCTGGTCCAACTTTGAGTCCCCAGCTTGGCAAGAGCAGCCAGGATTGGCTCCTGGTGCAAGAATGAGATCTCTCGAAAATTCTTGGACATCTTAGGGGAAGAGGCTCCGGGGAGGAGGTGGGGTTCAGTTGTCTATTGCTCAATAGCAAACCATCCCCAACCTCAGTGGTTTGAATGGCAGCTTCTTAACTCTTCTCAGCCAGGTGGTTCTTCTGCTCTGTGTGGCATCTACTGGGACTGGAAGATCCAAGATGGCGCCACCACTCTCAAGTCTGGTGCCTTGGCTAGGTAGGTGGCTGGAACCCCTGGGGGCTGGCTGGGCCTCTCTCTCCACATGGCCGGCTTGGGCTTCCTCACAGCATCACGGTCTCAAAGGAGCATCACATGACGACTGCTTCCAAGAGGGAGGGTCCTAGAACTGGCACACCTGTCTTCTATTGGCCAAAGCAAGTGGTAAGACCATACCTGATGTAGCCAGAGGGGATGCAGATGTGAGCAGGAGCATGTGTATATGGGTGGTCATCTTTGGAGGCTACCACAGGGACACTGGATTCCTACTGATGTGGGCTGGTGGAGATTCAGTTTCTGCCACTGGATAGATAGGGGCATGTATGTGAAAGATGCTAGAAACTTCTATTAAAAACATGTTTCCAGGGGCACCTGGGTGGCTCAGTCGGTTAAGTGCCTGCCTTTGACTCAAGTCATTGATCTCAGGGTCCTGGGATCGAGCCCCACATAGGGTTCCCTGCTCAAGGGGGAGTTTGCTTCTCCCTCTCACTCTCCCTCTGTACTATCCCTCTCTCTCTCAAATAAATAAAGTCTTAAAAAAAAACAACAACACACAGTTCCAAAAAGGTGCTGCTTACTAGCGATTTTTATTGAACATTTAGTATGTGCTGGACCCTGTTCGTATTATCTGCCCCACATTTAACAGCTCCACAATCCTGGGACACGGGCACTGCTATTATCCCCATTTCATAGGTGAGGAAACAGAGATTCGGGAAGTAATCTGTCCACCAGTCCCACTTCTGGGCACTTATTCTAAGGAAGCAATTCAGTCTTAGTCATCAGATGTTCATAACAACATAGTTTGTAATGGGAGATTGGTTAAATCAATCATGATATATCCATAATTAGAGAGGACCGTGCAGCTGTAGGACAATATTGATGTGCAGTGATTCTCTCAATGTAGTAAGTGAAAACAATGGGTTAAAAACAATGTATATGATATCCTCCCATTTTGGAGAAACATACATACAAGTTCTTATAAAAGTGGTCACGTCTAGGGAGGGAGTATGAAAAAGAATATTTTGTCTTTTGGTTAATGTGTGGTTTATTCTCCTTTTACAATGAACATGTATTGCTTTTGAAGGAAGAGAAAAATAACTCGTTGTCGCTCTTAATTCTTGAAAAAGAAAGAAAAAAGGAAAGAAAAGGTTGTCTCCTTAAATGAGAGAGCTGCAGGTAACTGGAAAAGTCAATGAACCAGAAAATCACCCTTGGCAGTTGGACTCCCCTTGACCTTGTTGACTAAATTCAAGTTCTCATAACTGAGCAAACGTGGTTGAAACAGTGCAGCCTGCTCTGGGGTGGGGGTTCTCCACAACTGTCAGCTGCTATGTCCGCCCCCCCTGCCAGTTTTGTGTGCTGAGTGCTGGCTGCAGTCCCCGAAAGTCTGTGTGGTCTACAGGACCCATCAGCGCCTCCACGGCAGACATCTGTGGATGTAGGTGGGCGGGCAATGACTCATCTCCCCGCCTTCTTCAGTGACAATTGTGTTTGTGGACCTTTTGCTCCATCTTCCATCACAGACATTTGGCAACCTTTCCATCTCTGTCTCTCCCTTTATCATAGCAGAAGTCTTAGAGAGTCTCCCCCATATTCTTGGCCCCGGGTGTACACCTGCCTTCTCCCAGTTATTCAATCAAACATGAACCCAGGTGTTGCAGTGCAGGGGTTTTACAGACGGAATGAGGGTCCCAAGTCAGTTGACCTTCAGACCTGGTGGAGATATCCTGGTGGGCCTACCCTAATCAGAGGAACCCTTAAAGTCTGGGTTGAGGGAAGTCCGAGATCGTAAGGGCTGGGGGAAGTTCTACATTGCTGGCTTAAAGCTGGAGGGGCCACCTGGTGAGGAATAGGATGGCCTCTGGGAGCTGGGAGGGGCCCCTGATCAACAGCCAGCACGGAATCAAGGAGGTAAGGAACTGCATTCTGCCAACAACCTGAATGAGTGTGGATGAGCTCCAGATGAGACCACAGTCCTGGCCAGAACCTTGATTTCCACCTTGTGAGAGCTTTTACTGACCCATGCCCAGACTCCTGACCCACAGAAATTGCAAGATAATAAATTGTGTTGCTTTAGGTTGCTACATTTGTGCTGATTTCTTATACAGCAATAGAAAACTAGCACACTTCCCTCCTACCCTCCCTTCCCCCCTTCTCTTCTTTTGGTCTTTCTTGTAAACCTATCGAGGAAAACTTCCCCAGTTATTACCGAGTATGCGGAAATAAACCCCATGTGTGTTGGCGGATTTGACTCAGGGATTGAAAGTCTGGCATCGCAGCATATCCAACGTGGAAGACACACACTCAGCCCAGAATTGTGTTCTTTCAGATATCCGTAAAACAAATCCCCCCCTCCAAAAGGGTGTTTTTGCCACGTCCAGGTCCTTTGATGGTGGAGTTAGCTACCTACAATCAAAGAGAAAACCTCTCATAGAAAGAAAGAAGCAGAGGGACGCCTGGGTGGTGTAGCCAGGGTGGTTAAGCATCTGCCTTCGGCTCAGGTCATGATCTCCGGATCCCGGGATGGAGTCCTGCGTCGAGCTCCCTGCTCAGCGGGGAGTCTGCTTCTCCCTCTACCTCTGCCCCTGCCTGCCACTCTGTCTGCTTGTGCTCTCTCTCTATCTCTTTGTCAAATAAATAAATAAAAGCTGAAAGAAGAAAGAAAGAAAGAAAGAAAGAAAGAAAGAAAGAAAGAAAGAAAGAAAGAAAGAAAGAAAGAAAAAGAAAGAAGAAAGAAAGAGAAGAAAGAAAGAAAGAAAGAAAGAAAGGAAAAAAGAAAGGAAGGAAGGAAGAAAGGAAGGAAGGAAGAAAAAAAGAAAGAAAGAAGGAAAGAAAGAAATTATGACATACCAGGTGGGGAGAACCACCCTGTTCCCCAGGAGCCTCCATCCCTTTAATGTGCAGTTTTGTTCTGTCGTGTTCTGCCTTCTTTTCCTGTCACGTGTGTCTTATCTCCCTGTTAGTTATAAGCTCCATGAGGGCAGGGATCTCGGGTCATGGGATCTCCCTGCCATGCAGCACCCCACACATGGTGGTTTACGTAAAGGGGTATGGAAGCCACGTCCAAAATTCCATTAATCTTGACCAGTCCTCTTTTCATCTGGGTGCCCAGGGAGTAAAGGGGAAAAATTTTGGAGACAAGTTTGATTTGATTCCCAGCCTTCAAACTTATTGGCCGACCATTCCAATTTCTCGACCTCTCAGACTCAGAAGGCCCATCTGTAAAATGGTCTACCGGAAAGTTAGCATATGTGGCCCATAGTAGGGCTTCAGCCTCTGTTAAGGTTTTCCCCTTCCTTTCTGTTCTTTGATCTCATTTTACTTTTTCTCCCTCTTAAAATAAACAAACAGGTTTTTGGCCTCCTGAGCCAGACCCTTCTAGAAAGAATTCATGTTAGAGCCGTGATAACGAGGTTTGGCATGAGCCTTGGCGACTGTGTTTGAATGTTTTCAGGCTGTGAAAATTCACTCTGACAGTCATTTATGACCAGTTTCTGGCCTGGGCACAGCCCACGCTGGACAAGAGGGGGTTTCGGATATGGGTGGGTCGGTGAAGCCACCATGAGGACGGAATGGTTAAAGGGTGTGTTCAGGGGCAGGAATGTCACGTGGCTTAGCTTTTGTCACAAACTCGGGGCACCTGTCTGAGGGAAAGGCCTGGGCTTCTGTGACACACCAGCCAGGGCCCTCACCTCCCCAGAAGTCAGAGTGAAAGCCCTCAGGGGGTGTGAACGCCATGAAAAGGATCCATCAGATGAGGTCTGAATGGAGTGATGGGAGGGCCCTGGAGGTCAGGCTGACTGCTCAGCAAAATGGAGAAATCAGTGATGTTTATTTTTACAGGAAGCTTACAGACCTGTGGGATCTTTAGCTTCTGATGAGGGGCAGGAATCAGGTCTGACTCATATCACCCTCCGGCACCTGGCCGGGCACAGCGAGTAAGCGGGTACCCGAGCTGTTGAATGAATGAATGAAGGGAGGAGAGGAGGAGACATACCCTTTCCCTTTTCAGATCAGGAAACAGGCCAATACAGCCTAAGGTTTAGTCTCAGAAACTGCTTTCCCATTCGGGTGTCAATAACTGAGAATAGATTGAAATTAAGACGTCTCCTGGTTGATTTTTTCCTTTAGAAATTACATGGGTCTTGGGGGAGGGAGTGCTCTCCTATGAATGAATTTCACAGGTGAAAGCAGGTCTCAGGTCTGTCTGGTGCTCTGTTAGCAAGCTATGTCGGCGACTGGCCCATTGGTAAGCCGAAGCTGGCCCCAGAGTTACCGGTGTCCAATAGGATGGCTTGGACAAGATGCCATGAAAATTCCTCCTGGCTTTATTTTATACCCTCATCCTGGGGTCCGTCATTGTCATCTCTCCCCTGGACTACTGCAATGGTCCAATTATGCCCCTTCACTGTCTCATACTCTTTAACCCACTTACAAATGAGAATGGGCCCCTGGGACACTGTTCCCTCTATTTGCCTCTGTTTCTAACCCTTCGGTGGCTGGATTTAGAACAAAAGGAAAACTGCTCACTGCCCTCTGTTCCAAGCCCACCTCCTGCCATGGTTACCCTCTGTTTCAGCCCACTGCCGTCCTTTAGTCCCTTATAAACACAAAAAGCTATCTCAAGGATATGCTATTTGCTGTTCCCTTTGCCAAGAAGACTTTTCCCTCAATCATCGCATTCTCCTTCTCATCCAAGTCTCAAATTAAACCCCACCTCCTCAGAGAGGCACCCCTGCCCACTTCTCTGAAGTAGATCCACAGTGGTCTCTAGCCTAGGGTTCTATTTTTGTCCTTTATGGTGCATGTCAAAGTTTGGAAATTACATATTATTTTGTTTATCTGTGGCCTATTATGTGGCTCTGCCATGAGCCAATAAGCTCTATGAGGAGAGGCACCATGTACGTCTTGTCTACCACTGTGCTTCCCACTGTGCCTGGCACATGGGAGGTAGTCATTATATACGTGTTGAATGAAAAAATGAATGAATACAGAGTTAAGTGAATGTCTCGAGTTCCTGGTGGCACACTTCATGCAGAGAATATTCAAGGACACTACCCTGCTTGGTCACACACTTAATAAGTACTGGGTTTAAAGTGATCTCAGGCAGAGACTGTGAGCAAAGCTACTAAAAAGAAAGTGACCATGCCAGGGCAACCCAGTATGGAATGAGAAGGCAGACTTTGAGAGATGAGCCAGCCAGACTGGGCCAGATCTGCAACCAGCCCCTTGGGCAATCTGGCTAAGAGCAGTCACTGCTCCCTTGGTGAAGAGGGAACTAGAAATAAATGTGGCTGCCCCAGTGGTCCCTGTGTGGTATGGGATCATTCTAGAGTGCCCCTTAAGAGTGTCCATTCCCACTCTGTAGCATGGGTGTCTGCCATTCTCAGCCAACCATGCTGTCCTCTATCAAATGAAGATTAACAAGCTCCCTGGGGGAACTCCGGGATAGGCTGGGGGTCCTACGTCCCCATGATCCAGGTCATGATTCTAAGACCTATTCTCATCTATTTCTGGTGGGAATGTGCTGCATTGCAACTTTTCTGGAAGGAAATTTGGCAAGATATATTAAGAGCCTTAAATATAGTCATGCCCTTTGACCCAATAACTCCACTTTGAAGAATCTACCCCAAGAGCTAGGGTCAGAAATGTACACTAAACCATCAGTATTAGGTTTCTCATATGAGAGTACTTTTAATAGCAGGAGAATGGCAAAATGAAATTATCAAATATCCAACAATAGATCAGCTATAAGTAAATAACGGTCTATCCATATTATGGAGTATTATTAGCTGACAAAAGTTTCCAAGGACATGTGTTTCTAAGGAAAATGTAATCGCATGGGAAAGTGCTCACAATGTAATTTGGGGGGGAAAGGGGGATACAACTCTTTTGCATTTTATTAAAAATAGAAATGTTTAAATACTTAAAGTTTGTGACATAAGAAACTTGGGTTCAAAGCAGCAGAGCCACGTTATCTTTCAAGAGTCCTAAAGACTCATGTGTACAGTCTTGAAATTTCTCAAGAAAGATACGGCCATTGATGGTCTGGTTCTCTGCCTACCATAATCTCACTTATACTTTGCTGTTGCTGCACGGATCTGGTTGAAATCCAAACGCGCGTGCGGACAGCGACATGTAAGACACACACCATATCACATCTATACCTCCTTCGTTCAAAAGATCCGTTTCACAGTGTAACTTTAAGTGAAAAAAAAATTCATGGAATACAAAGCCAAGTATAGAGAAAGAATCTTCTTTTCTAAAAGAAACATGGAGGCACCAATCCTAGAAGGATATATCCTGGAGCCATGAGCAGCGATGACCTACCTCTGATGAGATTATAAATTCTTTTCATTGTGATTGGCTACTGGGAGCAGGCACTGCATTTATAATTAGAATAAAACAATAAACAACCTTTAGTCGCACGAGAAAAAATCCTGCTCTGTGTGTGTGTGTGTGTGTGTGTGTGTGTGTGTGTGTGTGTGTCTATAGGGGAGGGAGGTGTGGTATTTATAGTGATTAAAGAAAAAAAGAGCATGGACACCAAGGTGTCATTAGCCATTTGAACAAAGGAAAGGAAACAGCCAGTCAATGAGCACAGAACGCCGGGCTCTCTTTCCTAAGCCAGCCGCACAATATCCACCCACAAAGGGCATTCCCCCGAGGCCCGCCCACAACCCCTACAAGACCGACCACAGAGAGCCTACAGGAAGCCCTCACCATGGCCGCGGAGGCCATTTTGAATTCACGGATTTTCAGCATTTTCGCCACAGAGCTTGAAAAGTGCTTCTCATGGATCCTTCCCCCAGACGGTGCGTCCTCGTCTGATGGGTTTTCAATTCAATAAATATTTACGAAGCCCCCATTCTCAGTCTGACCTAGCAGCTCACGCCTTTTCCTTCGAATTCTCCCAGTTAAGTGGGGAGCAATGTAGCATTAGCCCCGTTTCGCCTCCCAGGAAGCCGAGGCCAGGTCGCCCGAGGCAGAGCCACACCACAACTGCCTGTTTGCTTCAAAGCCTGGAACAGTTGATGAGCCCTCAACCTTCTGCGAAGCTCGGCAGAAAGGAACTGGAACTGCCAAGCCGACTTGTCTGAAATAGTTGTGGTCCTCAGCTTCCTGGAACAAAAACGCTCTCTTTCCTGAGTGGGGACCGGCCCCTTCACCCATCTTTTATTCCATGCAACGGCAACTCCCCACCACCCGTAAATCCTTTTCCAGGCCTTTCCGCTAGGCAACTCCACTTCGGAAATGCAATGTCCCACGCAGGGCGAATGGGTAGTCTTCTGGACCCCATCAGGCAGGCGAAGCAAAACCAGAAGTGTCATATGTAGCTGCAAACCTAAAATACATTACGACCGAGACCCAAACACACAGCGCAGATAGGAGAGGAGGCAAACGCAGAGCCTCGAAGTGCAGTTTTCAAGTTTCCAGGCCTTGCGAATGGATCAAAGAGTGCCACGACCCTTGGGAGCCATCCAGGAAGCTCCTTGCTATGGGAGCTGGCTCGCCACAGTGATTTTGTTCTTTTTAATTTTTGATTTGATCAAGTTCTGGGCGGGGCCTAGAAAAGATCTCCAAAAGGTACTTGCTAGACCTCATCTTGATGAAAAAGATGCCTTCCCTCCAGCTTACATTGCGCTGAACCACAGTGCAGTTGGGTGGGGACATTTTGTCTGATGAAACACAACAAGCTCTTTGTCCGTGGGATAAACACAAAAATAGCAGAAAAGCGCAGAAGAGGATGACGATTTGCCGTTTATTCGGGGCCTGCAGTGTGTCACACACAGTGTTAGGCACTTTATGAATATCATTTGTTTCCCAGAACTGATGTCTTTATTTTACAAGAGGGAATGGAAGGTGACAAGTAAAAGGCTAAGCTCATCTCACATGGAAGGAGTGGACTGTGGGTTTTAACTCTGGCTTGTAATGAATAAAAACAGTTCCTATTAATGGAGGGCCTGCGGTGTGCCGGGCAATGGTCTGAACCCTTTTAGGCATGAACTCTTCAATTCCCCTAATCAACATTGTGAGATGGGTACTATTATTACGTCCATTTTACAGAAGGAAAAACCAAGGTCCAGCAGAGACGTGCAGCATCTTGCCCCAGGCCACACAGGCGGTAACTTGCAAAGCAGGATGGGGACACAGGCAGTCTGCCCCAGACCATGCACCGCTGACCCCTGCACTGCTTCTCTGGAAGATTCTGGAAGACATTAAGCTATAGAAGTTGGGGAGCTCATGTCAGAGCTGCAGGACCTTTGAGACCTGAGAGGAGCCTTCAGTAATACTTCTCACAACCTCCCTATTATACAGGGAACTAACTCAGGCCTGGACAGGGAAGCGACTGGTCCCCCAGGTCTCTAGACTGTTCAGCTGCTTGACCGTGGGACCAAATTCCACTGCCTCACACCAGTTCTTCATTCCTGAGTCAGCTGCCATTTAATCGTAGCCAAAAGAAATATAATGTGAGCTTTATGTAATCCAAGTTGTTTTTTTTTTTTTACTGGCCATATTTTTTAAAAGTAAGTAAGAACAGGTGAAATGAATTTAAATAATATATTGTATTCAACTCCATACTTCCAAAATATTACCATTGCAACGTACAATCGATATAAAAATTATTAGTGAAAGATTTTACGTTTTGGGTTACAGAGTCTTTGAAATCTGCCGTGTATTTCACACTTACAGCACATCTCAATTTGGATGAGCCACATCTCCAGAGCTCAGGGGCCACATGTGGCCAGTCCCTCCCAGGTTGGGCGGTTCAGCTCTAGACTGCTGGTCATGCAGTTCGGTCCATGGATCGTCAGCAGCAGCGGTGTCAGGTGGGAGTCCCTGAGAAATGCAGATACTCAGGCCCCAACCCAGACATCCAGAGTCAGAATCTGCACCTTAACGAGGTCCTCAGGAGATCTGGGTGCACATTTCCTTGAGAAGTGATCTTGACTCCTTACCTTTCGCGATAAGAGCCCTTCATAATAGTTGAAAGCCACTGAGTCTCCTTCCCAGAAAAAAATGTAACTATGCAAATGCCGCAGATTTCTGCTTCAGATTCCAGAAACTTCCCCCAGTTCTTCGAAGTCCAGCTAAGGACCCCTAGTTCCATGGATTCCACAATAGGAAATCTGGTTTCCAAAAAATAAAAATAAATATTATAAGCAGTGCACATTTTTTTCCTATTCACAGATGAAAGCTTGTTCAGAAGCCCCAGCTATAAAATGGGCTAAGAGTGAGGACAGTGGCTGATCAGGCAAGTAGCCCCATTCCTATGGATCCTGCCTCCCCCCCCCACCGAACCCTGAAGACTTTGGGGGTACCTTAGGCCCAGGGTAGAACTTCCACCCCGACCCTACCCCGTCCCCGCCGTGAGTTTACTGACCATGGCCTGCCGGCTGCAAAGAGGTCACCTGCAAGCAACTTGCTCATTCATTTGGTTTGATCTTCAACCTCCCCCCGGAAATTCTGAGGCTCGGCTGGATGGTGGAACACTGATCTAGGGCATCCCAGCTGCCAGGCAGCAGAAACTGTGTCTTTGCGTCCCATTTTCCCCAGGGCAGAGCTGCTTTAGGCCCTTCCTCCCATGGGTAAGCATTGGCAATGCCCACTTTCACTCTTGGTGTTGTCGCGGTTTGCACGCGAAGTTACTTGGCGTCCCTTCCATGGAGTTTCCTCCTGTCAATTCTATCGCATCCTTGAAGACTCAGCTAAGAACTCTTGTCGTCTGAGACTATAAACTGCAACGTTTTTGTCTGCAGGTGACGGAGGGTTTATTATGGCACAGAACTAGAAGTCCAGAGATAAGAAGTTCTGGGTTAATTCTGCTAGCAGTTTCATGAGCAAAATACACAACGTCACCTACTCGCAATGACGACCAGAGGCATAGAAGTGGGAAGACTCCTCAGGGAGGGTTTTGGGTGTGCGTGCGTGTTTTTTTAACATCAGCGAGGAAAATGTTTCCCAGAGGCCCCCCCACGCCTCACCCACCCCACGTGACTTCCTTTCAGCTCTAATGGGCCAGAACCTGTCACATGCCTTCGGCTGAGCCAGTGGTTAGTGGGGAACAGGAGCCTCTTGGTTGGCTCGGGCCAATCAGCAGTCATCCTCTGGGCCCTGGGGAAAGCTCAACCTTCTGGGAAGAGGTAGTCACCATTTTGAAAAGAAAAGAAAAAAAATCTCGCACCTGGAAGGCTTGGCTGTGAGGATGGAGGGGGGCATATCTGCAGGCGAGGCCCACAGTGTCTACTCCATCTTCCCTGAGTCCCAGGCTGGGAGGGCCCCTCTCTCCGCTGGATTTCCAGAGGCCGCTGTGCCCCCTCTGTTATAGCACATTTCACTTTGCAATTTGTCTCTACTCCCCCTGCCCCGATATCAGCTCCACAAGAGCAAGAGGCATAGCCTGTCCACCTTACTCTCCTCCCGGCTCCTCAGGGAGGGCTGGGCACCTTATAAGAGCTCCCAGAGCGCTTAAATGACATTTCCTCCCCTGCAGCGTTCCCATGAAGTATAATACACTCCTTGTTCTGGTTACACCTGATGAGACAGGTGGAATGTAGGATGGTTCACGTCCACCCTTACCCTGTGCTCTCGCTGAGCACAGGGACTGTGGTGGCACAGCTCTGGGACCCAGCTCTGGGACCCGGCTCAGGGTCTGATCCACAAGACATGTTCATGTTTCAAGATACACCACATAATCGACAGATTTCTACGCAATACGACGAGAAAGTGAACTCCTCTACATGTAATATGGATGAACTTTTCAGACATAAGGTTAAATGAAAGAAGCCAGATATAAAAGAGTAATGATAAGTATAAGATTCGATTTTCTATGAAGTTCAAACAGGGCAAAACCAATTCTTGCTGATGTAGGAGAGGGAAGTGGTTACCCATAGGAGGTTTGTCCGGTAGGGGGCACAAGGGAGCCTGGTGGGGGCTAGAGATGGCCTATCTCTTGACCTGAGTGGTGGTTACATATGTATACACCTGAAAAACTAATTGAGCTTTACACTGTGGTACACTAGACAATGGACTATTATTCGTTTTTATTTTTTAAAAATTGAACTATCAAGCCGTGAAAAGACATGGATGAAATTTCGATGCCTATCAGTAAGTGAAAGAAGCCAGTCTGGGAAGACTATGCACTGTAGGAGTCTAGCTGTATGACATTCTGGAAAAGGCAAAACTTTGGAGACTGTAGAAAGATCCATGGTTTCCAGGGATAGAAGGAGGGGAGAGGAATAAATTGGCAGAGAACACAGAGGGTTTTTAGGGCCGTGAAACTATTCTGTATGATCCTGGAATGGTGGCTCCATGTCATCATACATTCATCCAAGCCCATTAAATATACAACACCAAGAGGGAACCCTAAGGTAGAGTATGGACAGTGGGTGATGACCATGTGTCAGGGCAGGTTCATCGACTATAGCAAATGCTCAAGGTGCCGTGGGGGGGATGTTGACGATGGGGGAAGCTGTGCATGGGTGGGAGCAGGGAGGATAAGGCAACTCTCTGTACCATCCACTCAATTTTGCTGTGAACTGCTCTAAAAAATAAAGTCTATTTAAAAAAAAAATTACTGAGCAGTATACTTTCTGCACTGTACAGCATGTGATATCTCAGTAAAAAAGGAAAAAATGTTCTCAAAATAATGTTAACTCGCACTCACTAAAGGCTGATGGGAAGCCAGTCCTTGCCCTAATTCTGTACCTGTAGTTTTTCTAGCATGCACATGGTGGATGGCAGGGAGTCACCTGGCTGGATCGCCATCCTGCCCCCGTGCCCAGCACATAATAAAGGTGGGGAAATGTGTTTCTTGAAACGTCAGAGAAGTCCCATGCTAAAGGAATGAGTCCTGCCCCCAATCTACGGAGGAGGACACCAAACTTCGGAGAACCAAGTGACAGGTCCAAGGCCACAAAGCTGAAAAGGGGCAGAGCCTGGATGTGTGCCGGGTTGTCTTGAGAGGAAAGCCTGATTCTGAACCCCTCTGCTTTGTCACCTCTGACTTTCAACGAAGTTGAACCCCAGGGAGCCCCGAAGTGTTCTGAAGGTGTGCTGGCGAAATTGTAGTTTTCACGGTGGTTGTGTTGTGCCTAAATTAATTGCTATTGTCTCTTGGACCTTGTTACAAAGTGCCCTGATTGTAGCTGTGATAAAGGGACATTCCAAGGCCAAGTCCAACCTGTCACATCTGTCAATAACGTTGACACCTTGATACCCTGTCACCCCCGGTAACTACTCAAAGGTGTAATATTCTGAAGCCTTTAATTTTACCTTCTGCAGGAGAGGAAAATTGAGGGGGGAAAGATAGGATGCAATTTGAGACACGTACAAATTACCTTTTGACTCTCATGAATATATATTCCGCATGTGATGCCTGCTGGGGCGAGAATCTCTGGGACAGCTAGGTTGACGGCCATCAGCGCATAATTGCTGGGCTCTGCGCCGTCTCTCCCGCTGGAGAATGAAACCTTGCTCAAGGTCAGTGTTGAGGTGTCAGTCTGAAAGTTTCCAATGCCGAGTGAGCTGTGTCAGGAACAAAACAGTCTTCAGGGAGGACACTTCACCCCAGATGGAAAAAAATGTGTGTGTATTTGTGTGTGTGTGTATGTGTGTGTGTTCGTATTGTCTGATGATGCCTTCAGGCCAGGTAAGGGGAGAGGTGAAAGGGTGACCCAATGGGACAATGTCAGGGTCACGATGGTGCCTGAAGCCAGACAGGAGGACATAACGGGTGAGCTGGTGATGGTCATGTGGGGATAGCCTGTAGGGACAGCTCCTCGGAGAAGTCTGGTTGTGACAGAAACGGGAGAGCGGAGAGAAGGCAGCATCATGAGAAATCCACTGAAGATTTTTGTTTTTTTGAAATCTTTTTCATTGTGGTAAAATATACATAACATATAATTTGCCATTTTAATGTGTACAATTGAGTGGCATTAATACATGCACAATGCTGTGCACCATCACCATTATCAAGTTCCAAAACAGTTTCATCCTCCCCCAAGGGGACCCTGTACCCATTAGCAGACACTCCGCATTCCTCCCCTCCCCCAGCCCCTAGCAACGGGCCCCACCCCCATCCCAGTCTGCATTCTGTCACTGTGGATCTACCTCTTCTGGACACTTCATGTAAATGGAATCATCCAGTATGTGGCCTTTTGTGACTGGCTTCCCTCATTTAGCATAGTGTTTTCAAGGTTCATCCATTGACACATCCATAGCAGGAGTCAATACTTGATTCCTTTTTATGGCTAAATAATACTCCATGGCGTGGGAAATAGGACATTTGTGGATCCATGTTTTCATCAATGGACATTTGGGTGGCTTCCACCATTTGGCTATTGTGGACACTGCTTCTGTGAACATTCGGGTACAAGTTTTTTTCTGGGACACCCATTTGGTTCTTTTTGGTAGATACCTGGGAGCAGAATTGCTGGGTCATGTAGTAATTCTATGTTTAACTGGTTGAGGAAACACAGAAGTGTTTTTGACAGCGACTGCAAAATAAAGACCCGATTTCCCCACGTACGCACCAACAGTTATTATTTCCCTATTTTTTTTTTTATTTGAAGTTTTTTTTTGTTTTGTTTTTTAAGGGAGGATTCTTCCTTCTTCACTGAGTGCTCACCATGGGCTCACCGACTGGCTGGTCAACAGTGGACAACGAGAGCTGAAATTTCAACATGAGATTCAGAGCCCCTTTTTAGGGAAGCAAGAGAGGAAAGAGCACAGACTTCGGTGCAAGAAGCCTTTAGGCTCAGACCCTGGCTCAGTCACCTGCTCACTGTGACCTTGAGCAAGCTGCGTCAACTTCCAGAGTCTCAGCTTTCTTGTCAGCAAAATGGGGATAATACTACTTACCTCGGGGAGCTACCAGGACATTTACACAGATAAATGACAGAAGGGAAGACCTGGATGCTCAGCGAACTTGCTTTCCTCTCCTTGGGTCAATGGAGAGAAAGTCAAGTCAAAACAAGAACGTGTGCTTCTTTTTAATCCAGCACTACTTAAGGCAGACGCCGACTAAACGGGACGTGTGCAGACTGAAGAGGTGGCCAGTTGTGGGCCAAGAACATGCCACCGACATGCTCCCTTCCATTGTTCTGGGCCCTCACTCACCTAGCAGCCTCCCATTGGTCACCTCAGTCTTGCCAGTAATTCTGATGCCCAGCAAGCTTTGGGGTTCACTGGCTGCCCTGGCTTTCTAAAGTTGCCGTAACAAAATAACAAACTGCATGGCTTAAAACAACAGAAATTCATTCTCTTTCGGTTCTGGAGGGTAAAAATCTGAAATCAAGGTGTCCACAAGATTCTAAGGGAGAATCCTTCCTTGCCTCTCCTGGCTTCTGGTGGTGGTCGGCAGTCCTCGGCATGCCTTGGCTTGTAGACGCATCTCGCCAATCGGCACCCACCTTAATCCAGTATGATCTCATTTTAACTTGATTATATCTGCAAGGACCCTCTTTCCAATAAGATCACATTCACGGGTACCGGGGGGCTAGGACTTCAACATATCTTTTCAGGGGACACAATTCAGTCCCTAGCACTGACTTATGGTTAAATGCTGGCATAGAATCAAGTTTTGTGGAGCACAGAGATGGTTTGGGGAGCCCTCTTTAAGGAAAAGACCACAAAATGATGAATGCAAGTTTAGGTACAGGACCCTGGAAGGGGACGAATAAGTGGGGGGTTCTGTCGCTTAAGCATTGTAGCTCCATGGAAAATCTACCGCTGGCTAAACCTCATTTATCCCGATTCCGTTTCTAAGCTCATTACATGGAGCCAAAGGAATAAAACAGTTAAAAATGACAAACCATAAAAACACAAATTCCCTACATAGACATACATATCTGCATTTATATTAGAACAGGTCTGAAAGCAAGCACATCCGCATTTCAACTGATTACTCGTGACTGGTGGAGTTGTGGGTCCTCGTTATTCTTTTCTTTTTGCTTATCTAAATTTGCTAGAATTCCTACAACGAGCATATATTGCCTTTATAAAAACCATAACCACCTTCTGCTTGCAACTCGATGTGTCAATTAGAGCCGAGATGTGTCCGACGCCCTTGCAGAGCGCTTCACTGCTGGTGGTTGTCATCGATCTCTTTCCTGGGAGACCCTATTTCCTCAAGGGCTCCATGGAGCCCACATGACCTCCCCTTGGGCTTCCCTGGATCCCCCCCCCCACAGCTCCACCCCCAGAAGGCTGCCTGGCTCAGATTGGAAAGGTACCCAGAGAGCCACTGGCCAGTCAATGCACAGGAGAGGCCCCACCATGGAGAATGAGGTATCGTGGCCACTGATCCGTTTCCCTGATTTACATCAATTTACATTCAGCTCTCGAGTAATCTACATGAAAATCAGGCAGGCTCCAGCTATTCCCATGAAATCAGATGAGGCCGCCTGGCCTGTGGGATGATGCAGGGGGATGCTCCCTCACTTCCCAAATCCTGGGCAGATTAATTTGTCAACCAAAACAAGGGCTGGCATTGTAATCATGGCTGCCTAGCACTCTTTCACTTTCCCCAAATTGGATAGATAAATGGAGATTTGCGGTATATTAACCTGAATGTTTTGTCTAGCTTCATTTTCCACTTCCTTCCCTTCTCTAAGGAGCCAGTGTGTTTTTTTCATATGAGATTATCGATGCCATTCATACATGCTTTCCTCTAACAATAATGTACTGAGGTCTTCTATGTGCCACACAACCGTGCTTGGTGCCCGGGCAAGAGAGGGGACTGCCTTCGTCCCTGTCCTCACTTGAGGTTCCTGTGCTTGACTTGTTTTTAAAAATAAAGTTCAATGTAGATATAACCTACATACGGTAAAATGCATAAACCTCCAGCATACAACTCGGCACATGACAGCATGCATCCTGTAACCTCCATCATGATCAGGACATTGAACTTGTTTATCACCCTCAGGAGGCTCCCACACGTGCTCCCAGTCAATATCCTTCTCCCCCACCGTGATCACCATTTCTGATTTCCTTACCCAGCAGTGAGTTTTGCCCATGTTTGCTCTTCCTGTAAATAGAATTATCCAGTAGAATTTCAAACACGGGCACAACTGACTTTGGTCATCCATATGTTTGTGAAATTCATCATGTTTGTGTATCAATGATGGATTCTTTCTTATGCGGTATATACATGTAGTATTTAATTACATGTATATACCGCAATTTATTTATCCATTCTCCGGTTGACAGACACCTGGGTTGCTTCCAGTTGGAGACAATTAGGAAGAAAGCTCCCATGAACATTGTGGTACATGTCTTCTGGGTTTGAGAAACACACGTTTCTCTTGGGTATAGGACACGCAGGGGTAGAAGTGCTGGGTCAAAAGGTCAGCCTGGGCTTAGTTTTAGTAGATACTGATGATCCTTGTCTTTTATTTATTTATTTTTAAGATTTTATTTATTTATTTGAGAGAGAGAGAGAGAACAAGCAGGAGGTAGGGGCAGAGGGAGAAGCAGACTCCCTGCTGAGCAGAAAGCCCAATATGGGGCTTGATCCTAGGACCCTGAGATCATGACCCGAGCTGAAGGCAGATGCTCAACCGACTGAGCCACCCAGGATCCTTGTATTTTAAATTCAGTTCCCTGGGGCGCCTGGGTGGCTCAGTTGTTAAGCATCTACCTCCATTGGGTCATGATCCTATGATCCTGGGATTGAGCCCCATGTTAGGCTCCCTGCTCAGCGGGGGGCCTGCTTCTCCCTTTCCCTGTGCCCCTCCACCCCACTCATGCTCTTACCCTCTCAAATAAATAAAATCTTATAAATAAATAAATAAATTCAGCTCTCTTGGTCCATTTTCTCCAAGACCTCTTCCTGATTTTGTTTGTGTCCCCCCAACCCTTTTTATTAGAATCACAGGATATAAGTGAGGTTTCTGGTTTGCAATTGAGGACTTGTGCAGCAACAGCTTTCCACGGAGAACCACGAGATCCGGCCCACTCCCAGCCGTCAGGGGAACTGACTGCGCGCACTGGGAACATTGCCTCTCTTCTCTTGAGCTTGGTGACCTATGTTAGATACATACCATTTGAGGTACCTTCCAGTCCTGACAGTTACAAAGACTGGGCTGAAATCCGGGCTCAGCCAGCCGCATGGCCTCGGACAGGTTACTTTACTTCTCTAAGCCTCAGTGCATCCTACTGTGAAATACGGATCAAAATGTGCCTAATTTCTTTCTTTTTTTTTTTTTGCGCGAGAGAGGATTAATGAGTTTGTAATTTTTCAATACTTGGCACAAAGTAAGGATTCAATATAGCTTAGGATATCTACTATGGCACAACCTCTGGTGACCAGCTGTGTCCAGAAGCAAAGACTTTGCCCAGCTGTCCCGCAGGTGTCCCCCAGGCTCCGTGTGAGCTGGTGCGGGCTGGGGGAGAGTGTCTTCTCTGACCAGGTGTTGCCATGAACCCTGGCTTACACTTTGCCGTTCATCTCTTCTTTCTCATTCGCTGGGAGGGGGTGGAAGGAGACTGGGTGAAATTAAGTCATTTTCCCTCCAAATGACTTAATATTTGAAACAGTTTTTTCTATATTCGTCAGAGGACACATCAAACTGTACTTTGCAAGAATTTTAAAGATGTATAGAGCACCCTCCTAGTCTAGCTAATAACATGATCTGAAGAAGTTATTCTTTTTTTTTTTTTTTTCTGACTTAGGGGACAATGTGATACATTGCCACCAAAAAATATCATTTGGATGATCATGGAAAGTGCTTGCTAGAATTTCAGCAAAGTTTTTTTCCTCCTTTCATCGGATTTTTAATATAGAAAAGAGCGCTAAGTTTGATCATATAAATTACACTTGATATTTGTCTCAAATGGAAACAATTTTCTTATTATTTCTGATTTTTAAAACACGTATTTATTTATTTCAGAGAGAGCGAGCGAGCAGGGGGAGGGGCAGAAGGAGAGGGAGAGAGAGAGAATCTCAAGCAGACTCCCTGCTGAATGCAGAGCCTGACATGAGGCTCAATCGCAAGACCCTGAGATCATGCCCTGAGCCAAAATCAAGAAGTGGATGCTCAACCGACTGAGCCACCCAGGCATCCATTATTTCTGATTTTTCGAAGTGTGGCAGACACTGTTGTTTACCTCACTGATGCCCTTCTCCCCAAAGAGCCTGGACAAGGCCACCACTCGCTGGTAGGGCCCCCTCTTCCTAGAGGCTCCTCCCGCGAGCACCCCCGTATCTCTGCTTGTCCACAGGATCAGCTAGATCCGGTTTGCTATTCTTCCGGTACTCACACAACCCCTTCATTGTGCCGCCCCTCCCCACAGACTCCTCTGGGTTCGGGGGCCGGGGCCCTGGGGTCCGTGTAGTAATTCCAAAGTCTTGCCTTCATTCCCTGCAGGTGGTAGCTACTTCCTATAGCTGTTATCCCTACACGGTTCTGATGCTCTTTTTACCCTTTCATTGTCCAGATGACAACTGTATACTTGGTCAACCCCTGGGCAACAAAATACCCGGTGTGGTTTCAGTCTCCTGACTGACCCCCACTGATGCACCCACAGCAGCAGGCTTCCTGGTCCTCAGTCCCGGCGCTGGGTGAGTTGCTGAACGTCACTGAGCCTTGATTTTCTGATTTGTGAGGTGGAAAGAATTGTAATAGAAGGCCCATCAGCACCGAGTGGCTTTGCAGGTTCAACTCAGGAGCCCTCTCTTCTAGAACCTTCTTGAACTTTTCAGGCGCGTTAGGGTCCTCTGAATCGTGATCACACGACCCACTTTGCCCCTTCATTCATTCAACAGGCATTTGTTGGGCACTATTATGGGCTGAACTGGGTCCCCTCCCCAAATTCTTAGGTTACAACCTTAACCCCTCAAGGTGATGGCACTTAGGGATAGAGGGCCTTTATGGGGGTGATTGAAGGTAAGTAAGGAGATGGCCATCTGCAAGCTAGGAAGAGGGCTGTCACCAGAAACAGAAACTGCCGGAACCTTGATCTTGGACTGCCAGCCTCCAGAACTGTGAGAAAGTACATTTCTGTTGTTTATGTCACCCGGTCTGTGGGACTTTGTGACGGCGGCCTGAGCCGCCCAAGATAAATCAGCACCCTACTATGTGCCAGACAGACCCAGGTCCTGGGGAAACAGCAGTCAGCAAAACAAACCAAAGCCTTTGCTCTCAGGTCGCTTCCCTTCTCAAGCGAGGAGGAAGAAAACAAAGAGAAAAATGCCAGGACGTAGGTATTCCTTTAGATGGTACTCAGTTCAAGGGCTGGGGGGGGGGGGGGGGGGGGGGGGGGAGGAAGAAAGTGGGGTACAGGAGTGACAGGCAGAGTGTTCAGGTGGTCAGGGAAAGTGACATTTTAGCAGAGACCAGAGGAAGAAGTGAAGTAAGAAGCAAGAGTGTAGACATCTGGGAAGGGTGTGCCCAGCAGAGGAAGGAGCAGGTCCGAAGGCTCTCGGTGGATGTTCACCACATCTACTAAAGACCTTCGCAGCAACACCCAGATTCGTGTCTGAATCCTAACCGTGTGCTGGAGCCCAGCCGAGCTGACACATAAAGTCACCGTCACCAGGCTCTTGGAAGGTTTTATGCAGATGACATTCTACCTGTTCACTTACCTGGTGTAGTTTCGACTTACTTTTAAGTGACCTGATGTGAGTGACTTTAAAAAGGATCCGCCCAGGTCCTCGTGGAGAACGGTCCGCAGGAGCATGACTGGCTGCCACCAGAGCAGTCCCGAGGCCGCTGCGGGCACCAGGTGACGTGCAGGAGGCGGGGGCCTGGGCCACAGTGGGGGCGTGGAGGCTGCAAACTCAGGGGGTGCGGCTCTTGTTTGCAGGTGGAACCAGCGGGTGTCAATTGCTGCTGTTCCCCCGGAAGCCCGTCCGTCGTGCGTCGTGCCTAGCAATCAGTGTTGGCCGACCAGAAACGCACGACAGACAGCAGCCCAGAGCATTCTGGATGCTCTAAGGCACTGTCTGTGTGTTCTCTGTTATCACCCTTGGGCCTGCTCTGCTCGGGGCCTCTCTCCTTGGACTGAAGCACCATTTGAGGAACCTGAGCTGCGGCCCAAATCCCAGCTCCCATTCTGTCTTGGAACAGGGCCCGCCCCAGCCCGCATTCCGCAGCTCTCCCTGGCTTCCCCTGACCCGCCCTGGAGTGCAGTGGAGGAAAGGTTTCCCTCCTAGGGGACGTCCCTGCTATGAAGGGCCCACGGATTGAGCCATTACTAGATTCTCTGCAGCGTCCCCAGTCCTCACGTCGGGGCTGAGAATGTCAGACTGCCTTCGGGCACTGTCTCCTGAATCTGGGAGCTGGCTGCACCCCCATCCTCCCCATTTCCTTGGGAGCTAATTAGAACATGAGGAAGAGAAGTCAGCTCTGGCGGTCGGTCTCCCGCCACACGGAGGGGGTGACCAACCCCTTGCGTTCATGGTTAAGTGCGTTCTTCTTCAAAGAGCTCTAAAATTAAAAAGAAAAAAAAAGCATAAGAAAGAAAAGAGAAGAACCCACTGTGTTTACATGGAAAGTGGTTCCACATTCCTGCCGTATGGGACACAGAATGTTCTGGAGCCAGCAGCTACCTGGCCCCGTTCCCTGCCGTATTATAGAGCAGGGAGCCAAATTTCCTTCTGGATGTCTATAAATAAAGTGCTTCATCCACTGGCAATTAGGCGGGAGCATTTTTCCGGCCAGTGTGCATATGCATTTCATTTCTCCACAAGAGGCACAGCAGATCAGAGATGTTAGTTTAAGCCCTATTGCTATGTGTAATAATAATAATGTTTTCATAGCCTCTACTTCCCTTCTTTCCACCTTTCCCTCCCCCCTGACTCGGTCCAGGTTTTATGTAGAAATTCTACTAGCAACAGGCAAGCAGAGCATTCCAAAATTCTTTCAACTGAAGAAATTTAGAAGGACGTGGGGTTTAATTTCTTCTGTTGTGTGTAGAACGCTCCATTTCTGATCTCCTGGGATGACTGGTGGGTTCTTCCTTTTCTGATCATGAGAGCTGTGCAACTGATCACATTCCCCTTTTCACCTCATCCACCAGGTAGCTCAGCGCCAGCAACTGTTTCTATGTTATGGATAGTGGCTCTGAGTCCCCTATTTTCCTAATTTCTGACTCCACTTCTGACTATCCTTTCCAAAATTAAACTTCAACCTAAGCTTACCCACAATGTCTTCACAAAGAAGCGGGATGCAGAGACATGACAGTTTTTCATTTTAGTGGCTGCTGTTCTGTGGATGGAAACTCAGGAAGGAATGACAGAAGAAATCGGGAGAGAGGGAAGGAGAGGAGGGAAATGACTTTCAGTGGCCACGGACCAGGTGTCTTGCATTAGGCAAGCACCTAACATAATTTCTTAAAGAAATTCAAGATGCACAGCAGATCCTCTACAGCAGGATGGCTGAGTCAAGCTTGGACTGAGGTCTTTCTGAGTCCAGAGCTAATGCACACTCCACATGATCGTGCTCTTCCTCAAACAGCTAATGGGGAAAAGGCTGGCCAGTGGCAGAATATCGCTGTGGACCACACGGTACGATGGGCAGAGAGCAGGTTTGCTTCATGTCAACAGGGAGGACCAAAGAGAGTGGACTTCAGGTGAATAGGTTAAATACAGCAAGCCCCAGGCATCCATCCATCTGTCCGTCCATCCGTCCATCCGTCCATCCATCCGTCCATCTATCCATCCATCTGTCCGTCCATCCATCCATCTGTCCGTCCGTCCATCCATCCATCCATCCAACTAAAACTTTCAGACTCCACTGCACAACAAAGGCCTCAAAACCAGTTCAGAACTGATCCCAATTGAGCCACGGCCTCTACACCCCCACATTGACCAGTCACCAGATGCAGATACCCTTGGGAAGCAAGTATGAGCCTGAATGAGGACTCTTAGCACAGAGAGAGACTAAGCCGAGAGCCACTGGCAGCCCACGCTCCCTGCAGGGGTGGGGGGGGGGCGGGGGACACAGGTTGCCATTCTGCAGGGACATCTGGGTGGCACAGCACAGGCCCCACTGAGCCCTGCTTTTCTGTTCTCCATTCCATGAGTTTTTCACAGTCTACGCCCCCCTCCATGAGAATGTGAGCTCCCCTTTCCTGTTTTGTTCACTGCTGCGTCTGCAGAGCCTAGACTGGGGCCCCGCCTAGAGTTCCACACCCTACAAGCAGCCCCTGAACGAAAGGAAGGGATAGACACAGCAGCCAATGTTGCTGAGTGCTTACCGTGCGTCAGGCACCGTGCGGAACGCTTCGCAGGAAGTATCACGTTCAATCCACAGGACAACCTAAGAGGTGGGTACTGTCATTCTTGTTCTACGGAGTTAAGAAACGGGGCTTAAAGAAGCCAAGTCATTTGCCCCCTGGCACACTGAGAATAGGGGGTTCAATCCAGATTTCAAGGATTCTGAAGGGTGGCCGTTGGCTCCGGAGACTTTCTCTAGTTTATGACGTGCCATCCCTCAGGGTAGGTTCAGAGAGAGTGGTGGCTGCTGGGAGTTCAGGGGAGGGCTGGGGAACAGAGGGGCCCTTCCAGGGTCCCACTTGGGGTAGTATGGGAGGTTCCACCAGGATGCACGCAGGACTCAGCTCCTGGTGGGGAGGGGCCCACAGCCCCCCACGCGGCTCTCCACAGCACCTGCATGCCAGAAATCCCCAGTCCCTGCGTCCAGCCCAGGACTCTTGCCGACCTCCAGACCCTCATGCTCTCACCATGTGTCTCTCAGAGATCTCGGACCTCACATGGCTGAACCAGAGCTCATCAAACTGCTCCTCTACCAGCCTTCCCATCTCACCGAGTGGTACCCGCTAGCCACGCAGTGCATGGTCACACACCTGCGGTTACCTTTACTTGCTCTCTTCCCTCCATCCCCTACATCCTTCAGCAAGACCAACAACTCTGCCTCCAAATGAAATCCCAAATCCGCCCACTTTCCTCCATTTCCACAGCTGGCTCCTAGCTGACCTGCCAGCATCTTTCATCTGGACCACTGTGAGAGCCTCCTGACTGGTTTTCTTTCATCCTCTCCACCCATGCCCTGTCTTCGCAAGTTCCAAAAGCCATCCTGTCAAGAACTATGAAGGGGCTGAGATCTCACTGGGTTGAAAGCTGACAAATCAGGCTGGTTTCATGGACGCTGATAGGAGACATGAGACTCTTGGGTCAGAGACAACAGACTTCATCACTCACAACAAGAGCAGTGGGCAGTACCAGCAGGCTCACTGATGGTCCCTTAGCCCCTATTCCCACAGGGGTGACATGGATGGGCCTAGATGAATGCCTGTACACGCTGTGGGTTTGCATTACAGGAGAGAAACTCTGAGCTTTTATAGCAGGCAGGAAATAAATTTGTTCTCTGTTAGGAAGGGGACATTACTACATGTCTCAAGCTTGCTCTCTGCAAACACAACCCTGAGAAATGGCTCAAGTAAAGAGTGACCAGAGCCTTGCATCCACGGCATACCCAATAAGATGAATGCCCATTGACCTAGAACAAAATTCAGACTATCTCACATGGCTTTCAAGGCCTGGAGTGATCGGGCTCCTGCCTGCTCCTTCTGACCTCACCTCCCAATCCCACTGCCCTCACCCACTCTGCTTCGGCCACAAAGGCCTCCTCAGGGCCTTTGTACTTGCTCCCCTCCCATCTCTTCACACAGTGGCTCCTTTTCGCCCTTTGGATATCGCCTGCTTGAGGAGGCCTTCCCTGACCACTCCAGCTAACACTGCGCCCCATCTTCGTCATTACATCATATAGACCCTCTTCTTTTCAAATGCCATCACACTCTGAAATGACCCTTCCCTGTAATCATGTTTCCTCTACTTGTATGTCACCCCAGGAGGGCAAGGACCTCGTGTGTCTTATTCCCCACCGTATCCCCAGAGCTCAGGACAGGGTCTAGATGCTAAAATATATATTTGGGGAATCTATAAATGCAAGGCAGGAAGAATCCCCAGCTCAGGAGGCTGGAGGCTCTGAGAGTGGCCCCAAGGGTGGGAAATGCCAACCGAGATGCTTCTCAGTGCTTCGGAAACATGAAACCCGGCGTGACTCAGCTTAATACCAGGGTGCAAGCACTGTGTGACTCAGTGTTATGCTTTAAACGCGAGGCTTCTCTTTGTAGCAGCCTTAGAGAACATCAGTGGGGACACCGCGGCATGATTGTAGGGGAAGCCAAGTGGTGGAAAGTGGCCAAGTGATGAAAAGTCTTCAAAAAGTATATATAGAGAGATCTGTTGTTTAAAAAAAACAACTAATACTCTCATAATGATGTATTTGCCCCTTTCATGGTGGGATTAAGAGCTTGAACTCTGGACTCAAATGAACTTGGGTTCAAGTCCTGGCCCTGCCTGCCCCCATCCCCACTGGTCTGAGTAAAGGGAGGAAAGCTTTTAGCTAACAGCACTGTCTGGGAGGTGAAGAAGGGGACAGATTTTGGTGGGAAGATGACAAGGGAGCTTTCAGATACAGAGACTGCAAGGATGATGGATCTCCCCAAGGACATTGCGTGGGAGGCAACTATGAGTTCAGGCCCAAGACAATAAGGGACCAACCAGGCTGAAGGCAATGGCAGCTCGGGTCATCAGGATGGCAAGGTGCCCAGAAAAGCAATCCTTGACTGCTCAGAGTGCCCCCGGATGGGTGTAGAAGATAACCCAGTGCCAGAAAAGAGGACCGAGAAGAAATATTACAAGAAGTTGAAGACAGAGAGGTAGTGTCTTCTCTGAAGATGACAGAGGAACCAAGGGACAAGGGCTGATTGGCAGGGGGCAGGGGTAGTATTGGTCAGCAGTGTCTATGCTGGAGACACCAGAAAGGATGAGGCTGCTCATTACCCGGGAGAGCGTGGGCAAGTCCCCTAACCTCTCTGAGCGTTTGTAAGTGATAACTATTATCAGCAGTAATAGTAAGAGCAAGAATAATAAACCCTGAGGATAGCAAATCCCTTCCCCTGGACCTGGTTGGGGAGGTGGTTGGGACTCTTTTAACCCAGCTAACTCAGCTACTGTCCTTCTCAACCAACAGAGAATGTCTAAGAATTAGCTACAAAATGGCAGCTGGGTTTCCACTGGGCAGTGGGGCAAGTGGGTGGACTTTGTTGCAAGCTGGATTCAAGGTCAGGGAGATAACATAGGCAGCTGTTTCTTCGGTGCTGGCTGGCAATACACAAGGGAAGTCCAAGTAGATCTTGTGTTTGTCTATTTGCCAAACACGGCCTGATTCCCTACTAGGTGCCAGGCTTGTGCCAGGCATTCAGGATAAAAGATAAATGAACCCCAGTGACAGCATTTGGCAGAAAGAGCAAGCCAGGGGCGCCTGGGTGAGTCAATCAGTTGAGCATCTGACTCTTGGTTTCTGCTCAAGTTGATCTCAGAGTTGTGAGACTAAGCCCTGTGTCGGGCTCTGCGCTTAGCGCAGACTCCGCTTGAGATTCTTTCCCTCTCCCCCTGCCCCTCCCCCTGCTCACATTCTCTCTCTCTCTCTCTCTGTAAAATAAAATCTTGGAAGGAAGGAAGGAGGGAGGAAGGAGGGAAGAAGGGAGGAAGGGAGGGAGGGAGGGAGGGAGGGAAGGAAGGAAGGAAGGAGGGAGGGAGGGAGGGAGGGAGGGGCAGGCCAGCCATAGGCTCACATACAAGAGCCCATGGCCTACAATGGCAGTGAGAGTACCCTTTCCAGCTGGCCTCACGGCGCACGTGCAGGAAGTGGGGCATGGAGGCCTCTTGAGAACACAGTCACCTTTGGGGACAGACTACATCTTTCCTCCTGGAGGTCATACCTGGTGCCCCCAACCAAAGTAAGGGGTCCAGAGGAGCCAGGCAAGGCTCCCCAAGGATTATGGACTGTGGTTCATCACCCTACCGACCCCCTTCTGCCATGGAGGCCTGATTGGTGGGGTGTGGAGGCCTCATGAATCCATATAAATCTGTCCCTCCCTCCAGCCTCCCCGTGTCTGTCCTGGGTTCCCAACATCAGTGACCTCCATTCAGTCAGGAGGACATACAATTCATAGACCAACAAACGCAGAGGGCCGCCATGCACCTTTGTTAGCTCCTCCACTGTGAGCGTTCGTCAACTTCCAAGGGCTGGGGCACGCCGGGAGCTGGGGCATGGAGCGTCACCTCCACGGCAAGCCCCGTCTTCCCTCAGCTGGCCCTGGGACTTAGGGCAGAGCTAATGGGCTGGCTGCATGGCTGGCAACTTAGCAACATCTGTGCAGCTTGGCCCAGAATGGGGAAGTGACTGGCCGGGAGGCACATGGCGAAACTGGGATGCGACCAGAGCTCAGATCTCCCAGTGACCTGAGCAAAAGGCTGCCCGAGAGAATGTTCATGCTGTGCTGACATTGCCTCTGAAAAATCACTGATTTTTTAAAAAGCCAGTTCTGGAGACACCCCACATCCCTACTCAGAATATCTGAGGTGGGGGGCGCCTGGGTGGCTCAGTTGGTTAAGTGTCTGCCTTCGGCTCAGGTCATCATCTCAGGGTCCTGGGATCGAGCCCCACATCGGGCTCCCTGCTCAGTGGGGAGCCTGTTTCTCCCTCTCCCCCTGCTCATGTGCTCTCTCTCTCTCTCACTCACTCTTTCTCTCAAATAAATAAAATCTTAAAAAAAATTAAAAAAAAAAAGAATATCTGAGATGGGGACAGGGCCAGGGAATCTGAATTTTGAAACCCCAAACCGCCCCTGGTGGCGATTCATTGATGGGGCCAGTGTGGGCCTTTCTGCTCTATTTGAAGCCCACGGGCTGGAGGTTTCCCACCCTTCTTGGTGCACCTCACCCAGGCTCCTCATCCTCTGGCTTTCTGCTGGGTCTGCCGGTGCGGCGGAGGGGGGGGTGCTGTTGACTGCGCATGCTCACGCCCTGCTGGGTGGCCTCTGGTCAAGGCCACCGGCAGGCCCCTCTTGAGGCACTCCCTGCCCTGTCCCCTCAGAGCTGGCTGTAGTAACAGCTCCCCTCCGTTGCTAGCCCTGCCCACCCCTCTGCCCTCCACCCCCTCCTTCTTTTTTTTTTTTTTAAGATTTTATTCATTTATTTGAGAGAGAGAGAATGAGAGACAGAGAGCATGAGAGGGAGGAGGGTCAGAGGGAGAAGCAGACTCCCTGCCGAGCAGGGAGCCCGATGCGGGACTCGATCCTGGGACTCCAGGATCATGACCTGAGCCGAAGACAGTCACCTAACCAACTGAGCCACCCAGGCGCCCCACCCCCTCCTTCTGTTGTCCTCAGTGAAACCCGCTGTGGATGCCACCCAGTTCCACGCAGCCCTCAAACTCTGTCGAAGTGTGGTCTACCTCTACCTCCACCTCCACCTCCAGCCTCGGGAGAAGGTTCTGGAATCTGGTGGCCAAAGGAGGGCAGAGGACAGTCACCCCACCGGGCAGAGAGGGTCAGAGGAGGTGACTCCTGAGCTGGACTCCTGGGATGGAGACCAGGCAGAGGGCCTGAGGCTCGAGGCGGACACCTGGGGTCCAAGAGAGCCAGGCAGGAGGAGGAAAGACCCAGCGGCGACTGAGAAGGGGGGAGGGGGCGTGAGAAGGGGTCCCCAGGATGACTTCATTCCCAAACTGGTGTGGGGCAAGCTCTGGCCGCCCCCCGGGTAGGGAGGGCGTGCCTACAAGCAGAAAATGATGCTGAAGAAGGCCTTTGGAGGAACCAGAGGAGGCACAGCGGTTCACAGCCGCGCGACCTTGCGTAAGCCTCGGTCCCCTTAGCCGGGACACTGGGTGACAATCCCGCCTGACCCCCTCCTGGACGCGCTGGGAATGGGAAAGCGCTTTGCAAACTATGACGTGCTGGGCCCAAGGGAACAATGATGACCATTATTTAAGCAAAAGAAACAAATGGGTTTGTTGGCCCTACCGGAAATGAAGGGCCCCTCAGCACCCCGAGCTTCCTCCAGGCCGTGGACGCCGCTGATCGAATAAGCACAGCTCCAACTGCTCCCCAGACAGACGGACGCCTGCTGACGTCTCCAACAGCTCCGCGGTCCGGGGCGGCTGCACTGTCGTTCCCGAGCCGAAGCAGGAGGTGCTGAAAATCTATTTTCAGGCTCTCTGATGAGGTGCTGACAGCTCTGGTTTTAGCCAATTAAACACCATTTTCATGCACATATGTCAGTCCCAGAAATGGGGCTATTGGCTTCAGGACGACGTCCCCTCGGGCTGTCCTCCTTTGCATTTAGGTTCCATCCGCTGCTCGGAGGCCACTGGCTGTGCGGGGGCGGGTCTCTGTCCGCGCTGGCCGCTGGGGTGCACGGACACGTCCTCACCCCAGAGAGTCAGCGTCTCGCCAGGGAGACCAAGATCCGTGGCTGCCCCTCTGGCGGGTACCTAGCGCATCCTCACCCGTGCAAGAGACGCAACGCTCGCCATGCAGGTTCCCGAGCTCGGGGAGCTCCCATTCGAGTGTGCCAAAGCCAACAAGCCAAACCCGAATGGCGAACACCACGTGCCAAGAGCCCAGAAGGAGGGAGTGAGAAGAGCCGCGGAGATGGACGATGCAGACGTGGCAAACCCTATTGTTGATCCTGATAGGATGTGTGTGTGTGTGTGTGTGCGCGTGCGCGCGCGCATGGGGGTGGGGGAGGGGTTATATCAACTGGAAGGCTCGGTTTAGCGAGGTTAGATCCTCTGATACCGTACTGAAGAATCCTGTAGCTCTGGTACCTGGATTGCCTGCACTGGGCACCAGGCACCGGGCACAGGCAGCTCTCGGGGCTGGTCCTGAAGGCAGCCCGGCCAGACGAGCCCACTACACCACGGCTCGAACGCCTCAGTCGCTACGGAAGCAAACCAAAACCTAAGCCACAGTCAGGGCACTTGAATCCTCGAAAATGAAACTCAGGACCACCCAATCATAGCCAACGAGGCTCTCCCAAATAAGGCAACTGCTTATGCTATGATCAATCAAATAATTGCTTTGCTTTGCTTCACCGTCTTCTCTATAAAGTCCTTGCCCTAGCTCCTGTCGATAGAGCGTTCTGATCATCTTTTGGGGGTACTGCTTGGTTCAAATCGATGTATGCTCAAATAAACTGTTGAAAACTGTAATGTGCCTCAGTTTACATTTAACGGAGCTCAGAATCGATATTCACGTCCGCCAGTGGCTGTCGGCTCGGTCACTATGGTCATTCTGGCCTGAGTAATTCTCTGCGGTGGGGGCTGTGCTGTGCGTGGTGGTGCCCCCACCCGCCAGGAGCATACCGCACCCCATCCCCCGGTTGTGACAACCAAGAGTGTCCTCAGATGTTGCGAATGTCTCCTGAGTGCAAAATCTCCCCAGGTCCATGCAAATGCTCTGCACCTGTCCTCCAGAAATTCACTTTAATCTGGGGAGGATTTTAGGTGCGTGCACCCCACATAGAAGATTTTAGAGCTAGAAGCCTACAGTAGTCTCCTCGCAATGCCTTAACGAACACATTGTTCCACAAATAATGGGAGAGAAACATATCGTCTCCCAGCTGTAGAAACGGGAAGTCTGAAATGAGGTGTCAGCAGAACCCTGCTTCCTCTGAGCCTCTAGCAGGGGGTCCTTCCTGGCCTCTCCCAGCTTCTGGTGGGAGGTGGTGGTCTGCACTCCTTGGCTTATAGACACATCTCCTCCAGTCTCTTCCTCTGTCTCCATGTGGCCTTCTCCCCTGTGTGTGTCTCTGTGTCTCTTCTCGCAAGGACACCAGTCATATTGGATTGGGGCCCATCCTGCTCTACTCTGACCTCGTCTTAACTAACTGCACCTGCAGCAACCCCATTTCCAAATAAAGCCGCGTCCTGTGGCCCCAGGAAGGACATGAATTGGGGGCGGTGGGGACACTATTTAACTCACTATGAGACCTTGGAGAGACAGTGGAGACTATCCTCATCTTCGCAGAGGGGGAACTGAGGCCTGAGAGATTGGGTTACTTCTTCTAGATCCCCGCGTCAGAGGGAGGGCAGAGCTAGGAGCCATGTCACCACACCACACAGGGCCTCCAAGTGTATGCGGCACAGCTGGGACCAAAGTCCCGTCCACGGGAGTCCGCCGCTAGCCCACTGCCCAGGTCCCGGGGCCCCAGCCATGCACCTGCACCTCCGGACCTGAGGGGGCCTCCTGGGACAGCCTCTGCACGTCCCCTCCGGTTCTGCCCCCCAAGAAATCTCTTCTTCCTACGGTCAGTCAGACCCTGTCACCAAAGGAGACAAGCCTTGGTGGTTAATTTTTTCCCCCTTCAAAAAAATAAATTCATAAATGGCCTTTGGCAAGCTGTTTACTACCCGGCTTTAATGGCCTGTTTATTACCTTGAGCCTGTGTCTGTTAACACGCCCCTTGCATTTTCCCTCATTAACTGTCAATTTGGAGGCCACTTTTGGCATAAAACATGCCTCGACCTAAATGGCTGCGGACAGTTGATTTTATGACCGCGCCTTGTCTTGGAAACGCGGGGCCTGTCGTCAGGGGAGGGCCGTTCGGAGGGTTCCAGCAGCAGACAGCGGGCCAGGGGGCCGCCGGGCGGGGGGGTGAGCAGGCGGGGCTCGGGGGCCTGATTCATGGGGCCACGGGGCCCTTCTTTCGGCAGCGGAAGGACTGAGGCATATTTAGAAGGGAGCGTCACTTCAGAGAGGGACCGTAAAGAATCTCTGATCTGGAAAAACTGCACCCACAGGAAGGCCCGCAGGAAAATACCTCTTTGGGAAACAATCCCGAACAAATCCGTGCATTGAGTCTGGGACTGATCTTCTCAGGCTCCCCATCCCTTTGTCCCCATCTGTTCTGTGTCCTCCTTGCCAGAAGTAGAAGATTTGGGATGAGGGGAGCTGCCTCTATGGCCCAAGAGCTCCCGTTCAAGGAGGACAGAGATGGACGCAGCCACAGGTCGCGACGAGCCACGAGCCAGGTAAGCACAGGGAAGTTCGGTCTAGGGGTGCTGAGCAGAGGCCCGGCCGTGAACTCAGGGCTGGTCGGAATGGCTCTGCTGAGGGGCTGGTGGCAGCCTGGAAGGATGGGATACGTTCATCGCAAGCAAAGAGAAATAGATTCTAGAGTGTTGGGATGGGGCAGAATCATTATCATACTGAAAACCCTCCGCAAGTGGAAAATAAAGTCCAGATAGTGAGGCAAGGGTCACAACCCTTCACCTGCTTTCCAGTATCTCCTGCTGTGCACCCCCTGTCGCCCCCTGAGTTCCAGCCACACCAGCCAGAGTGGGTTCAGGAGGACCC
The DNA here is from genome assembly GCF_004348235.1 of Phoca vitulina. Taxonomy (NCBI): domain Eukaryota; kingdom Metazoa; phylum Chordata; class Mammalia; order Carnivora; family Phocidae; genus Phoca; species Phoca vitulina. Next base: position 62,224,462 of record NW_022589710.1, on the reverse strand, counting down.
CCAGAATTCACGTCCACCCAGAACCTCAGAATGTGACCTTCGTTAGAAATAGTGTCTTCGCAGATGTAATTAGTTAGGTTAAGTTCATATTACAGTGTGTCCGAAATCCATTACCTGGGGTCCTTACGGGACGGGGAGAGGACGCACAGACACAGAAGGAAGGAGGTCATGTGACCACGGACGCAGAGATAGGAGTGGTGAAGCGACAAGTCCGGGAAAGCCAAGGATCCCAGCAACCACCGGAGGCTAAGAAGAGGCAGAGAAGGATCCTACCCTAGAGCCTCCAAGAGAGCAGGGCCCTGCTGACACCTTGGTTTCAGACTTCCAGCCTCCAGAACTGATTATGTGTCTGTTGGAAGCCCCACACTTCTTTAGGGCAGCCCTAGGAGAGCAATATACCCCCTTTCTCCCCTTAGACAGTTCCAGCCCTGTAGGACTCTGTCGCCCAGTGTCCTTCTAAATTTCTTTATTGTCCAGAGGCCTGGCCAAGGGCTGGGTGAAGAGCGCAAGCTGAACACACACTTCCAATTTCACTCTCTTAAAAAAAATCCCACTAAGTTACAGTCAAGGGATTTTTAAAGAAACTAGCTCGCCAGGGATGGGAGGGAAGGAGAAGAAAACTATGAAGTTTGGGTCTCCCTGCCTTCATCTGGCTGCCTGTCCCCATCCTGGGGCCTCCAGGGCAGTTTGGTAGAGGGTGTCATCCCTGAAATCCCTGCCATCAAGATCCTGGCGTGGGGCACCTGCCTTGCTTCCTACTTGCTCTTGATCATGAGCAGATGGATCCCTGCTCTCCCGGCAGGGTCCAGGGTCAGCAGAGTAACTCATTTACCCCTGCAAGGCTCTGCTTTGACCTGCTCTGGAGCTTGTGAGCAGAAAAGGGCAACCACTTGCTGACCGTGTATCTGGGGTACACGGTGACCCCTCCAGATGCCCTGCGGGGTGTCCTCACCCGACTTTCCTCCCAGGGAGCTCACAAGGAAACTGAGTCGAGCTTGTCCCAGAGACGGTGCTCAGCACTTAACCCGCAACCAGACCCACACTGCTTTTCAAAACGAAACAGTATTTTGGGGTGATACCTACATGGGTGCGAAGCTCTGAGACCTGCACCTGGGACCTCAAAAGCAGCCTTTCTCAGGTCGAGGGGCACACACCAGTCACCCACCTGGTTCCGTCATGTGGGAGGGGCTGGAGATGCCACATTTCCAACAAGCCCCAAGGGGAGGCCGATGCTGCTTGTCGGGGACCCCACTGAGTACCAAGACTCTGAGTTACCGGTAATGTTCAATTTCTCAACCTGGGGGTGCATCTTCTTACTGTTCTTTCAACTTGGGGTATACATTTTAGGCTCTTCAGTGCATATGCCATGTCTCAGAATTTTTTTTTTTTTTAAACATTTATTTTGATGGAGAGAGAGAGAGAGAGAGACAGCGAGAGCAGGGACACAAGCAGGAGGAGTGGGAGAGGGAGAAGCAGGCTTCCTGCTGAGCAAGGAGCCCGATGTGGGGCTCGATCACAGAACCCTGGGACCATCACCTGAGCTGAAGGCAGATGCTTAATGACTGAGCCACCCAGGCGCCCCATGTCTCAGAATTTTTTTGAAAGTCTGTTGAAATGTCACCTTCTCCTAGAAGCTCTCCTTACCCTTCTCTAACCATGCAAGTCACACCTATGGGGACCAGGCAAGTGGCAAAGTGACATTCCCCCACTGAGGCTGGCAGGAAGGACCTATACATGCCAGCTAGAAAGAAGTGATAATTAGTCACCCACGGGAATTTGGGCCCACGGCCACCAGATCTAGCTTTTTAAGACAAACTGGAATATTCAGACCCTTGTGCAAAATCTGATTTTCCCCCCGCCGACCTCCATGGGCTATAAGGGGCGTCTGTGTGTTGCCGAAGCTCTGACCCCGCCCGCGGTTAATCTAGTCACATGACCTTCAAGCAGCTGTGGGGTCCTCCATTAAAGGGGCTCATCTGTGATCTGGATGATCCTGATACAGCAATGACTCTGTGCCAGGCACGGCTCTAAGTGCTTTACTAAGCTCTTTGGGCATTTTTATCTGAATCCTTGCAAAAATGCTCTGAAGCAGGGGGGCTGGCCCCATTTTACACGTGAGAACAGCTGAGTCTGGGAACATTGCCTAAAGTTCCAAAGCTGGTAGGCGGTAAGACTTGAGCCGGGAATGTCGGCCCAGGGGCACGTTCCCCAACCACGGCACCGAGTGACAGTCAAGCACTGTACCAAGCTGACTGGCGGATCTACAGAAAATGCACGATTCTTATTCCAACAAGCCCGTGACCTTGGGCAAGATACACAGCTTCTCTCTGGCTTCAGTTTTCACATCTGTAAAATGGGCTTAAGGACAGTGCCTGGGTCCTTGGGATGGAATGAGCGAGAATTAAACCAGAGAAAGTAGGCAGTGTATTTAGCCCCTGGGCACAGTGCTGGCCAAATTACAGCAAGTTTCGTGACTATGATTATTTATTTTATTGATGTTCATTGTGTCATGACCATCGCCTGATTCCAAAAGGGTCCCTTCTGTCTGTAGCAGCTGTAATGGCTGGGCGCATTGGGATGCATTCATTTGCATCCCTATCTGGGGTTTGGAAATCAGTATACGCAGGGAGATTGCAGGTTAAATGTTGATGGAAAGAAGAAAAGGAAAAACTGGGGAGAAAGGGAGAAGTAAAGAGAGAGGAAGGAGGAAATCCCAGCAGATGTGTTGTTGGGTCTCCCAAGGCAGAAACCTGCAGAATGTGGCCGAATTCCCACTGTGTGCCAAGTCTTGTCACATCCTGGGGGGGGGGGGGGGACGGTGCATTACCACCCACTTTTACAGGAGAAGAGCCCGAAGCTTAGTGTTCCCACTTTGCCCTGGGCGTTAGCGCTCCTCTGTCTGGCCATCTCGCCTGCTGGGACTGCGGGCTGTGTGTAAAAGCTTCAGGCAAGGGGTTCATCTGCGGCTTCTCATCCCGTGTCCTTGAGGACTTGGAGCTCGCAGTAGGATCAAGCCACATCACCACATCACCCGGAAGGGACCGCACCCACCATTGATAAAATTGCCCTTTGTTTTCAAAGTCTGTTGCCTTTATGTTAATCCCATTATTTAATTATTCTAAAGACAATCATAAAAGGAGAATTTTCATTTTCTTATTTATCAAATAGTTTGCTTATCTCATGTAATCCACTCAGCAACGCTGTCCTCACCTGACTCTCTTCCTCAGTCCTGTTACCTGTGGCCTCTGGGAATTTGATCTCGCTGCCCACCCCCCTCCCCCACCCCCCTTCAAATCATTCCTCCAAGCTGCAGTGACCCATTTCTCTGAGTGAAAGCACTCTTGAGTAAAATACATACGTTTAGCTTTCTCCTAGCACAAAACTCTGAGACCACCAAAAAGCAAAAGAAGTAGCCCTGTTTATACCTCGGGGGCATGGGAGGATCCTTCTTTAATATTGCAATTGTTTATAGAGGTTGTTTGTTTTTTTCTCATTGGATTATAGGAATTGTTTATGTATGGTGGATACTAATCCTTTTTCTGTTAAAGTGTTACCATTGTCTTCTTCCCTTTTGTGGTTTGTTTGCTGAAGGGGAGTTTGAACAACAGTTCCTGATTCACTGAAGTCCTATTTACCAATCTTTTCTATGACTGTCCTTTTTGAGTCTTATTTAGAAAATACTTCCTTTCTTGGAGGCCATAGGAATATCCTCTAATGCATTTTTCTAAAAGTTTTAAAACTGTGCTTTCCCTATTTACATATTTAATTTGTCTGAATCTAGTTTTTGTAAGTGAAGTCTCAGGAGAAGACCCATTTTTGGTTTTCTGCCCTCTGGATACAAGTGGTCCTAGCATCTTCGATAGACCCGTTGTTCATCTCGCTGGTAGCCAGATGCTGCCGCATGCAGTCCTAGATCAGGTTCCCAAACGTGCTTGGGTTTGTTTGTGAGCTTTTTATTCTGCTTCACTGGTCATTTTCTCTGTGCCAATAACACCGCCATAATCCACATAGCTCTACACTAAATCTCAACATCTTCTGGGCAACTCGCCCCACTTCATGCTTCTCCAGGAATGTCTTGGCTCTTCTTGAGTCTTTGTTCTTCCATATAAATTTTAGAATCAGCTTGTTCAGTTTCCTGAAAAATCCATTTGGGATTTTGACTGGCAGTGTATAAAGCCTATGGCTCAATGTGGGGATACTTGAGACCTCCATCATACTGTCTTCCTAGCCATGAATTGAAAATATTTCTCCATTTATTTGTGAACTTTTAAATGATTTTCCCTAACATTGTATACTTTTCTCTATAAAGGTCTTCCACATTTAAAAAATTATCCTCAGATGCTTTGTACCTTCTTTGTTGTCATTGCCATTATAAATGGAATCATTTTTTAAGTTACATTTTCTTTTTGTGCTATTGCTTGTTGTTGGTGTATAGAAATGCAATTAATTTTTTTCATTATTGATTTTATATCTAGGTACTTTGCTAAACTCTTACTAATCTTAATTTGTAGATTCTTTTGTATTTCCTATGTAAATAATGCTATCATCTGTGAATAATGACAAGGGTTTTTTGTTTGTTTGTTTTGTCTTTCCAATCATAACATCTATTATATCTTTTTCTTTTTCTTTTTTTTTTTTAAGATTTTATTTATTTATTTGAGAGAGAGAATGAGATAGAGCATGAGAGGGGGGAGGGTCAGAGGGAGAAGCAGACTCCCCGCTGAGCAGGGAGCCCGATGCGGGACTTGATCCCGGGAGTCCAGGATCATGACCCGAGCCAAAGGCAGATGCTTAACCAACTGAGCCACCCAGGTGCCCTATTATATCTTTTTCTCGCCTTGTTGCCCTGGCTGGGGCCTTGGATGCAATAGTGGTGATAGAATGCATTCTTGTCTTATCTCTAATTTCTAAGGAAAAGATTCTGATTTACCACCATTAAGACTGATGATTTTGGTAGGTAAACCTCATCCAGGAAGATCTTTTCCATTTCTAGGCTGGTAAATGTTTCTTGTTTAACCGACTGATTACAAATGGGTAATAAGTTTTCCAAATTCTTATTTCTACACACATGGGGCAGTTAGTTTACTTCAGTCTAACTGAGTGAATATTTATCGACTTTTTTCCAATATTAAATCACCTTTGCATTGTTGGGATTAAACCAATTTAGCTCTCGGGCATTATCTTTTTTATTGCCAGATTCCGTTTGGTAATATTGTAGATGAGACTTTTGCATTCATGTTAATAAATGAGATTGATCTGTAATAGTTCTTTCTCACACTGTCCCTAACTAGTAGATTTTGATATTGAGATTATATTACCATCATGGAATGAGTTAGGCACTTTTTATTATTCTCTGGAAGATTTCCTGTAAGATTGGAATGAGCTTGAAAGTTTAGTTGAACTCCCCTGTTTAAAAAAAAAAAAAAATCTGGGACCTGTCATTTTTTCCCATAGGAAGATAATTAACCTCTTGTTCATTTTATAAATGGTTTTAAGAAATTTGGGGCTTTTTTATTCTCTATGAATCAATTTTGGAGTTATATTTTTCTAAGAATTCAAGTTTTTGGCATAAAGATTTTTATAATATTCTACTAAATCTTTGTTGTGGCTATAATTTTGATCCATTTACATTCCTTTCATTGTTATATGTGTATGCTTTCATTTTTTTTTATTTTTTATTTTTTTAAAGATTTTATTTATTTATTTGATAGAGAGACATAGCCAGAGAGGGAACGCAAGCAGGGGCAGTGGAAGAGGGAGAAGCAGGCTTCCCGCTGAGCAGGGAGCCCGATGCGGGACTCGATCCCAGGACCCTGGGATCATGACCTGAGCCAAAGGCAGACACCCAACGACTGAGCCACCCAGGTGGCCCTATGCTTTTATTTTTTAAAATCAGTCTACCAGAAGTATCCTATTTTATTAATCTTTATTAATCTCTTCAAAGAACCAGCATTTAGCCTTGTTGATCTGTGCTATTGGATCGTTTTTATTTCTACTTCATTAATTTCTGTTCTTTATTGTCTCCTTTCTGCGTTCTTTGAGGGCATTCTATTTTTCTCTTTAATGCATACATTTTCAGCTTCTCTTTGTTCTAATATAATATTTAAGGTTACAGATCTTCACTCAAAGTATCACTTTTGCTGCACATTGACAAGTAATCATTTTGGTATCACACAATTCTCATTATTTTAAAATTCACCAAAAAAAAAAAAATTCACATTATTATTCTTTTATTCATGAAGGTTTTTTTGGTTTATTTTATTTTATTTATTTTAGAGAGAGACAGCACATGGGGAGCAGGGGCAGGGAGCAGGGAAGGGGCATAGAGAGAGACTCTTAAGGAGGCTCCATGCCCCACACAGAGCCAGACATGGGACTTGATCTCACGACCCTGAGAGATTATGACCTGAGTGGAAATCAAGAGTCAGACACTTAACCGACTGAGCCACCCAGGCGCCCCTATTCATGAGTTATTTTGAAGTGTGCTTTTACATTTCCAAACATAGAAAGATTACTAAAATTTGTCTTTGCATTATCTGTATCTACTTTTTAAATTCCATCATGATCAGAGATTGTGTGGTATCTGTATGACATTGTCTTAAACATAATGACCAATGTTTTGTGGCTTAATAAAGTCTACACATTTCAACCATGGTTTCTGACCACGATGAGATTAAATTAGAAATAAAAACCAGGGGCACCTGGGTGGCTCAGTCATTAAGCGTTTGCCTCCAGCTCAGGTCATGATCCTGAGGTCCTGGGATCGAGCCCCACATCGGCTCCCTGCTCAGCGGGAAGCCTGCTTCTCCCTCTCCCATTCCCCCTGCTTGTGTTCC